>NW_026974711.1:736854-1053550 GCF_015220805.1 Pogoniulus pusillus | reverse complement strand
GGGAAATGAGAGGGGGGGGGTGGGGATGGGTGTCTGGAGCTTCTCCAGGAGAGGCTGCACACACAGCAGGTCATAGAGATGGGTCAAGAACTGGCTGGAGGCCCTGGCCCAGAGAGGAGTGGTGAATGGTGCCACAGGCAGCTGGCATCAGTGCTGGGCACAGTCCTGTTCAGGGTCTTTAGTGATGCTCTGGAGCAGGGCATTGAGTCCAGCAGCAGTCAGTTTGCAGCTGGCACCAAGCTAGGAGCAGCTGTGGAGCTGTTGGAGGGTAGCAGAGCATTGCAGAGGGCACCATGCCAGGCTGGATGGGTGGGCAGAGGCCAAGGGGATGAGACTGAACAAGGCCAAGTGCAGGGTTCTGCACTTTGGCCACAACAACCCCAAGCAGCTCCAGGCTGGGGCCAGAGTGGCTGAGAGCAGGCAGGCAGAGAGGGCCCTGGGGGTGCTGGCAGAGAGGAGCTGCAGAGGAGGCAGCAGTGCCCAGGTGGGCAGCAGAGCCAATGGCATCCTGGGCTGGCTCAGGAGCAGTGTGGGCAGCAGGACAAGGGAGGTTCTTGTGCCCCTGTGCTCAGCACTGCTCAGGCCACCCCTGCAGTGCTGTGTCCAGCTCTGGGCTACTCCATTGCAGAGAGCTGTTGAGGTGCTGGAAGGTGCCCAGAGCAGGGCAGCAAGGCTGGGGAGGGGCCTGGAGCACAGCCCTGTGAGGAGAGGCTGAGGGAGCTGGGGAGGTGCAGCCTGCAGCAGAGGAGGCTCAGGGCAGAGCTGATTGCTGCCTGCAGCTGCCTGCAGGGAGGCTGTAGCCAGGTGGGGTTGGGCTCTGCTGCCAGGCAGCCAGGGCCAGGAGAAGGGGACACAGCCTCAAGCTGTGCCAGGGCAGGCTGAGGCTGGATGTTGTTAGGAAGTTGTTGTCAGAGAGAGTGATTGGCACTGGAATGGGCTGCCCAGGGAGGTGGTGCAGTGCCCATGGCTGGAGGTGTTGGTGCCAAGCCTGGCTGGGGCACTGAGTGCCATGGGCTGGTTGGTTGGGCAGGGCTGGGGGAGCTTGGAGCTCTCTGCCAACCATGGCTGACTCCAAAGGTCAGGTGGACAGGGACAGTTTTTCACTGGTGAGCTGGGTTGGGGCTGAGCATTGGAAGAGTTTTGGGGTTGGTGGAGGAAGTTTAACTTAGCAAAGCCCTGCCCAAAGCAACAAAATCAACTGAGCAGAGGCAAGAGGCAGAGATCAGGATTTACTGAACCACAGAGCTCAGGACAGCTCCTCAGAGCTCAAACTGCACCCAGGAGGTGTTCCACACTCTGGGAAAGCAGGGATGGGCAGGAGCAAGCTGTCACCCCACCCCCCCCTCTGTCCCCTCTCCCCTGCAAGCAGCACCTGGAACTCCTCTGGGTTTCCATCTCACTTTGCTGCAAGATGTTCCCCAAGCTCAGGAAGAAGCCAGAGGCCCTCAGGAAGCTCAGACAAGAGAAGCTTCTCTCCAGAGAGTGATCCAACAGGAATATTGGCTGCACAACCCCCCCCAGTGGCAGGAATTCCAGGCTGGATTAGGCCAAAATTGCATTGGGGTTGGCACTGCTGGGTGAAGAACTTCCTGAGCTTTCAACCCAAGTGAGCCTTGGGGCAGGGGGTTTGTGTCTGCCTGTTCCTGGGTGCTGGTGCCAAGAGAGGGTTCTCAAGAAGACATTTTAGTAACCAGGCCAAATAAATCCTGCTCAGTCCTTAGGGAAGAGAAAAATGTTGCCCAATAAATGATCAAAACCTGGAATTGAGCTGAAAGATAAAACCCAACAAGATCAGAAACCTCCAACCTCCCAAAAACAACAACCCACAGAGTATAAAAAAACCCTCAACCCTTTAAAAGAAGCTGAAAAGGAGCAAGGGGGGAGAGGAGTTGAGCTGAGGGAATGATGCCAAAGGGCCAGGAGGGCATCAGGCTCTACCTCACTTCAGCCAAGGAGAGGCAAAGAAGGTGCCCTGGTGCCCAAGCTGAGTCGTTGATTTGCTTTTGCTGCCAAATCTGAAGGAGGGAAAGGAAAAGAGAGCTCAGGTTGGGGGGATGGAGAAGGTTCAACACTTCCAGGAGCTCACTTCTCACCTCTGCCCACCAGAAGGTGCTGCTCATCAACCCTTCTGCAGCTTGCCTCATTGACACAGCACTAATTAAGAGCAGGAGCTTCAGAAGTGGCTCCAGACAAAGTTGTTTCATGGAGTGGTTTGGGTTGGAAGGGACCTTACAGCTCATCCATGGGGCAGGGACACCTCCAACCAGCCCAGGTTTGCTCAAGGCCTCATCCATCCAAGCCAGCCTTGGACACCTCCAGGGAGGAGGCATCCACAGCCTCCCTGGGCAGCCTGTGCCAGGCTCTCCTCACCCTCACGCTCAAGAACTTCCTCTTCACCTCCAGTCTCAGTCTCCTCTCTTCCACTTTCAATCCACTGCCACTCATCCTGCCCCTGCCACCAGCTCTTGGCACCTGTCCCCTCCCCACAGCTCTCCTGTAGCCCTCTGCAGGGTGCTTGGAAGGTCACCAGAAGGTCTCCCTGGAGCTTCCAAGAGAAGACTCCAGCTTCCAGCCACAGCTCCTTCAGCCTGGCCCCATAGGGGAGCTTCTCCAGCCCTTTGATCATCTTCATGGCCTCCTCTGGTCCCTTAAAGTCCTCCTTGGAACACCCAAACCCCACTTCCAGTCATCTCCATGCCAAGAGCCAGGGGGGGCACTTACTTGGGGGTGGTTCTGCTGAAGGTGGAGCGGACCCTCTGGGACAGGGAGCTAGAGGAGGGGGTCTTGGAGAGCTGATGCTCTGGAGTGGTCAGGGGTCCCAGCACACTCACTGCAAGCACAGAGGCAGCAAAGTGAGCTACAAGAGGGTAGCTCAGAGTGAGCTACAAGAGGATAGCTCAGAGTTTCACTGCATGCAGGGAAGGTCAGACACTGCCTAGCAGCTGTCCAAGCCAGGACTTCACACAGTCAGACTGGTGGAGGTTGGAAGGGACCTCTGAAGGTCAAATCCAACACCCCTGGCAGAGCAGATAGAATCAGTCAGGGTTGGAAGGGACCCCAAGGAGCAGCCAGTTCCAACCCCCCCTGCCATGCCCAGGGACACCCTACCCTTAGAGCAGGCTGCCCACAAGCCTCAGCCAGCCTGGCCTTAAACACCTCCAGCCATGGGGCCTCAGTCACCTCCCTGGGCAAACCCATTCCAGGCTCTCACCACTCTCATGGTGAGATCACAGGTTCCTGGCAAGCTTCTCCCCCCCAGAGCTGCAGGCATGGCTGAGCCAGCAGCCTGCCCAGCAGTTCTGCTGTCACTCCATCACCTTTAGCACCCAGGGGCTTTACCTCTGACTTCTGGTGTCCGTGGAGAGGAGTAGGCATTGGTGTTCTCAATCACCTGGGCTGGCTCAAGGTTCTCCTGCTC
This sequence comes from Pogoniulus pusillus, assembly GCF_015220805.1. NCBI lineage: Eukaryota > Metazoa > Chordata > Aves > Piciformes > Lybiidae > Pogoniulus > Pogoniulus pusillus. The sequence continues at coordinate 1,050,132 of NW_026974711.1, read as the reverse complement.
CACCATCATCAGCTGGCTCCAGTAATCCATAGGCAGCAGCAGAAGGCGCTCCACGACCTACAGACACACAGAGGCAGCTGAGAGCCAAAGCAGAGAGCAGCCTGGCAGCATCTCAGCTCCCCCCCCCCATCCCCTGGCAGCATCTCAGCTCCCCCCCCATCCCCTGGCAGCATCTCAGCTCCCCCCCCATCCCCTGGCAGCATCTCAGCTCCCCCCTACCCCCTGGCAGCATCTCAGCTCCACCCCCCAACCCCCTGGCAGCATCTCAGCTCCACCCCCAACCCCCTGGCAGCATCTCAGCTCCCCCCTACCCCATGGCAGCATCCCAGCTGCCCCCCCATCCCCTGGCAGCATCTCAGCTCCACCCCCTGACCCCCTGGCAGCATCTCAGCTCCCCCCCCCACCTCAGCAGCATCTCAGCTCCCCCCCCCACCTCAGCAGCATCCCAGCTCCCCTGCCCCCCCCCAGCAGCTCATGCCAAGCTCTTTCACTGGCACATCTGCCCCCCCCCCAGTGCCTTCTGCTGACGAACCTTGGGCTGCCTCTTGGTGTCCTGCAGGAGGGTCATGGGGTCAGGATCTGGCACTGCATGGGCAACTATGGTGGGCCCAAAGACTTTGGCTAAGTTGGCAACATCCATTTTAGTCTCTGGGCTCTGAGCTACCCTGCATTCAAAAGGGAAGGAGAGGATGGAGCTTCTGCTCTTCACTTTTCACCCAACTGCTCCCATCTCACAGCCCCTGCAGCCTCTGGAGCAGGTTTGTCCTTCAAGCTCCATGCTCACAGTGACAGGAGCCAGAGAAAAGCAGCAGAGGCCACCAGGCCTCCTTCAGTCACCAGCAATACCTCTGCAGATGGACCATGAGGAAAGCCAAAGTGTCCCTGTTGGCCTGAGGGAGCTCACCAACAGCTTGGTACATGGCAGCTATGCTGTTGTCCTCATCTGGGATTTCTGAGGGAGAAGAAAACATTCAGCAAGAGGTCCCAGAGGCACCACCAGAACCTTCCCCTCACAGCAGCCAAAAGCTTCCCATGCCACAGTAAAAGTTGTCTCCTGCCCAACCAGTAGAACTTGGGAATTTGGGAGTGGGAGGGCCAGAAAGGCTCCTCAGAGCCTCCTCTTCTCCAGGATGAACAAGCTCAGGTTCCTCAGCTGCTCCTCTCCAGACCTTTTCCCACCTTCCTTCTTTCCCCTTCCAAAACAGGACATCATAAGAGACTTTTGCAGGCTACAGAGCAGCACCGACCCCAGCTGCAAGCATGAGGGCTCCCCAGAGCACTGAGAGGTCCCCCCAGTCTGTGGGACACCTAAACCAGTCCCTGCCAAGACATCTCTGACCCTTCCTCCAGGCACTGAGCAGCTCCTGACCTGCAGCTCCTTCCAGGCACTGAGCAGCTCCTGACCTGCAGCTCCCTCCAGGCACTGAGCAGCTCCTGACCTGCAGCTCCCTCCAGGCACTGAGCAGCTCCTGACCTGCAGCTCCCTCCAGGCACTGAGCAGCTCCTGACTTGCAGCTCCCTCCAGGCACTGAGCAGCTCCTGACCTGCAGCTCCCTCCAGGCACTGAGCAGCTCCTGACCTGCAGCTCCCTCCAGGCACCGAGCAGCTCCTGACCTGCAGCTCCCTCCAGGCACCGAGCAGCTCCTGACCTGCAGCTCCCTCCAGGCACTGAGCAGCTCCTGACCTGCAGCTCCCTCCAGGCACTGAGCAGCTCCTGACCTGCAGCTCCCTCCAGGCACTGAGCAGCTCCTGACCTGCAGCTCCCTCCAGGCACTGAGCAGCTCCTGACCTGCAGCTCCCTCCAGGCATTTAGCAGCTCTTTACCTGCAGCTTCCCTCCAGGCACCGAGCAGCTCCTGACCTGCAGCTCCCTCCAGGCACAGAGCAGCTCCTGACCTGTAGCTCCCTCTAGGCACAGAGCAGCTCCTGACCTGCAGCTCCCTCTAGGCACTGAGCAGCTCCTGACCTGCAGCTCCCTCCAGGCACTGAGCAGCTCTTTACCTGCAGCTCCCTCCAGGCACTGAGCAGCTCTTTACCTGCAGCTCCCTCCAGGCATTTAGCAGCTCTTTACCTGCAGCTCCCTCCAGTCACTGAGCAGCTCCTGACCTGCAGCTCCCTCCAGGCATTTAGCAGCTCTTTACCTGCAGCTCCCTCCAGGCACTGAGCAGCTCCTGACCTGCAGCTCCCTCCAGTCACTGAGCAGCTCCTGACCTGCAGCTCCCTCCAGGCATTTAGCAGCTCTTTACCTGCAGCTCCCTGCAGGCATTTAGCAGCTCTTTACCTGCAGCTTCCATGAAAGCTTTGTTTAAGTGGTAGGTGAGGAGAGGCTCTTTCAGGCTGCGCAGGAAGTCCTTGAGGAGGCCACAGATGGCATGGATGTCATCTACCTTGCTGAGCAGAGGAACATTCTTTGTCCTGAGGAACTTCTCCTTGAGCTCCCTCACGGTCTTGTCGCAGCCAGACACACGGTAAAGGCCAGTCTGGGGACACAGAGCTGTGCTCAGAGGCAGGAGAGCAGCTGCAGGGGTCAGGCTGACCTGCTGCTGCTCCCAGCCTCAATCCACACCTGAGCACTAAACCACATCCCAGCACAGCAGGGGCTGGAAGGGACCTCTGGAGCTCACCCAGTCCAAGTACCCACTCCAGGTTGCCCAGGTGGGGTTGGAAGCTCTACAGAGGAGACTCTGCAACGTCTCTGGGCAGCCTGCTCCAAGGCTCTGAAACCTCACACGAAAGAAGTTTCTCCTCCTGCTCATCTGAAACCTCCTGGGCTCCAGTTTGTGCCCATTGCCCTTTGTCCTGTCACTGGACACCACTGAGCAGAGTCTGGCCCCAGCCTCTTGCCCCTCAGAGCCTCCTTAGCTCTTGCTGAGCATTGCTCAGATCCCCTCTGGGGCTGCTCTTTCTGCAGGCTCTCAGCCTTTGCTTCTCAGAGCTGCTCCAGGGCCCTCAGCAGCTTTGTAGCCTCCATTGGACTCTCTCCAGCAGTTCCCTGTCTCTCTTGAACTGGAGAGCCCACAACTGGACTCAGTCCTCCAGCTGTGGCCCCACCAGTGCAGAGAGGAGGGGCAGGGGAACCTCCCTAGCCCTGATGGCCACACTCCTCTGAATGCTTCCAGGACACTATTGGACTTCTGGGCCAGCAGGGCAGGTTGCTGGTTCATGACCTGTTATCCCCCAGCACTGCCAGGGCCTCCTCTGTGGAGCTGCTTCCCAACAGGTGACCCCCACCCTGTACTGATGATGAGGGAGTTCTTCCTCCCCCAGGGGCAGAACCCTTCTCTCCCCCTCCCCCCAAGCTGTCCATCCTTGTCCAGGTCTCACTAAATGGCAGCACAGCCTCAGAGCACACAGCATCTCCTCAGCCAGGTTGTGGAAGAGATTGAACAAGACTGAACCCAGTCCTGACCCTGCCTCACTCAGCAGAGCCCCAGCTCAGTCAGGGCCAGATGGATTATCAGTGTCCCCCCAGCCCCCACCACAGCCTGGACCATCAGCAGGTTTCCCTCTCACTCTGCACTTACCTCATGCAGGCCTCGCTGCTCAATCTCATTAACACAATGCACCAGGAGGGAAGGAATCATTGGGGAGGTAGAAGGGACAAAGTCCATCAGGGTGCCCTAAGAGGCAGAAGGCAAAACAAAACCCCAAAGACACTAAGCCTTCAGGGCATGGGAAAGTGTCCCCTCAAGGCTCCAGCAGGAGAGCATAGAACCAAGCAGGTTGGAAGAGACCTCCAAGCTCACCCAGCCCACCCCATCCAACCAAACTCATCCAGTCCAGCCCACCCAATCCAACCAAGCTCACCCAGCCCCACCCAATCCAACCAAGCTCACCCAGCCCCAACCCATCCAGCCAAGCTCACCCAGCCTCACCCAATCCAACCAAGCTCACCCAGCCCCAACCCATCCAGCCAAGCTCACCCAGCCTCACCCAATCCAACCAAGCTCACCCAGCCCCACCCAATCCAACCAAGCTCACCCAGCCCCACCCAATCCAACCAAGCTCACCCAGCCCCACCCCATCCAAACAAGCTCACCCAGCCCCAACCCATCCAGCCAAGCTCACCCAGCCCCAACCCATCCAACCAAGCTCACCCAGCCCACCCCATCCAACCAAGCTCATCCAGTCCAGCCCACCCAATCCAACCAAGCTCACCCAGCCCCACCCAATCCAACCAAGCTCACCCAGCCCCAACCCATCCAGCCAAGCTCACCCAGCCTCACCCAATCCAACCAAGCTCACCCAGCCCCAACCCATCCAGCCAAGCTCACCCAGCCTCACCCAATCCAACCAAGCTCACCCAGCCCCACCCAATCCAACCAAGCTCACCCAGCCCCACCCAATCCAACCAAGCTCACCCAGCCCCACCCCATCCAAACAAGCTCACCCAGCCCCAACCCATCCAGCCAAGCTCACCCAGCCCCAACCCATCCAACCAAGCTCACCCAGCCCCACCCCACCCAACCAAGCTCACCCAGCCCCACCCCATCCAACCAAGCTCACCCAGCCCCACCCCATCCAACCAAGCTCACCCAGCCTCACCCAATCCAACCAAGCTCACCCAGCCTCACCCAATCCAACCAAGCTCACCCAGCCCCACCCCATCCAACCAAGCTCACCCAGCCTCACCCAATCCAACCAAGCTCACCCAGCCCCACCCCATCCAACCAAGCTCACCCAGCCCCACCCCACCCAACCAAGCTCACCCAGCCCCACCCCATCCAACCAAGCTCATCCAGTCCAGCCCACCCCATCCAACCACGCTCACCCAGCCCCACCCCATCCAGCCAAGCTCACCCAGCCCCAACCCATCCAACCAAGCTCATCCAGTCCAGCCCACCCAACCAAGCTCACCCAGCCCCAACCCATCCAACCAAGCTCACCCAGCCCCACCCCACCCAACCAAGCTCACCCAGCCCAATCTAACCAAGCTCACCCAGCCCCACCCCATCCAACTAAGCTCACCCAGCCCCACCCCACCCAACCAAGCTCACCCAGCCCAATCCAACCAAGCTCACCCAGCCCCACCCCACCCAACCAAGCTCATTCAGTCCAGCCCACCCCATCCAACTAAGCTCACCCAGCCCAACCCACCCAACCAAGCTCATCCAGTCCAACCCATCCAACCAAGCTCACCCAGTCTAACCCACCCCATCCAACCAAGCTCCCCCAGCCCCACCCCATCCAACCAAGCTCCCCCAGCCCCACCCCATCCAACCAAGCTCACCCAGTCTAACCCACCCATCTAACCAAGCTCACCCAGCCCCACCCCACCCAACCAAGCTCACCCAGTCCAACCCACCCAATCCAACCAAGCTCACCCAGCCCAAATCATGTCCCCAACCAACATGGCCACAGGTTTCTTGAACACCTCCAGGGATGGGAACTCCACCACCTCCCTGGGCAGCCTGTGCCAGTGCCTGACTACTTTTCCAGTAAAGAGATTGTTCCTCATGTCCAACCTAAACCTCCCCTGGCACAATTGCCTTCTATCACCTGATACTGAGGAAAAGATTCATAGAACCAAGCAGGTTGGCAGAGAGCTCCAAGCTCATCCAGCCCAACCCAGCCCCATCCAACCAACCAGACCATGGCACTAAGTGCCCCAGCCAGGCTTGGCTTCAACACCTCCAGCCATGGGCACTGCACCACCTCCCTGGGCAGCCCATTCCAGTGCCAATCACTCTCTCTGACAACAGCTTCCTCCTCACATCCAGCCTGAACCCATCTTGGCACAGCCTGAGGCTGTGTCCCCTTCTTCTGTTGCTGGGTGCTTGGGAGAAAAGCCCAACCCCACCTGGCTACAACTACCTGAAGGGAGATTGTAGCCAGCAACAAGCTCTGCCCTGAGCCTCCTCTCCTCCAGGCTGAACACCCTCAGCCTCTCCTCAAAAACCAAACCAAGCATTTTCTGCCCCTTTCCCCATCTGTGCTGGCACCTTCTGCCCCTTCCCCCATCTGTGCTAGAGCTGCCCTGGCCCAGACTCACCTCTCCCAGGCGCACAGGGGTGCCTGCCAGGGTGGGGATGCAGGGCAGGGGGCAGCGGTCGCGGCACTCGGGGTGAGTCACCACGCGGCAGTCCCGGCACTTGAGAGAGATCTTCCCAAACTTCACCCTCTTCCCACATGGAACACAGGACTCTGGCTTGATAACCTGTCACAGAATGCCAGCTTGGAATGGACCTCCAAGGATCATTTGATCCAACCTCTCTAGGTGATAGAATCATGGAATGGTTTAGGTTGGAAGGGAGCTCAAAGCTCAGCCGGTTCCAACTCCTCCTGCGATGGGCAGGGACAGCTTCAGCTAGAGGAGGTTGCTCAAGGCCTCATCCAGCCTGGTGCTGAACACCTCCAGGGAGGCTGTGGAGCACAGAAGCACAGAATGGGATCATTGTGTGTTTGCTGAAAGGTAGCTTCCCCTCTTGGGTTCACTCCCACCTTGAGTTCACAGATCACAGCTTAGGTTGGAAGGGAGCTCAAAGCTCAGCCGGTTCCAACTCCTCCTGCGATGGGCAGGGACAGCTTCAGTTAGAGGAGGTTGCTCAAGGCCTTATCCAGCCTGGTGCTGAACACCTCCAGGGAGGTTGTGGAGCACAGAATGGGATCCTTGTGTGTTTGCTGAAAGGTAGCTTCCCCTCTTGGGTTCACTCCCACCTTGAGTTCACAGAATCACAGCTTAGGTTGGAAGGGAGCTCAAAGTTCAGCCAATCCCAGCCCTGCGCCATAGGCAGGGACAGCTCCAACTAGAACAGGCCACTCAAGGCCTCATCCAAGCTGGTGCTGAACACCAGAGGGAGCTAACATGGAGTGGGCACGAAGTGGCTGGCAGGCTCTTATCAACAGCTTGAGATCAGCACAGCCCAAGCTGATCCTCCAAGCTCCCCCTGCCTGTGGACTCACCGTCTTGGACACGAAGTCATGCAGCCTCACTCCGCCGTTGTGCTGAGGGGTGCCACAGCTCTCACTCTCAGATTTGGACTCCAGCTGTTGGCTGCAGATGTTTAACTCACTGCTCAGAGGCTGGAAAGGACCTGGGAGACATAAGAGGGCAAGAGATGATTGAATCATAGAAACACAACCAGGTAGGAAGAGAGCTCCAAGCTCATCCAGCCCAATCCAGCACCCAGCCCTGGCCAACCAACCAACCAGACCATGGCACTCAGTGCCCCAGCCAGGCTTGGCACCAACACCTCCAGCCATGGGCACTGCATCCCCTCCCTGGGCAGCCCATTCCAGTGCCAATCACTCTCTCTGACAACAACTTCCTAACAACATCCAGCCTGAGCCTGCCCTGGCACAGCTTGAGGCTGTGTCCCCTTCTCCTGTCCCTGCCTGCCTGGCAGCAGAGCCCAACCCCACCTGGCTACAGCCTCCCTGCAGGCAGCAATGAGCTCTGCCCTGAGCCTCCTCTGCTGCAGGCTGCACCCCCCCAGCTCCCTCAGCCTCTCCTCACAGGGCTGTGCTCCAGGCCCCTCCCCAGCCTTGCTGCCCTGCTCTGGGCACCTTCCAGCACCTCAACAGCTCTCTGCAATGGAGGAGCCCAGAGCTGGGCACAGCACTGCAGGGGTGGCCTGAGCAGTGCTGAGCACAGGGGCACAAGAACCTCCCTTGTCCTGCTGCCCACACTGCTCCTCAGCCAGCCCAGGATGCCATTGGCTCTGCTGCCCACCTGGGCACTGCTGCCTCCTCTGCAGCTCCTCTCCCCCAGCACCCCCAGGGCCCTCTCTGCCTGCCTGCTCTCAGCCACTCTGTAGCACTGCTTGGAGTTGTTGTGGCCAAAGTGTAGAACCCTGCACATGGCCTTGTTCAATCTCATCCCCTTGGCCTCTGCCCACCCATCCAGCCTGGCCAGGTCCCTCTGCAGGGCTCTGCTACCCTCCAACAGCTCCACACCAGGTAGAATCACCCTCTACAACCTTGGCTTTGAAAGCAAATGCAACAAAGCAGAGGCTGTGGTGAGGTCCTGGGAGGAGGTAGCAAACATTTCAGGAGAGCTTCTGAACTTCTAAGAGGCTGCTCCAGAAGCAGGAGGACAGAAACATGACCCCTACCACTCTTCCTCCGGCTCCTCCGAGGAGCAGGCACAGTCTGGATAGTAGAAACTGCTTCAATTGGGCCACCACCACCTGGCACCATGACAGTTGTCTTGGCTATGATGGATTCATTGCCCTGGAAGGAGAATCACAGGATCAGTCAGGGTTGGAAGGGACCACGAGGATCAGGCAGTGCCAACCCCTGCCATGCCCAGGGACACCCTACCCTAGAGCAGGCTGCACACAGCCTCAGCCAGCCTGGCCTCAAACACCTCCAGCCATGGGGCCTCAAGCCCCTCCCTGGGCAACCCCTGCCAGCCTCTCACCACTCTCCTGCTCAACAACTTCCTCCTCACCTCCACCTTTGCTCCATCCCCCCCACTCCTGCCACTCCCTCACAGCCTCAAAAGTCCCTCCCCAGCTTTTTTGGAGCCCCCTTCAGGTCCTGGCAGGCCACAAGAAGGTCCCCTGGGAGCCTCCTCTGCTCCACCCTGCACAGCCCCAACTCTTTCAGGCTGTGCTCACAGCAGAGCTGCTGCAGCCTCTGAGCATCCTCCTGGCCCTGCTCTGGACACTCTCCAGCATCTCCACAGCCCTCTTGGCCCAGGGGCTCCAGAGCTGGATGCAGGACTCCAGGTGGGCTCTCAGCAGAGCAGAGCAGAGGGGCAGAATCCCCTCCCTGGCCCTGCTGGCCACACTGCTGCTGCTGCAGCCCAGGCTCTGCTTGGCTCTCTGGGCTGCAAGTGCACACTGCTGGCTCCTGCTGAGCTTCTCCTCCAGCAGCACCCCCAAGTGCCTCTCCTCAGGGCTGCTCTCCAGCCTGGCACTGCCCAGCCTGGATTGGTGCTTGGCATTGCCCCAACTCAGCTGCAGGACCTTGCCCTTGGTCTTATTGAACCTCCTGAGCTTGGCCTGTGCCCACCTCTGCAGGTCCTTCTGGATGGATCCTGCCCTCCAGCCTGGCTGCTGCACCACACAGCTTGGTGTGGGCAGCAAACCTGCTGAGGCTGCACTCCGTGCCTCTGCCCATGGCACCCACAGAGATGCTGACCAAGACTGGTGCCAGGACAGTGAGAGCAGCCCCCACAGGACATGAGGCCTTTAGCTTGCTGACCCTAGGAAGAGGTAGGTGATGTGACCTGCTGCCCTAAATGCACACAGAGCCACCTGGAACCACCATACCTGGTCTGCTGTGGACACAACAGTTCTGCTTTTCTTCTCTGGGCCTGGTGGACCTTCAATGAACTGCCTGGAGGAGCGCTGCAAAGACACCACGTGGTGAGGGCCAAGGTCAGGCCAAGCTGACATCAGCAGCTCAGGCCAACCAGCACCCATCAAGTAGCTGCACACATCACAAGCTCTTCCAGGTTGTTCTTCACAGCAACCTTGAAGTTGCTCTGAAGTATCTCAGGAGGCTTCAATGTCCTCCTCTTTCAAATCCTTTCCCTAGGCAGCTTTACAGCCCAGTTCAGAGAGACAGGAAGGAGGCAGAAGAGAAGCCAAAGCAAACCACACACACCAAAGGACAACCAAACTTAGAATCAGAGAATCAGGCAGGGTTGGAAGGCAGCACAAGGAGCAGGCAGTGCCAACCCCTGCCATGCCCAGGGACACCCTACCCTAGAGCAGGCTGCACACAGCCTCACCCAGCCTGGCCTCAAACACCTCAGCCACCTCCCTGGGCAACCCCTGCCAGGCTCTCACCACTCTCATAGTGCAGAACTTCCTCCTCACCTCCAGCCTCACTCTCCTCACCTCCAGCTCTGCTCCATTCCCCCCACTCCTGCCACTCCCTCACAGCCTCCAAAGTCCCTCCCCAGATTTTTTGGAGCCCCCTTCAGGTCCTGGCAGGCCACAAGAAGGTCCCCTGGGAGCCTCCTCTGCTCCAGCCTGCACAGCCCCAACTCTTTCAGGCTGTGCTCACAGCAGAGCTGCTGCAGCCTCTCAGCATCCTCCTGGCCCTGCTCTGGACACTCTCCAGCATCTCCACATCCTTCTAAACAAGTCCCACACTCGTCCCAGCTCTGCTAGGAAGGATTCCAGGCTGTCCTGTGCCTCGGGGTCTTGAGCATCTCCCTTGTTAGAACAGCTGAGAGCCTTGGGGCTCACAGATCACAGAGCAACACATCCAGACAGGCCTGGAAAGGCTCCAGAGAAGGAGACTCCACAACCTCTCTGGGCAGCCTGTGCCAGGGCTCTGGGACCTTTCCAGCAAAGAAGTTCCCCCCTGTGTTGAGAAGGAGCCTCCTGTGCTGCAACTTACACCCAGTGCTCCTTGTGCTATCAGAGAGCAGTGAGCAGAGCCTGTCCCCCATCTCCTGACCCCCAGAGCCTGACCTCCCCACTCCTGACCCCCAGAGCCTGTTCCTCCCACTCCTGACCTCCACACTCCTGACCCCCAGAGCCTGTCCTCCCACTCCTGACCCCCCCACTCCTGACCCCCAGAGCCTGTCCTCCCACTCCTGACCTCCCCACTCCTGACCCCCAGAGCCTGTCCTCCCACTCCTGACCCCCAGAGCCTGTCCTCCCACTCCTGACCCCCAGAGCCTGTCCTCCCACTCCTGACCCCCCCCACTCCTGACCCCCAGAGCCTGTTCCTCCCACTCCTGACCTCCACACTCCTGACCCCCAGAGCCTGTTCCTCCCACTCCTGACCCCCAGAGCCTGTCCTCCCCCTCCTGACCTCCACACTCCTGACCCCCAGAGCCTGTTCCCCCTACTCCTGACCCCCAGAGCCTGTCCCCCCTCTCCTGGCAGCCTTCAGATACATTTCTCAACCTCCCTCTCAGGCTTCTCTCCTCCAGACTCTCAGCCCCAGGGCCCTCAGCCTCTCCTCATCAGGCAGTGCCCTCCAGTCCCCTCATCCTCCTCCTAGCCCTCCCCTGGACCCTCTCCAGCAGATCCCTGTCCCTCTGCAAGTGGGGAGCCCAAAACTGAACACAGCATTCAAGATGAGGTCTCAGCAGGGCAGAGCAGAGCAGAGGGGCAGGGGAAGCTCCCTTGCTCTGCTGGATACATCCTCCTGACACACCCCAGGATGCCACTGGGCTCCTTTGCCAGCAGGGCACATTGCTGTGCCATGGGGAACTTGTTAGCCACCAGCACCCCCAGGTCCCTCTCCTTAGGGCTGCTTTCCAGCAGTCACCTCCCAGCCTGGACTGGTGGAGTTTATTATTCCTCCCCAGGTGCAGGACTCTGCACTTGGCCTTGTTGAGCTTCATCTGGCTCCTCTGTGCCCAGCTCTCAGCCTCTCCAGGTCCCTCTGGATGGCCTCACAGCTTTGGTTGCATCAGCCAAGCCTCCCAGCTTGGTGTCATCAGCAAACTGGACGACACCAAAGCTGCCACTGTCAGCTGTGAAGCTGCCAATGGAAGCTGTCTGAAGGGAAAGGATCCAACTTACCCTCTTCTCTCTCCTTTTCAGCCTGACAGCTTTCACCATGGAGGAATCCCAGTCCTGAGGGGAAACACAACCCAGATCAGCTCAGTGTAAGAAATAATCCCAACCAACCTCTGGCCAAGCCCTTCCTGAGCTTCTAGCCAAGAAAAGTGCAAACCAGCTCAAGCAGTTTAACAGCAGTTAGCTAAACCCCAAGGGGTCCCCAGAAACCCTCTCCAAAGGTTGGGTAGTGGAGGAAAGGTCTAGAGCTTGGAGTTACATTACCAGGGAGTCATCAGTCTTGTCAAAGCTGATGTCTGACAGGATGGAACCAGATTCATCTATTGTTGAGAGCCTGAAGAGCAAAACAAAAACCCATGGAGAAATTGGCATCACTTTGGCAGTTGTGGTTCAGAACTGCCCTGCCTGCCTCCCAACAGCTGCATTTCCAACTGGCAGGGCTGCAAAGGGGGTCCCAGAGGCAGACTCCCTGCATTCAGCATGGGTGAGGGCCCAGCTCGAATCCTGAGGGCACTCCAAGGACATTGAGGGGCTGGAGCAGGTCCAGAGAAGGGTAATGAAGCTGGGGAAGGGTCTGGAGAAGAGGGCTGGGGAAAAGCAGCTGAGAAAAGAAGGCTGAAAACCTTCTGGCTCTCTGCAGCTCCCCGAGAGGAGGCTCAGCCAGGTGGGGGTTGGGCTTTGTCCCCTAGGATCAGGTGACAGAGCAAGAGAGGATGGCCTGAAATTGTGATAGGGAGGGCAAGGGTGGACATGAGGAAGAACCTCCAGATTAGGAGTGGTCAGGCATTGGCACAGGCTGCCCAGGGAGGTGGATGGAGGAGTGCCCATCCCTGGAGGTGTTCTAGAAGCCTCTGGCCATGGCACATGGGGATGTGGTGTGCTAGGTGAGATGGTGTTGGGCTGATGCTTGGACTGGATGATACCAGGGAGGTGGATGGAGGAGTGCTCATCCCTGGATGTGTTCTAGAAGCCTCTGCCATGGCACCTGGGGATGTGGTGTGGTAGGTGTGATGGTGTTGGGCTGATGCTTGGACTGGATGATCTTGGAGGCCTTTTCCAACCCAAACAGGTACAGGTTGCCCAGGGAGGTGGATGAAGGAGTGACCATCCCTGGAGGTGTTCTAGAGGCCTCTGGCCATGGCACCTGAGGATGTGGTGTGGTAGGTGTGATGTGTTGGGCTGATGCTTGGACTGGATGATCCCAGGGAGGTGGATGGAGGAGTGCCTACCCCTGGAGGTGTTCTAGAACCCTCTGGCCATGGCACCTGGGGACATGGTTCAGCAGCTGTGGTGGAGTTGGGCTGTCAGGTGCAGTGGATGATCTCAGAGGGCGTTTCCAACTCAGTGTTGTGATTGTGACACCTCTGGTGCTCAGCCAAAAAAAACCTCTTTTCCCTACCTGCTGTTGCCTGCACCTCCAAGAGAAGGCTGTGGCCTGTTGAGGAAGGCCAGGGCAGATTTCTGCTCTTCATTCAGCTGAATGCTTCCAGAGCCATCACACATGAGCAGCTCCCGAATCAGCTGGATCTGCCTCTCCTGGAAGGGTTGAGAGGGTCAGGAGCTGAACTGTGCTCACTTCTTGTGTGAAGCAACCTCCACTGGTCCCAACAGCACAGATGGGCTCTCACAACAGGCTGCTGCTGGCTGCACAGCCTCTGAGAGAGAATGGCAGCTCAGCTCCAAACAGCAGCCAGTCACAGAACCATCACAGGATGGCTTAGGTTGGAAGGGATCTCAGAGTTCATCTCTGTCAGGGCAGGGTCACCTCTCAGCTGCTCAAGGCCTCATCCACCCTGGCCTCAGACAACCCCAGGGGGGAGGCATCCACAGCCTCCCTGGGCAGCCTGTGCCAGTTTCACCAAGCTTATACTGAAGAAATTCTTCCTCAGATTCAGTCTGACTCTGCTCTGCCTCAGCTTCACAGAACGAAGCAGGTTGGAAAAGACCTCTGTGATTGAGCCCAACCTAGCACCTAACCCTTCTGACCAACTAACCCCTGCCACTGAGTGCCTCACCCAGCCTCCTCTTCAACACCTCCAGCCATGGGCACTGCATCCCCTCCCTGAGCAGTCCATTCCAGTGCCAATCACTCTCTCTGACAACAACTTCCTAACAACATCCAGCCTCAGCCTGCCCTGGCACAGCTTGAGGCTGTGTCCCCTTCTTCTGGCCCTGCCTGCCTGGCAGCAGAGCCCAACCCCACCTGGCTACAGCCTCCCTGCAGGCAGCAATCAGCTCTGCCCTGAGCCTCCTCTGCTGCAGGCTGCACCCCCCCAGCTCCCTCAGCCTCTCCTCACAGGGCTGTGCTCCAGGCCCCTCCCCAGCCTTGCTGCCCTGCTCTGGGCACCTTCCAGCACCTCAACAGCTCTCTGCAATGGAGGAGCCCAGAACTGGACACAGCACTGCAGGGGTGGCCTGAGCAGTGCTGAGCACAGGGGCACAAGAACCTCCCTTGTCCTGCTGCCCACACTGCTCCTGAGCCAGCCCAGGATGCCATTGGCTCTGCTGCCCACCTGGGCACTGCTGCCTCCTCTGCAGCTCCTCTCCCCCAGCACCCCCAGGGCCCTCTCTGCCTGCCTGCTCTCAGCCACTCTGGCCCCAGCCTGTGGCACTGCTTGGGGTTGTTGTGGCCAAAGTGCAGAACCCTGCACTTGGCCTTGTTCAGTCTCATCCCCTTGGCCTCGTTCAGTCTCATCCCCTTGGCCTCTGCCCACCCATCCAGCCTGGCCAGGTCCCTCTGCAGGGCTCTGCTACCCTCCAACAGCTCCACAGCTGCTCCTAGCTTGGTGCTGAGCACAGGGGCAGGACTGCCCTGGTCCTGCTGGCCACACTGTTTCTGATCCAGGCCAGGATGCCATTGGCCTTCTTGGCCACCTGGGCACACTGCAGCCTCACGTTCAGTCACCTGCCAATCAGCATCCCCAGCTCCCTCTCCGCCTGGCTGCTCTCAGCCACTCTGGCCCCAGCCTGTATGCATCAAACCTACAGACACCCTCATGAAGAGTCCCTCTGCAACCTTCCTGTAACCCCTACAGGCATTGAAAGGCTGCTCTGAGGTCCCCTCTGGACTCCTCTCTTCTCTGGGCTGAACAACCTCAGCTCCCTCAGCCTACCCTCACAGCAGAGATGCTCCAGCCCTCAGATCAGTTGCCTCTTCCCAGCCCTACCAGCAGCAGGGACAGTTTCTCGTTGGATTTTCTCTTCCCCAGGGGAAAAAACTGCTCCGAGTTCCAGACCTTCATCCTTTTGTCTCCACATTCCAAAGAGCTAAGCGGTGACAAAGGAACCACTCACCAGCTTCTCACAGTCCCTTTCAGCTTTCTGCCTCCGTTTGATCTCCACATCCACCTGGTTTCGAGCATGTTTCAGCTTCACCTCCAGGGCACTGCGTTCAGTTTCTGTTTTTCTGAGGAGCTCTTGGTACCTGCTGAGCTCCTGACCCATTTTCTGCCATTTTTTGCAGTATTCCTCAAAGTTCTTTGCCAGTTGAATGAACTCTGGAGAGGGGAAAAAGAAGTAAACATCTTCAGCTGCCCCAGCTGCAGCAGCTCTCTTTTCACTGACACGAGGTAGAAGCTGCTCGCAACTGGATGTTAGGAAAGGGTTGTTGAGAGGGAGGGTGGGGAGAGACTGGCACAGGGTGAGGGTGGGGAGAGCTTGGTACAGGGTGAAGGTGGGGAGACCCTGGCACAGGTTGAGGGTGGGGAGAGCCTGGCACAGGGTTCCCAGGGAGGTTGTGGAGCACAGAAGCACAGAATGGGATCAAAGATCCCATTCTGTGCTTCTGTGCTCCACAACCACCTTGGAGGTGTTCAGGACCAGGTTGGATAAAGCCTTGAGTGCAAGAGCAGTGTGGGCACAGGGCAAGGGAGGGGATTCTGCCCCTTGGCTCTGCTCTCCTCAGCCCCCACCTGCAGTCCTGGGGGCAGTTCTGCAGCCCCCAGCACAAGCAGCACATGGAAGGGTTGGAGCCAGCCCAGAGGAGGCCACCAAGATGCTGAGAGGGCTGCAGCAGCTCTGCTCTGAGCACAGGCTGAGAGAGTTGGGGCTGTGCAGGCTGGAGAGGAGAAGGTTTGGAGGAGCCCTTGGAGTGGCCTGGCAGGGTGTGAAGGGGGCTGCAGGAGGGCTGGGGAGGGACTGTTGAGAAGGTCTGGGAATGGCAGGAGGAGG
The DNA here is from genome assembly GCF_015220805.1 of Pogoniulus pusillus. Classification (NCBI taxonomy): domain Eukaryota; kingdom Metazoa; phylum Chordata; class Aves; order Piciformes; family Lybiidae; genus Pogoniulus; species Pogoniulus pusillus. Next base: position 1,034,528 of record NW_026974711.1, on the reverse strand, counting down.
AGGAGGAGGAATGGATTTGGAGTGGCAGAGGGGAGATTGAAAGTGGATGTGAGGAAGGAGTGAGGGTGGTGAGAGCCTGGCACAGGTTTCCCAGGGAGGTTGTGGAGCACAGAAGCACAGAATGGGATCAAAGATTCTGTGCTCCACAACCCCCCTGGAGGTGTTCAGCACCAGCTTGGTTGAGGCCTTGAGCAACCTCCTCTAGCTGAAGCTGTCCCTGCCTATGGCAGGGCGGGGTGGAACTGGCTGAGCTTTGAGCTCCCTTCCCACCTAACCCATTCTATGACTTATGTTTTATGGAGCTAAATGAATCTAAACTTTGCTGTAAGGAATCAAAATCCTCATCCCTGTGCCAGGGTCTCCCTACCCTCATCCCTGTGCCACCAAGGTCTCCCCACCCTCACCCCAAGGAACCCTTTCCCAACATCCAGTTTCCATCTCCCCTTTGCCACTTCAAATCCACTCCTCCTCCTCCTGCCATTCCAAGCCCTTATCAGTAGTCCCTCCCCAGCCTTCCTGTAGCCCTCTTCAGCTACTGGAAATCCACTCTAAGGTCTCCTGGGAATCTCCTCTTTTCCACAGCCTGAACAGCTCCATCTTTGGATGAGGCACTCAGTGCCACGGTCTAGAACTGGGTGATAGCTTGGATGACCTTGGAAGTCTCTTCCAACCTGACTGAATCCATGATCTCCCTCAGCTTGGCCTCACAGCAGAAGCCTTCCAACCCTCCCAGTAAGCCGTGGCACCGCTCCAACAGATCTCTCTCTCCGCTGTGCTGCCTCCAGCACTGCAAGAAGGTCTCAGCAGAACAGCAGAATCCCCTTTCCCTGTCCCCTGATGCCCCCACAGAGTTGGGGACCAGCCCAGGACATGGCCAAAGGCAGCACAACCCCCCTCTGAGAGCCAGGACTTACGTGACTCGGTGCCTTCACTCAGAACTTCAGCCTGGCGCACGAGTTGGTCATAGAGACCCCAGAGGCTCAGCATTGCTGTCTCCATCTCCCTGCCAAGAAACCAGAGCTAAAGAAACAGCTCAGCCCCTTCTAACCACGACATCTGCCACCCAAAGAGGCTCCAGAAGCAAGCATTTATGGATTTAAAAGGGAAGGTTTAGCAGCTGCACGAAGAAAGTTACAACAGGGATTATTTACAAGGTGTTGTAATGAGAGGATGGGAGTTGGGGCTGAAGCAGCTCTGCTCTGAGGACAGGATGAAAGAGTTGGGGACTGTGCAGGCTGGAGAGGAGAAGGCTTGGAGGAGACCTTGAAGGATCTGAAGAGGGGTAGAGGAAGGCTGGGGAGGGACTGTTGAGAAGGTCTGGGGATGGCAGGAGGAGGAGGAATGGGTTTGGAGTGGCAGAGGGGAGATTGAAAGTGGATGTGAGAAAGAAGTGAGGGTGGAGAGAGGCTGGCACAGGGTGAGGGTGGTGAGGAGCCTGGCACAGGTTTCCCAGGGAGGTTGTGGAGCACAGAATGGGATCAAAGATCCCATTCTGTGCTTCTGTGCTCCACAACCTCCCTGGAGGTCTTCAGCACCAGCTTGGATGAGGCCTTGAGCAACCTCCTGTAGCTGAAGCTGTCCCTGCCTATGGCAGAGGGTTGGAACTGGCTGAGCTTTGAGCTCCCTTCCAACCTAACCCATTCTCTGATTGATGTTTCATGGAGCTAAATGCATCTAAACTTTGCTGTGAGGAATCAAGATCCTCATCCCTCCACAGCTCACAGACAGAGAGATGCAGCCCAGCTCCCCCTTTTACTGCTTTAAATATTTCCCAGTACACTCCAAAGCCTCAGAACCCAAAACAAGCTGAGAGATCCCAACCCAGTCTGCTCCAGGAAGGTTAAAGAACACAAACTCAGACCCTTGGCAACCAAGAATTTGGTACTCTACAGGACACTAACAACCTGCAAGTTGTTAAGCTAAAAATAGGAGCAAACCATGTGGGGAATTTGAATAGAGTTCTAAATTTTGCTGCATTTTAAGTTCCAGCTCCAAAGAGCTGTTCAAATCCAAGAGAGTCAGCACATTTCCCCTCAAACAGAGCAACAAAGGCATAAAAAAGAAGCAATGAAGGGGAAAGTCTCCAGCTCAGCAGCACAGAAATTGCTTCACTGATGCAAGAGCCACACAGGGCAGCCTAGGATAAGGAATTAGGGGGGAGTGGGAGAGGTGCCCAGGTGAGATGTGGCACCAGCTGGACTCAGGAAGCCACAGTGGGCACTTAGATGCCCTACAGACACAGAGAGATCTCAGGAGTTTAGATGTCTGCCACAAGAAGCTCCTGGCCAAGCTGGCAGCTCATGGTTTGGACAGATTCACTCTGTGCTGGGTCAGGAGCTGACTGGATGGCAGAGCCCAGAGAGGGGTGGTGAATGGTGCCACATGCAGCTGGCAGCTGGCACTGGTGGTGTTCCCCAAGGATCAGTGCTGGGCACAGTCCTGTTCAATATCTTTATTGATGATCTGGAGCAGGGGATTGAGTCCAGCAGCAGTCAGTTTGCAGCTGGCACCAAGCTAGGAGCAGCTGTGGAGCTGTTGGAGGGTAGCAGAGCCCTGCAGAGGGACCTGGCCAGGCTGCATGGGTGGGCAGAGGCCAAGGGGATGAGACAGAACAAAGCCAAGTGCAGGGTTCTGCAGTTTGGCCACAACAACCCCAAGCAGTGCCACAGGCTGGGGCCAGAGTGGCTGAGAGCAGGCAGGCAGAGAGGGCCCTGGGGGTGCTGGGAGAGAGGAGCTGCAGAGGAGGCAGCAGTGCCCAGGTGGGCAGCAGAGCCAATGGCATCCTGGGCTGGCTCAGGAGCAGTGTGGGCAGCAGGACAAGGGAGGTTCTTGTGCCCCTGTGCTCAGCACTGCTCAGGCCACCCCTGGAGTGCTGTGTCCAGTTCTGGGCTCCTCCATTGCAGAGAGCTGTTGAGGTGCTGGCAGGTGCCCAGAGCAGGGCAGCAAGGCTGGGGAGGGGCCAATCACCCAGACCATGGCACTCAGTGCCCCAGCCAGGCTTGGCACCAACACCTCCAGCCATGGGCACTGCACCACCTCCCTGAGCAGCCCATTCCAGTGCCAATCACTCTCTCTGACAACAACTTCCTAACAACATCCAGCCTCAGCCTGCCCTGGCACAGCTTGAGGCTGTGTCCCCTTCTCCTGCCCCTGCCTGCCTGGCAGCAGAGCCCAACCCCACCTGGCTACAGCCTCCCTGCAGGCAGCTGCAGGCAGCAATGAGCTCTGCCCTGAGCCTCCTCTGCTGCAGGCTGCACCCCCCCAGCTCCCTCAGCCTCTCCTCACAGGGCTGTGCTCCAGGCAGACAGCAATGAGGTCACCCCTGGCCCTCAGCACCACATCTCCAGGGCTTTGAGACCTCTTCAGAGGTGTGAACTCCACCACTGCCTTGGGCAGCCCAAGCCAGGCCTTGGCAACCTTCAGACAGAAGAATCTGTTCCCTGTGGCCAAGCTGAGCCTCCCCTGGGGCAACCTGAGGCCATTCCCTGTACCCCTCTGTCCCTGGCAGACAAGGCCGACCCCCACCTGGCTCCAACCTCCTTTCAGGGAGCTGCAGAGAGCCAAAAGCTCTTCCCTCAGCCTTCTTCCCTCCAGGCTCAGCACCTCCTCAGCTCCCCCTCACAGCCCTCAGGCTCTGCTAAGGCCACAGCCTCAGCCCCTCACGGCCAGCACCGCTCCGACCAGCGCCGCACCCAACCCAGGGGCACAACCAGAGGTGGGAGCGGCCCCAGGAGCAAACCCAGCCCGGCAAACATCCGCAGCCTCCCTCCGGGACACGACCCCCGCCCGGGGGAACCGAGAGAGAAAAAGGCCTCTGAGGAAAACGGGCACCGAGACCGCCCAAAGCACCGCCCCGCCGGCCGGGAAAGCGGGCACTCACCGTCGGTATGAAGCCCGAGGAGCAGGACCGGGATCAGGTTGGGGTTCGGACTCCGCCGCCGCCGCCTCCCCTCACGGCGCTCCCTGCCGCCGCCGCCGCCGCCTCACGCCCCAACCGCTCAGCCCAACCGTCCCGCACCGCCGGTTCAATCTCCGCCAGCAGCCAATCGCAGCGCCCGTCCCCACGCTGCCGGCTGCTCATTGGCTGGGAGTCTGAAGCCAAGCCCGCGCCATGTCTGTTAAGGGCGTGGCTTCTGGCGTTAGTCGCAAGGGCGGGCGGGAGCGCCAACGCACGCTGAAGCGAGCCGGGCGCCATCTTTACTGCTGGTACCTGGCTCTAGCGAGGGTTGCTTAGCAACCTGGCAGCCCCCGGCACGCCGGCAGGGACCGAGATGCTGCTCTGGGTGGGCTCAGATGCAGCCGCTCGTACCGAGGGCTCCGTCGGGGAGAAAATAGGATGGTTTCGGTTGGGGTATTAAGCAAAGTCCTTGGCACAAGGAGGGGGTGAGCCTGGGCTGCCTACGCTGGTTCTGCAGGGCACTGTAAGGTGCTGGATGCAACAAAGAGCTGGGTGAGAGTGTGGGAACTTCACCAGGGTGCCCTTTATTAAGCATTGTCCCTTGGGAAATGAGATGTTTTGGCTGATTTCTGTCTTTGGAATGTTGAGCTGGGGGGGGGTGGGGTGCAGCATGCAGAAGAGGAGGCTCAGGGCAGAGCTCATTGCTGGCTTCAGGGAGGCTGTAGCCAGGTGGGGTTGGGCTCTGCTGCCAGGCAGGCAGGGGCAGGAGAAGGGGACACAGCCTGAAGCTGTGCCAGGGCAGGCTCAGGCTGGATGTTGCTAGGAAGTTGTTGTCAGAGAGAGTGATTGGCACTGGAATGGGCTGCCCAGGGAGGTGGTGCAGTGCCCATGGCTGGAGGTGTTGGTGCCAAGCCTGGCTGGGGCACTGAGTGCCATGGTCTGGTTGGTTGGGCAGGGCTGGGTTGGGCTGGGGGAGCTTGGAGCTCTCTGCCAACCTGCTTGGTTCTATAGTTCCATGATTCTGGCAGGGAGAGCAGCCCTGTGGGAGGTGGCTGAGAGCTGAGTGCCTGATCTCTGGAGGAAGAGCTTAAATGCTGAACTCTTCTCCATCCCCAATCCTAACCTGATCTTTTTTTTGGGGGGGGGGTTGTCCTTTCCTTCACTTTTGGCAGCAAAAAGCAACCCAACAACCACCCAGTTTGGGGCACTCTTGGCACCTAGGAACCCTCCTCACCTGCTGCTGTGTGGATGTGCCAGGTGGGCAACATGCCACTTGCTCCAGCCCAGCCTGGACCCTAAAAGCTTTGCTCTGGTTTCTTCCCTTTCCTCCTGCCTGATTGATTAATCCCACACTGAGAGCAGAGAGGTGAGAAGCATCTTTTGTGTGCAGCTTCATTTCGAGGCAGAAGAAGAGGTGAAAGGGCTGAAGGCTTCTCAGGAGCTGCTTTGCTGCCATGTAATTATGTTCCCTTTTCTTTCTGGCTGGGAAGAGAAGAGGGAGAAGCTTTGCAGTGTCTCATCTGGGAAAGCCTTAATGGAGTTTATGCTAATTTGATGATTCTGGAGGAAGCACTTCACATTTGCAGGCAGAAATTCTCCTCCTCTTCCTCCTGCAGTCTCACTCCATTTGCTCTATCAGCCATTTCTGCCTCCTCCAGCCAACAAAGATCTCCTTTGCTGGGCAGCACTTGTGGAGGGAGGAAGATCTTGGTTCCTTCAGGCAAAACTCAGTTGCATTTATCTCCATAAAACATCATTCAGAGGATCAGAGAAGGGTTTAGGTTGGGAGGGAGCTCAAAGCTCAGCCAGTTCCAACCTCCCCTGCCATGGGCAGGGACAGCTCCCACTGGAACAGGTCACTCAGGGCCTGGACTTGGACACCTCCAGGGGGATTGTGGAGGTGATCAAAGATCCCATTCTGTGCTTCTGTGCTCCACAACCTCCCTGGGAAACCTCTGCCAGGCTCTCACCACCCTCAGCCTGTGCCAGGCTCTCTCCACCCTCAACCTCTGCCAGCCTCTCACCACCCTCACTTCTTCCTCACATCCACTTTCAATCTCCCCTCTGCCACTCCAAACCCATTCCTCCTCCTCCTCCCATTCCCAGACCTTCTCAACAGTCCCTCCCCAGCCCTCCTGCAGCCCCCTTCACACCCTGCAAGGCCACTCCAAGGGCTCCTCCAAGCCTTCTCCTCTCCAGGCTGCACAGCCCCAACTCTCTCAGCCTGTGCTCAGAGCAGAGCTGCTGCAGCCCTCTCAGCATCTTGGTGGCCTCCTCTGGGCTGGCTCCAACCCTTCCATGTGCTGCTTGTGCTGGGGGCTGCAGAACTGCCCCCAGGACTGCAGGTGGGGGCTGAGGAGAGCAGAGCCAAGGGGCAGAATCCCCTCCCTTGCCCTGTGCCCACACTGCTCTTGCTGCAGCCCAGCACAGGGTTGTGTCTGGGCTGCACTCACCCTGCAGGCTCCTGTGGAGCTTTGCATCACCCCAGACCCCCAGGTCCTGTTCTTCAGAGCTGCTCCAGCTCCTATTGAGCTTTTCCCCACCCCAGACCCCCAAGTCCTGTTCCTCAGAGCTGCTCCAGCTCCTGTTGAGCTTTTCCCCACCCCAGACCCCCAGGTCCTGTTCCTCAGGGCTGCTCTCAGCCATTCCCCACCCAGCCTGGAGCTGTGCTCTGACCCAGCTGCAGGACCTCATGATGTGCTGGGGATCTTTGCCTGTGCTTTCTGGTGACTCCCAGCCCCCCATTGCTTTAGGGCAGAATGCAAAGCAAATCTGCCCTGGTGCCTCGATGTGCTAACAAACAGCTCCACAACAATAAACCTTCCCCTCCCAGCCTCATCCTCAGATGGAGCTTCTCAAACAGGCTCCTGCCTAATTAACTCCAGAATTGCAAAGCCATTTGTGGAGCTTTTGTGCTCAGGGGAAACCTTTATTAAGTTCCTTTTAATCCAAACCCAGTCAGAGTGTGGTGGCCTTCAGAAAGAGGCATTCAGGCACAGAGAAAAGCAGGCAGAAAGACATCAACCTCTGTCCAGAGGGGGGAAAAAAGAACCCAAACTTGATCTTAGAATCAGAGAGTGGGAGAATGGTTTAGGTTTGGAAGGGAGCTCAAAGCTTCTCCAGTCCCAACCCCCTGCCATAGGCAGAGACAGCTCCCACTGGAACAGGGCACTCAAGGTCTCATCCAACCTGGACTTAGAATCAGGCAGGGTTGGAAGGGAGCACAAGGATCAGGCAGTGCCAACCCCTGCCATGCCCAGGGACACCCTACCCTAGAGCAGGCTGCACACAGCCTCAGCCAGCCTGGCCTCAAACACCTCCAGCCATGGGGCCTCAACCCCCTCCCTGGGCAACCCCTGCCAGGCTCTCACCACTCTCCTGCTCAACAACTTCCTCCTCACCTCCAGCCTCACTCTCCTCACCTCCACCTTTGCTCCATCCCCCCCACTCCTGCCACTCCCTCACAGCCTCCAAAGTCCCTCCCCAGCTTTTTTGGAGCCCCCTTCAGCTCCTGGCAGGCCACAAGAAGGTCCCCTGGGAGCCTCCTCTGCTCCAGCCTGCACAGCCCCAACTCTTTCAGGCTGTGCTCACAGCAGAGCTGCTGCAGCCTCTCAGCATCCTCCTGGCCCTGCTCTGGACACTCTCCAGCATCTCCACAGCCCTCTTGGCCCAGGGGCTCCAGAGCTGGATGCAGGACTCCAGGTGGGGTCTCAGCAGAGCAGAGCAGAGGGGCAGAATCCCCTCCCTGGCCCTGCTGGCCACACTGCTGCCGCTGCAGCCCAGGCTCTGCTTGGCTCTCTGGGCTGCAAGTGCACACTGCTGGCTCCTGCTGAGCTTCTCCTCCAGCAGCACCCCCAAGTGCCTCTCCTCAGGGCTGCTCTCCAGCCTGGCACTGCCCAGCAGGATCTGTGCTTGGCATTGCCCCGACCCAGCTGCAGGACCTTGCATTTGGTCTTGTTGAACCTCCTGAGCTTGGCTTGTGCCCACCTCTGCATCCTGCCCAGCTCCTTCTGGATGGATCCCTGCCCTCTGCCAAGTCAACTGTGCCACACAGCTTGGTGCCAGCTGCACACTTGCTGAGGCTGCACTGATTCCTCTCTCCATGGCACTGACAATGATGCTGCTGCCAGCACTGAGCCCTGAAGGTGCCACTCGGCCCTGCTCTCCAGGTGGGCATTGTGCCCTGGGGCCCCACTCTCTGCCTGCCACCACCCAGCCCATTCCCTACCCAGCAGTGCTGCACCCACCCGGGCTGTGTTTTTGCACCTCGGTGACCAGGATGTCCTGTGGGATGGAATCTTCTCTTCTCTCCAACAGGAATGGCTCAGTAGCTTGAGGAAAACCCCCTCAGGCTGAGCAGGGAGGGCAGCCAGAGGAGGCTGAGCCCTTTCTGCTGCCTTGGCCGCAGCTGCAGGGCCAGCAGATGGCATCAGGCTCATGCCTTTGGGTGGAGCCTCCTCAGCCATCGCTGGGCTGTGTGAGGCAGTGCTGGGCACAGAGCCTGGGCACTGGCCCAGGAGGTGGCCAGCAGCAGCAGCAGCAGCAGGGCAGGGATGATGCCCTCTGAGCCTTTTGTGAGGCCACAGCTGGGTCAGGTTTGGGGCCCCACACTCCATGAAGGACATTGAGGGGCTGGAGGGGGTCCACAGGTGGGCAACAAAGCTGGGGAAGGGTCTGGAGAACAGGGCTGGAGAACAGAACCTAGGGTTAGGGTTAGGGGTTAGGGTTAGGGGTTAGGGGTTAGGGTTAGGGGTTCGGGGTTAGGGTTAGGGGTTAGGGTTAGGGGTTAGGGTTAGGGGTTAGGGTTAGGGTTAGGGGTTAGGGTTAGGGGTTAGGGTTAGGGTTAGGGTTAGGGGTTAGGGTTAGGGGTTAGGGTTAGGGTTAGGGTTAGGGGTTAGGGTTAGGGTTAGGGCTGGGGTGGTGAGCCTGGAGAAAAGGAGGCTGAGGAGGAGACCTCTCCTGGCTCTCTGCAAGTGCCTGAGAGGAGGCTGGAGCCAGGTGGGGGTTTGGGCTCTGCTCCCTAGGGTCAGGTGGCAGAACAAGAGAGGATGGCCCAGGGGAGGGCTGGGTTGGACATGGTCCTGCTCTGGCAGGGGGGGTTGGACTCGATGAGCTCCTTGGGTCCCTTCCAACCCCTAACACCTGTGAGCAGGTGAACAACCTCCAGACTAGGAGTGGGCAGGCACTGGCACTGGCTGCCCAGGGAGTGGTGTGGTGGATGAGATGGTGTTGGGCTGATGCTTGGACTGGATGATCCCAGGGAGGTGGTGGAGTGCCCATCCCTGGAGGTGTTCTAGAAGCCTCTGGCCATGGCACCTGGGGATGTGGTGTGGTACATGAGATGGTGTTGGGCTGATGCTTGGACTGGATGATCTTGGAGGCCTTTTCCAACCCAAACAGCTACAGGTTGCCCAGGGAGGTGGGTGAAGGAGTCTTTGTCCCTGGAGGCATTCTAGAAGCCTCTGGCCATGGCACCTGGGCATGTGGTGTGGTAGGTGTGATGCTGTTGGGCTGATGCTTGGATTGGATGATCTTAGAGGCCTCTTCCAAGTCAAACAGGCACAGGCTGCCCAGGGAGGTGGATGGAGGAGTCCTCATCCCTGGAGGTGTTCTAGAACCCTCTGCCATGGCACCTGGGCATGTGCTGTGGTGGATGAGATGCTGTTGGGCTGATGCTTGGACTGGATGATCCCAGGGAGATGGAGGAGTCCTCACCCCTGGAGGTGTTCTAGAAGCCTCTGGCCATGGCACCTGGGGATGTGGTGTGGTGGATGAGATGGTGTTGGGCTGATGCTTGGACTGGATGATCTTGGAGGCCTTTTCCAACCCAAACAGGTACAAGTTGCCCAGGGAGGTGGGTGGAGGAGTGCCCATCCCTGGAGCAAAGCCTGGATGAGGCACTTAGTGCCATGCTCTGGTTGATTGGACAGGGCTGGCTGCTAGGTCGAGCTGGATGAGCTTGGAGCTCTCTTTCCAACCTGCTTGATTCTAGGATGATGATTCTATGATGTTGAAGGCTATGATGATGAGGGTGGTGAGAGCCTGGCACAGGGTGAGGGTGGTGAGAGCCTGGCAGAGGTTTCCCAGGGAGGTTGTGGAGCACAGAAGCACAGAATGGGATCAAAGATCCCATTCTGTGCTTCTGTGCTCCACAACCTCCCTGCAGGTGTTCAAGTCCAGCTTGGATGAGGCTTTGAGTGACCTGTTCCAGTGGGAGCTGTCTCTGGGTTGGGAACTGGCTGAGCTTCTGTGCTCCACAACCTCCCTGCAGGTGTTCAGGACCAGCTTGGATGAGGCTTTGAGTGACCTCTTCTAGTGGGAGCTGTCCCTGCCTCTGGCACAGGAACTGGCTGAGCTTTCAGCTCCCTTCCAACCTAAACCATCCTCTGCTTCTCTGCCCTTTTGCTCTGCCTGACCAAAAGCTGAGCCAGCTTCAACTGGGAGCTCCTCAGGAGAACTCCTCCAGCGGTGAGTGGCATCAGGGCAAAAGAGCACTGGGATGGCATCAAGCAAAGCTGTCTGCGGTGACACCAGGTCCAGCATCTCTGCTCCTCACAGCCAAACGGTGCCTTTAATGTCAGCAGAGGGGCTCTGGCCTTACCCTGAACTCATTAAATAACAATGGGAGTCTCTATTGCCTTCGTCTGGCTTTTAATGAATGACCTCTTGTCGCTGCGAGCTGCGTGCAGTGACAAAGGACCTCTGTGGGCTGATATTTATGATTTCATTTAAGGCAGGGAGTGAAGCTGAGGCAGAGGAGGAGAAAATAAGAGCTGAGCTGATGATGTATCCTGCTTTAAAACTCAAGGGATCTTTGTCTCGGGTTTCCTATCAATACAGTTGTCATGGCTTAAATATTGGAGCTGCTCTGGAGGCTGAGAGTTCCTGAGCTGGAAGGACACCCAGGACATGCGTGGGGGGAAGGGCAGGGCAAAGTTCCAGCAGGGCAGGGTAAGATCCCAGCAGGGTAGGGCAAAATTCCAGCAGGGTAGGGCAAAATCTCAGCAGGGTAGGGCAAAATCTCAGCAGGGTAGGGCAAAATTCCAGCAGGGTAGGGCAAAATCTCAGCAGGGTAGGGCAAAATCCCAGCAGGGTAGGGCAAGATCCCAGCAGGGTAGGGCAAGATTCCAGCAGGGTAGGGCAAAATTCCAGCAGGGTAAGGCAAAATCTCAGCAGGGTAGGGCAAAATTTCATCAGTGTAGGGCAAAATTCCAGCAGGGCAGGGCAAAATCCCAGCAGGGTAGGGCAAGATCCCAGCAGGGTAGGGCAAGATTCCAGCAGGGTAGGGCAAAATTCCAGCAGGGTAGGGCAAAATCCCAGCAGGGTAGGGCAAGATCCCAGCAGGGTAGGGCAAGATTCCAGCAGGGTAGGGCAAAATCTCAGCAGGGTAGGGAAAAAATCCCAGCAGGGTAGGGCAAAATCCCAGCAGGGCAGGGCAAAATCCCAGCAGGGCAGGGCAAAATCCCAGCAGGGTAGGGCAAAATCCCAGCAGGGTAGGGCAAGATCCCAGCAGGGTAGGGCAAGATTCCAGCAGGGTAGGGCAAAATCTCAGCAGGGTAGGGAAAAAATCCCAGCAGGGTAGGGCAAGATCCCAGCAGGGTAGGGCAAAATCTCAGCAGGGTAGGGCAAAATCCCAGCAGGGTAGGGCAAAATCCCAGCAGGGTAGGGCAAAATCTCAGCAGGGTAGGGCAAAATCTCAGCAGGGTAGGGAAAAATCTCAGCAGGGTAGGGCAAAATCTCAGCAGGGTAAGGCAAAATCTCAGCAGGGTAAGGCAAAATCTCAGCAGGGCAGGGCAAAATCTCAGCAGGGCAGGGCAAAATCTCAGCAGGGTTGTGTCTGGGCTGCACTCACACTGCAGGCTCCTGCTGAGCTTTTCCCCACCCCAGACCCCCAGGTCCTGTTCCTCAGAGCTGCTCCAGCTCCTGTTGAGCTTTTCCCCACCCCAGACCCCCAGGTCCTGTTCCTCAGGGCTGCTCTCAGCCATTCCCCACCCAGCCTGGAGCTGTGCTTGGCATTGCACTGACCCAGCTGCAGGACCTTACCCTTGGCTTTGTGGACCTCATGATGTGAGTGCTGCAGCTGAGGTCTCACCACAGAGGAACTGACTTAGCACAATCACTTCTCTGCACTGGGGCAAGGTTGGCATTTTTTGCCCCCCTCCCCCTTAAACCTGCCCACACCCCAGGCCTTGCTGTCAGAGCCTCCAGCTGCTGGTGGTGGCCCCTGGGCAGCTGCCAGCGCTGAGCCCCCCTCACTGTGCCAGCTCCTCGGGGCAGGCTGATAAATGCTTTGCCTTTCCCTTGGACAGGCCTCGGTGGGGGATTAAGCAGCTGGGAGCCTGCAGTGGGAGCCTCTCCCCTCTCCTGTGCCATGCAAAGAGAGCAAATTAATCTTCAGCTCCCTCTGATGTTTTGGGCTGAGTTACAAGCTGGGAGCAGAGATAAAGAGCAGGCGAAAGGAAGGGGCAGGTAAAGTGGAGAGCTGGGCAGGCTGGCACAGACCTTTGTCCCTGCAGATAAGAGCTCTGCTCCCTGGGCCGTGCAGAACTCACCAGCACTGCCTCCCTCTGTGCTGGCCCTCCCTCTGCTCTGCTCTGCTCCCTCTGCTCTGCTCTGCTCCCTCTGCTCTCTCTGCTCTGCTTTGCTCTGCTCCCTCTGCTCTGCTCCCTCTGCTCTGCTCTCTCTGCTCCCTCTGCTCTCTCTGCTTTGCTCTCTCTGCTCAGCTCTGCTCTGCTCCCTCTGCTCTCTCTGCTCTGCTCTGCTCCCTCTGCTCTGCTCTGCTCCCTCTGTTCTCTCTGCTCCCTCTGCTCTGCTCCCTCTGCTCTGCTCCCTCTGCTCTCTCTGCTCTGCTCTGTTCTCTCTGCTCTGCTCCCTCTGCTCTGCTCTGCTCTGCTCCTTCTGTTCTGCTTCCTCTGCTCTCCTCTCTCTGCTCAGCTCTGCTCTGCTCTCTCTGTTCTACTCTGCTCTCACTGCTCTGCTCCCTCTGCTCTGCTCTGCTGGGAGAGAGGAGGCAGCAGTGCCCAGGTGGGCAGCAGAGCCAATGGCATCCTGGGCTGGCTCAGCAGCAGTGTGGGCAGCAGGACAAGGGAGGTTCTTGTGCCCCTGCTTCAATCTGTGATTTCCTCCCATTCTATCACCTGATCCCAGGCAGCAGATCCCAACCCCACCTGGCTCCAGCCTCCTCTCGGGCCCTTGCAGAGAGCCAGGAGAGGTCTCTCCTCAACCTCCTTTCCTCCAGCCTCACCACCCCCAACTCCTTCAGCCCTGTGCTCCAGACCTTTCCCCAGCTTCACTGCCCTCCTGTGGACCCACTCCAGCCCCTCCCTGTCCCTTGGGACACCAACCCCAACCTTAGCAGCCACCAACTGCATCTGTTTGGTCCATTATCAGGTGGCTCCTCTGCCCCCCCTGGCAGAGCTGTGCCTTTCCTACAGGCACTGAGAGTCTCTTTCCCCAGAAGAAAGCAGAAGTCACCCTGGGCACCCCCCCCCCCCAGCCAAACACTGAACACAGACAACCTGCTTAATTGTTTGTGCTTTGTTAATGAGAGCAATGCCAGGAGTTTAATAATCACTGCTTGGGATTAATTGGGATGATTATTGTATGGCCCCAGGGGGAAAACTGCAGCTTGTTATCTCCAGGGAGCAAACATTTAGGACCCAGCAGTTCATCAGGACATTATTTGGTGCACTTTAGGTGCCATTCCTCATGGATTTAGAAGTCACAGGGAGCAAGGTCTTGTTATCCTCAGAGCCACCTTCAAACTGAGCCAACCCAGGGACCTGCAAGCTCAGGAGCAGCTGAAGCTGCTTTGGGCCAGCAGGGCAGCAGCAAGCCAGAGGTGCAGCACTCCCAGATCTGAGCATCACTCATGGGCTTGCAAATGGGACCTGAGATGCCACTCAGGATGCTGCAGAGAGGATGCAGAGGGAGATATCAGCTCGAGCAGATGCTGCCAGCCAGATCTATACTCAGTGATAAGGATGCTCAAGACCTTTCCTCCTCTGTTTCTCCCTCATCACCCAGGTCAATAGCTTTTGCCTGTCTTCTTGCCCACAGCAGCCCTGAGCTGTGAGGTTGGCTGGGGAGCAAAGCTCACACACAGCTGCTGCTGTTTGGACACCACCAGGGAGCTGCTTTCAGCTCCTGGAGGGTTTCTGAGCTGGAGGAGTCAGGTCCAGCAATGCGGTTGGTGGGCAAGAGGGCAGCAAAGCTCACACACAGCTGCTGCTGTGGGGCTTGGGTCTGCAGGGCTCCACCAGCTCTGAGCAGCCAGAGTCACTCCCCAGCCCTCAGCTGGCAGCTCCTGCTGGTTTTACTCTCTCTGAAGATGTTTGGACACCACCAGGGAGCTGCTTTCAGCTCCTGGAGGGTTTCTGAGCTGGAGGAATCAGGTCCAGCAATCCAAGATGTGGTTGGTGGGCAAGAAGGCAGCAAAGCTCACACACAGCTGCTGCTGTTTGGACACCAGCAGGGAGCTGCTTTCAGCTCCTGGAGGGTTTCTGAGCTGGAGGAATCAGGTCCAGCAATCCAAGATGTGGTTGGTGGGCAAGAGGGCAGCAAAGCTCCTGATGGTAACAGAGTCCCAGAGTGTGAGGGGTTGGGAGGGACCTCATTGAGTCCAACCTCCCTGTTGGAAGAGACCTCCAAGATCATCCAGTCCAACCTAGCCCCCAGCCCTAGCCAGACAACCAGACCATGTCAGAGCAGGATGATGCCTCCCAGAGTCTAGTCCTTCTCTTGGCACCCCAAACTGTGCTCCTCCAGCCTGGCTGAAGGGAAGGAGAGAGGCTTTTTACCGAGGCTAGGACCAGCCAGAGCCTGTGGTGCATGGGAGCATCTCCAAACCCTGGTCTGGGCTCTGCTCCTGGAAAGAGGACTCCTGGCAAGGCTAGGACCAGCCAGAGCCTCTGGCACTCTCTCTCCTGTATCTTGGTACCCCAGAGCCTGGTCTGGGCTCTGCTGCTGAGGATGGGCTGGTGGATGGCAGGGCAGCAGCTCAGCACCCACACTGAGCCAGTCGAGATGATCCTCCCCACCCCAGGAGAGAGCTGAGCCAAGGCAGATCCACTATCGATCCCCAGATCAATGCCAATTCAAGGCCTGGAAGTGACAGCTCCTTCCTTAAGCACTCAGCTCCTTCCTTAAGCACTCAGCTCCTTCCTAAGCACTCAGCTCCTTCCTAAGCACTCAGCTCCTTGCTCAAGCACTCAGCTCCTTCCTTAAGCACTCAGCTCCTTCCTTAAGCACTCAGCTCCTTCCTTAAGCACTCAGCTCCTTCCTTAAGCACTCAGCTCCTTTCCTAAGCACTCAGCTCCTTCCTTAAGCACTCAGCTCCTTGCTTAAGCACTCAGCTCCCTTCCTAAGCACTCAGCTCCCTTCCTAAGCACTCAGCTCCTTCCTCAAGCACTCAGCTTCTTTCCTAAGCACTCAGCTCCTTCCTTAAGCACTCAGCTCCTTCCTTAAGCACTCAGCTCCTTGCTTTAGCACTCAGCTCCTTCCTAAGCACTCAGCTCCCTTCTTAAGCACTCAGCTCCCTTCCTAAGCACTCAGCTCCTTGCTTTAGCACTCAGCTCCTTTCCTAAGCACTCAGCTCCTTTCCTAAGCACTCAGCTCCTTCCTCAAGCACTCAGCTCCCTTCTTAAGCACTCAGCTCCTTCCTAAGCACTCAGCTCCTTCCTAAGCACTCAGCTCCTTCCTCAAGCACTCAGCTCCCTTCTTAAGCACTCAGCTCCCTTCTTAAGCACTCAGCTCCTTCCTAAGCACTCAGCTCCTTGCTCAAGCACTCAGCTCCTTTTCTAAGCACTCAGCTCCCACCCTAGGCCGGGCACAGAGAGGAGGGAGCTGGCTCTGGGGTTTAGCACTAACGGGAAGCAGGAGCAGGGCTGGGCAGTGCCTGTCTTGCAGCAGGAAGGGAGCTGAGCAAAGAGGAGCAGGTGAAAGGCAGAGAGGAAGGAGCTCTGCCAGGGCTGGACCTTTATCTCCATCCCTCTGGCAGCCAAATCTCTGTGCAGTGTTTATCGGGGGGGGGGGGAGTGGGCAGCAGAGTTGGCAGCTGGTGTAGAAGGGAGGAACCCAAACCACTGCCATCCTTATCTCCCAGGGAAGGGGGAGAGGGAAGCTGTGAGCCAGCCCAGGGCAATGGAGTTTGAAGCCAGCTGTGGATTTAAGAGCCCAGACTTTATCAGCTCAGCTGGTGGGGAGCAGAGGCACAGAATGATAGAACCAAGCAGGCTGGAAGAGACCTCCAAGCTCATCCAGCCCTGTCCAATCGACCAAACCATGGCAGAGCAACACCCACCCAGGGATGGACACTTCACCACCTCCCTGGGCAGCCTCTGAGCATCCTCCTGGCCCTGCTCTGGACACTCTCCAGCATCTCCCTCTTGTCCCAGGGGCTCCAGAGCTGGATGCAGGACTCCAGGTGGGCTCTCAGCAGAGCAGAGCACAGGGGCAGAATCCCCTCCCTGGCCCTGCTGGCCACACTGCTGCTGCTGCAGCCCAGGCTCTGCTTGGCTCTCTGGGCTGCAGTGCACACTGCTGGCTCCTGCTGAGCTTCTCCTCCAGCAGCAGCACCCCCAAGTGCCTCTCCTCAGGGCTGCTCTCCAGCCTGGCACTGCCCAGCCTGCATTGGTGCTTGGCATTGCCCCGACCCAGCTGCAGGACCTTGCCCTTGGCCTTGTTGAACCTCCTGAGCTTGGCTTGTGCCCACCTCTGCAGCCTGCCCAGGGCCCTCTGGATGGATCCTGCCCCCCAGCCTGGCTGAGCACCACACAGCTTGGTGTGGGCAGCAAACCTGCTGAGGCTGCACTCAGTGCCTCTGCCCATGGCACCCACAGAGATGCTGACCAAGAGTGGTGCCAGGACTGACCCCTGAGGGACTCTGCTTGGCACTGCCCTCCACTTGGCTGAGCTGGGGCTGAGCTGGGCTGCCTGCAGCATCCTCTGTCCCTGCAGCTGCCCACACACAGAGCCATGACATCCCAGATCATCCACTCCAACCATCAGCCCAGCCCCACCACGGCCCCCAAAGCATGGCCCCAGGTGCCATGGCCACAGGTTTCTTGCACAGCTCCAGGGATGGACACTTCACCACCTCCCTGGGCAGCCTGTGCCAGGCCCTGACCACTCTTGCAGGGCAGAGCTGTTCCCATCAGTTGGTGCAAGGCCACAGGAGCAGGGTTTGGGCTGGGTGATGGATGCAGCTGAGGGCCACACCACAGCTGGGCTGTGCTGTGCTCACCACATGGCTTCATCAGCTCAACACTTTGGCTTGGCAGGGACCCCGAAGCTCCTCCAGCTCCAACACCCCCACCGTGGGCAGGGACACCTCCCCCAGCCCAGGGTGTTCAGGGCCTCATCCAGCCTGGCCTGGGACACCTGCAGGGAGGGAGCAGCCACAGCCTCCCTGGGCAGCCTCTGCCAGGCTCTCCCCACCCTCATGCTCACGAATTCCTTCCTGCTTTCCAGCCTCACTCTCCCCTCCCCCAGCTCAGAGCCATTGTCTCTTGTCCTGCCACTGCCAGCCCTTGCCAAAAATCCCTCCCCAGCTCTCCTGGAGCCCCTTCAGGTCCTAGGAAGCTGCTCTGAGGTGTCCCTGGAGCCTTCCCTTCTCCAGGCTGAACACCTCCAACTCTCCCAGCCTGTCCCTGCAGGTTCTCCACCTCTCTGACCAGCTTCATGACCTCCTCTGGACCAGCTTCAGCACTTCCATGCCCTTGGGTGCATTGCTCTGCCCCTGTGTGTCCCCCTGGAGCCTTCTCTTCCCCAGGCTCAACTCTCCCAGCCTGTCCCCACAGGTTCTCCACCTCTCTGACCACCTTTGAGACCTCCTCTGGACCAACTTCAGCACTTCCATGCCCCCTTGGGTGCATTGCTCTGCCCCTGTGTGTCCCCCTGGAGCCTTCTCTTCCCCAGGCTCAACTCTCCCAGCCTGTCCCCACAGGTTCTTCAGCTCTCTGACCAGCTTGGAGACCTCCTCTGGACCAGCTTCATCACCTCTGGACCAGCTTCATCACCTCCTCTGGACCAGCTTCATCACCTCCTCTGGACCAGCTTCATCACCTCTGGACCAGCTTCATCACCTCCTCTGGACCAACTTCATCACCTCTGGACCAACTTCATCACCTCCTCTGGACCAACTTCATCACCTCTGGACCAGCTTCATCACCTCCTCTGGACCAGCTTCATCACCTCCTCTGGACCAGCTTCATCACCTCTGGACCAACTTCACCACCTCTGGACCAACTTCATCACCTCCTCTGGACCAGCTTCATCACCTCTGGACCAGCTTCATCACCTCCTCTGAACCAGCTTCATCACCTCTGGACCAGCTTCATCACCTCTGGACCAGCTTCATCACCTCCTCTGGACCAGCTTCATCACCTCTGGACCAGCTTCAGCACTTCCATGCCCTTGGGTGCATTGCTGCACCCCTGTGTGTGTTCCTGGGAGCAGATGCTCTGCCCCTGGCTGCGTTTCACAGCTCTCTCCAGGAGAGCAGACCCCTCACAGCTCCCCCCACGAACCAGGAACCCCCCCAGGGAAGGCATGGACTTGGCTCGGGTGACATCTGCAGAGCTCCACATCACTCCACCGAGGACTTTTCACAGCCCAAGTGTCCCCTAGGGAGAGCAGCTCAGCTCCAGCCTGGTGCCTGCAGCCCTGCTGGCACCGTGTGGCTCCTGCAGCTGCGGCTAAAGAGCTAAGCAAGCTCTGCTCCAGCTCCCCCCATCCCCTGGGAATCCCTGGCTGGCTCCTAACGTGCTGCTAATTAACTCCCTGATTGGCTTTGCTTTTGCTGAGGCTGCACGTTGGAGATGGGCTCCATCTGCTCTGGGAATGGCTTTGGCTGCCAGGGGAGGGTAGCAACCTCCTCCCCCCCACCCCCACCTTGCTTCTGATGTGACATCTGTGGCATTCCAGGGGAAGGAGGACAACATTAAGGCCGTGCCAGGGATCAGCAGGACCCCTCCAGCAGTGGCTGCAGGTCACAGCACACAGCAATGACCAGGCTGGAAAAGACCTTTGGGATCGTCGAGCTCAAGCTGACAGCTCATGAATGAAACCAAGGCATGAAGTGCCTCATGCAGCCTCCTCTTCACCACCCCCAGCCCTGGGCACTGCACCCTGGGCAGCCCATTCCAGTGCCAATCACTCTCTCTGGCAACAGCTTCCTCCTAACATCCACTCTGAGCCTGCCCTGGCACAGCCTGAGGCTGTGTCCCACTCCTAACCTCCAGCCTGAGCCTGTCCTGGCACAGCCTGAGGCTGTGTCCCACTGTTCACATCCAACCTGACCCTGCCCTGGCACAGCCTGAGGCTGTGTCCCACTGTTCACATCCAACCTGACCCTGCCCTGGCACAGCCTGAGGCTGTGTCCCACTGCTCACATCCAGCCTGACCTTGCCCTGGCACAGCCTGAGGCTGTGTCCCACTGCTCACATCCAGCCTGACCCTGCCCTGGCACAGCCTGAGGCTGTGTCCCACTGCTCACATCCAACCTGACCCTGCCCTGGCACAGCCTGAGGCTGTGTCCCACTGCTCACATCCAGCCTGACCCTGCCCTGGCACAGCCTGAGGCTGTGTCCCACTGCTCACATCCAGCCTGACCCTGCCCTGGCACAGCCTGAGGCTGTGTCCCACTGCTCACATCCAGCCTGACCCTGCCCTGGCACAGCCTGAGGCTGTGTCCCACTGCTCACATCCAACCTGACCCTGCCCTGGCACAGCCTGAGGCTGTGTCCCACTGCTCACATCCAGCCTGAGCCTGCCCTGGCACAGCCTGAGGCTGTGTCCCACTGCTCACATCCAGCCTGAGCCTGCCCTGGCACAGCCTGAGGCTGTGTCCCACTGCTCACATCCAACCTGAGCCTGCCCTGGCACAGCCTGAGGCTGTGTCCCACTGCTCACATCCAGCCTGACCCTGCCCTGGCACAGCCTGAGGCTGTGTCCCACTGCTCACATCCAACCTGACCCTGCCCTGGCACAGCCTGAGGCTGTGTCCCACTGCTCACATCCAGCCTGAGCCTGCCCTGGCACAGCCTGAGGCTGTGTCCCACTGCTCACATCCAGCCTGACCCTGCCCTGGCACAGCCTGAGGCTGTGTCCCACTGCTCACATCCAACCTGACCCTGCCCTGGCACAGCCTGAGGCTGTGTCCCACTGCTCACATCCAGCCTGAGCCTGCCCTGGCACAGCCTGAGGCTGTGTCCCACTGCTCACATCCAACCTGACCCTGCCCTGGCACAGCCTGAGGCTGTGTCCCACTGCTCACATCCAGCCTGACCCTGCCCTGGCACAGCCTGAGGCTGTGTCCCACTGCTCACATCCAGCCTGACCCTGCCTTGGCACAGCCTGAGGCTGTGTCCTCCTGTTCCATCCCTGCTTGCCTGGGAGAAGAGCCCAACCCCCACCTGGCTACAGCCTGCAGCCCTTTCGTGGCACAGCAAACTCAGCACTCAGGCTCCTGTCCCCAGCACCCAGGCCTGGATGTGGCTTTCAGCAGAGCCACTGCAGCCAGCAGCTTCTATAGGCTGAGGGCAGATTGGTGCTGGGGGTGAGGAAGGAATTCTTTAGAGGGAGGGGAGGGAGGCACTGGCACAGGTTGCCCAGGGAGGCTGTGGATGTGCCCTCCCTGGAGGTCACAGTCATAGAATCAGCCAGGTTGGCAGAGACCTCCCAGCTCCCTCAGCCCAACCTATCCCCCAGCCCTGGCCAATCATAGAACCACTCAGGGCTGGAAGGGACTACAAGGATCAGGCAGTGCCAACATTGCCATGCCCAGGGACACCCTACCCTAGAGCAGGCTGCACACAGCCTCACCCAGCCTGGCCTCAAACACCTCCAGCCATGGGGCCTCAACCCCCTCCCTGGGCAACCCCTGCCAGGCTCTCACCACTCTCCTGCTCAACAACTTCCTCCTCACCTCCAGCCTCACTCTCCTCACCTCCAGCTCTGCTCCATCCCCCCCACTCCTGCCACTCCCTCACAGCCTCAAAAGTCCCTCCCCAGATTTTTTGGAGCCCCCTTCAGACCCTGGCAGGCCACAAGAAGGTCCCCTGGGAGCCTCCTCTGCTCCAGCCTGCACAGCCCCAACTCTTTCAGGCTGTGCTCACAGCAGAGCTGCTGCAGCCTCTGAGCATCCTCCTGGCCCTGCTCTGGACACTCTCCAGCATCTCCACAGCCCTCTTGGCCCAGGGGCTCCAGAGCTGGAGGCAGGACTCCAGGTGGGCTCTCAGCAGAGCAGAGCAGAGGGGCAGAATCCCCTCCCTGGCCCTGCTGCCCACACTGCTGCTGCTGCAGCCCAGGCTCTGCTTGGCTCTCTGGGCTGCAGTGCACACTGCTGGCTCCTGCTGAGCTTCTCCTCCAGCAGCAGCACCCCCAAGTGCCTCTCCTCAGGGCTGCTCTCCAGCCTGGCACTGCCCAGCCTGGATTTGTGCTTGGCATTGCCCTGACCCAGCTGCAAGACCACAGGTTGAGGATGGGGAGAGACTGGCAGAGGTTGAGGGTGCTGAGACCCTGGCACAGGTTTCCCAGGGAGGTTGTGGAGCACAGAAGCACCAAATGTGATCTTTGATCACATTTGGTGCTTCTGTGCTCCACAACCTCCCTGGAGGTGTTCAGCACCAGCTTGGATGAGGCTTTGAGCAAGCAGGGCTGGTGGGAACTGTCCCTGCCAATAGCAGGGGAGCTTGGAACTGGCTGAGCTTTGAGGTCCCTCCCAACTCAAACCATTCCATGCATCTCCAGAGCCTCCAGTCCAGCAGAGCAGCTGCACCTGGGCTCTGTTGGCCCCCAAGCAGAGAGGCTTTTTGTGCTCACAGGGTAAAAGGAGTGAGGACTGCAGGAGCCAGGCAAGGGAGAATTGGCTCATGGGGAGAGGCTTTCAGGGCAGGAGCTGAGGGAGAGGCTGTGGTGTTGGCATTGCCTCCTGCTAATTGCTGGAGCTAATGAAGCAGCACAGCTCTGCTCAGTGGCTTTCTGCAGGGTTTCCACCCAGCTTCACTTTGCAAAGTGCTGGTTCACAGCTCTGGTGAATTGCAGCTGATTGATCCTAAGCTTTCCAGGAGGATAAAAGAGTAGAAAGAGCCCTGAAGGGGTTGGAGAACACACAGCAGCCCCAAGGCAGGCAAGGGGAAGCCTGACCAAAGGCAATGAGCAGCAGCAGGAGGAGATGCCAGGGGTTCAGACTCTGTTGGTGCAACACAGAGGCACTGAAGCAGCTCTTCCCAAGGAGCTGGAGCTGCCTTCCCCCAGGAGATGGACCTCAGGGAGTTTGGCTCCTGGCTCTTGGGAATGGTTCTTGCTGCCAAACTCCCAGGAGAGCTCTGATCCACCTTCCCTCGTTGCTCTTGGTGCCTCCAGGTCCCTCAGGCCTGTGCTGCAAGTGCCTGATTGTTGTGTTCAGCCTCCTCTTTGGTCCTGAGTGCACATCTGAGGCTCCTGAATGCACATCTGAGGCTCCTCAGTGCACATCTGAAGGTCCTCAGTGCACATCTGAGGCTCCTGAGTGCACATCTGAAGGTCCTCAGTGCACATCTGAGGCTCCTGAGTGCACATCTGAGGCTCCTCAGTGCACATCTGAAGGTCCTCAGTGCACATCTGAGGCTCCTGAATGCACATCTGAGGCTCCTCAGTGCACATCTGAAGGTCCTCAGTGCACATCTGAGGCTCCTGAGTGCACATCTGAAGGTCCTGAGTGCACATCTGAGGCTCCTGAGTGCACATCTGAAGGTCCTCAGTGCACATCTGAGGCTCCTGAATGCACATCTGAGGCTCCTGAGTGCACATCTGAGGCTCCTCAGTGCACATCTGAAGGTCCTCAGTGCACATCTGAGGCTCCTGAGTGCACATCTGAAGGTCCTGAGTGCACATCTGAGGCTCCTCAGTGCACATCTGAGGCTCCTGAGTGCACATCTGAAGGTCCTCAGTGCACATCTGAAGGTCCTGAGTGCACATCTGAAGGTCCTCAGTGCACATCTGAAGGTCCTGAGTGCACATCTGAGGCTCCTGAGTGCACATCTGAAGGTCCTCAGTACATATCTGAAGCTTTCCATAGGAAGGGACCAAAATAATAGATAATGTTTGAGAAGGATGAACAGTGGGGAGGGAGAGAGGGAGGGAGGGAGATAGAGAGGGAGGGAGGGAGGGAGAGGGAGGGAGGGAGAGAGAGGGAGGGAGAGAGAGAGAGGGAGAGAGAGATGGAGAGGGAGAGAGGGAGGGAGAGGGAGAAGGAGAGAGGGAGGGAGGGAGAGAGGGAGGGAGAGAGGGAGAGAGAGAAAGGGAGGAAAGAAAGGGAGGAAAGAGAGGGAGAGGGAGGAAAGAGAGGGAGAGGGAGGAAAGCTCTGAGCACAGGCTGAGAGAGTTGGGGCTGTGCAGGCTGGAGAGGAGAAGGCTTGGAGGAGCCCTTGGAGTGGCCTGGCAGGGTGTGAAGGGAACTGCAGGAGGGCTGGGGAGGGACTGTTGAGAAGGTCTGGGAATGGCAGGAGGAGGAGGAATGGGTTTGGAGTGGCAGAGGGGAGATTGAAAGTGGATGTGAGGAAGAAGTGAGGGTGGTGAGAGCCTGGCACAGGTTGAGGGTGGTGAGAGCCTGGCACAGGTTGAGGGTGGTGAGAGCCTGGCAGAGGTTTCCCAGGGAGGTTGTGGAGCACAGAAGCACAGAATGGGATCAAAGATCCCATTCTGTGCTTCTGTGCTCCACAACCTCCCTGCAGGTGTTCAGCACCAGCTTGGATGAGGCTTTGAGTGACCTGTTCCAGCAGGATCTGTCCCTGCCTGTGGCAGGAGGTTGGCACTGGCTGCGCTCTGAGCTCCCTTCCAACCTAACCCATCCTCTGCTGCTCTAACCAAAGCAAGGCACCAGCAAGGAGAACTCCTGGCTGATTTCTCACCCACGCTGAGCAGTGATATCAGTGCCTTTAGCTCTGCTTCCTAAGAGCTTTCCTGCCTTTGTCACCAGCTCCTTGAACAGTTTTTATCCCTTTTAATAAGCTGAGCCTTCCAGCGAGAGTTATCTGCCATGGGAGATCCCATCAGGACGTGGTATAAGCCAAGCAAGGAATAACAGAGGCAGCATCACTGCACTCACCTGAGCAAGGAAACCCTCGTCTGAAGGAGGAAAAGAGGTTGAAAGCCTCCCCCCTTCAAATGCCAGCTGGGGAAGAGGAGGAATCACTTCCACTCCTGGGTGCTGCTGGATGGAATCACCTCCCCCTGGCAGCCTGCGCCTGGCACTGGACGTGGAGGTCTTTAATTACCCAGCCTGCTGCCCCTCACCAAATGAAATGCCTCTGAGGATGACTCAGTGTTTAATGGACTGGCTGCAGCTTGCTCTGGGAGAGCCAAGTGAGTGCCAGCAAGAGCAGAGCAGGGCATGGCATAAATCAGAGCCAGCCACGCTTGGCACGGGGGGAAGCGCCCAGCAGCTGGGATGCTGCTGGCTTTAAAGGGTCACCTTTTGGTCTTAGGAGCCTGGAATGCTTTGGATTGGAAAGGATCATCCAGCTTCAAGCCTCTGGACTCCACCACAGTCTCTGGGCAGACTGTTCCAGGTGTTCAGCACCCTCAAAGGAAAGCTGTGTGGCACAGGTGGCTTGCTAGGAGGGCAGGGATGCATGCAGAGGGAGCTGGGCAGAGGTTTCCCAGGGAGGTTGTGGAGCACAGAAGCACAGAATGGGATCTTTGTGTGTTTGCTGAAAGGTAGATTCCCCTCTGGAGTTCACAGAGTCATAGCTTAGGTTGGAAGGGAGCTCAAGGCTCAGCCAATTCCAGCCCTCTGCCATAGGCAGGGACAGCTCCAACTAGAACAGGTCACTCAAGGACTCATCCAAGCTGGTCCTGAACACCTGCAGGGAGGTTGTGGAGCACAGAAGCACAGAATGGGATCTTTGATCCCATTCTGTGCTTCTGTGCTCCACAACCTCCCTGGGAAACCTGTGCCAGGCTCTCACCACCCTCACCCTGTGCCAGGCTCTCACCACCCTCACTCTCAAGCACCCTTTCCTAACCTCCACTTTCCATCTCCTCCCTGGGCAGCCTCTGCCAGTGCCTGACCACTCTTGTAGGACTGAAATTGTTCCTCATGTCATAGGATCACAGATCCAAGCAGGTTGGCAGAGAGCTCCAAGCTCACCCAGCCCTATCCAGCCCTGCCCAACCAACCAGACCATGGCACTCAGTGCCCCCAGCCAGGCTTGGCACCAACACCTCCAGCCATGGGCACTGTACCACCTCCCTGGGCAGCCCATTCCAGTGCCAATCACTCTCTCTGACAACAACTTCCTAACAACATCCAGCCTGAGCCTGCCCTGGCACAGCTTCAGGCTGTGTCCCCTTCTCCTGCCCCTGCCTGCCTGGCAGCAGAGCCCAACCCCACCTGGCTACAGCCTCCCTGCAGGCAGCTGCAGGCAGCAATCAGCTCTGCCCTGAGCCTCCTCTGCTGCAGGCTGCACAACCTCAGCTCCAACCTCCACTTCCCCTGGGACAGTTTCTGACTGCTTTACCTCCTTCTAGAAGCTGCTCTGAAGGAAAAGGACCCAACCACCTCCTCACTCCAACCTCCTTGCAGGGAGTGGTGCAGAGTACTGAAGTCTCCCCCTCAGGCTCCTTTCCTCCAGCCTAGAGGCAGGTTTGGGTCACATCCTCCCAGCTGAACAGCCAAGTGCTGCCTCTGCAGCCCCAGCAGCAAGGGCTGGTGGCCTTTTAATTGCATCTCTGCCCTGAAAGAGCTGACAGAAGGCTGGAGATGGCAGGGCTGGTCACCCCCAAAGCTATCAGACCCCAGGGGAGGGAAGCAGCAGTGCTCAGCACCCTCACTATTTAATAGACCATTATGAAGTAAATTGCCTCCTGTGCAGCAGCAGCAGCAGCAGGTGCAGATAAAGAAGCAATTTGGAAGGCAGAGCTGCCTCCAGGGAGGGGGAGAGAGAGTGGGGGCAGAAGCCAAGCAAAAGGCAGGCAAAGCATCTCCTTCCCAGCCCTGCACACTCACCTCCCCCCAGGGATGCCTTTGCCCTGCAGATGCTCTTCCAAGGGATTCCCAAACTGCAGTGGGTTGGAAGGGACCCTCCCAGGTTGTCTTTGGCACCTCCAGCTGGATCAGTTTGCTCAGGGCCCCACCAAGGTTGACCTTGGATGTCTCCAGGGATGGGACCTCAACTGCTTCTCTGGACAGCCTGCTCCAGTTGTCTCACCACCCTCAGCTTCCTCCTGCTGTCATAGGACCAAGCAGGATGGCTCCAAGCTCCCCCAGCCCAACCCAGCCCTGTCCAACCAACCAGACCATGGCACTCAGTGCCCCCAGCCCTAACCAACCAACCAGACCATGGCACTTAATGCCCCCAGCCCTGCCCAACCAACCAGACCATGGCACTTAATGCCCCCAGCCCTGCCCAACCAACCAGACCATGGCACTCAGTGCCCCCAGCCCTAACCAACCAACCAACCAGACCATGGCACTGAGTGGCCCCAGCCCTAACCAACCAAACCATGGCACTAAGTGCCCCCAGCCCTAACCAGCCAGACCATGGCACTTAATGCCCCCAGCCCTAACCAACCAACCAGACCATGGCACTTAATGCCCCCAGCCCTAACCAACCAGACCATGGCACTCAGTGCCCCCAGCCCTATCCAACCAACCAGACCATGGCACTTAATGCCCCCAGCCCTAACCAACCAACCAGACCATGGCACTTAATGCCCCCAGCCCTAACCAACCAGACTATGGCACTAAGTGCCCCATCCAGGCTGGAAGAGAGCTCCAAGCTCAAACAGCCCAACCCAGCCCTGCCCAACCAACCAGACCATGGCACTCAGTGCCCCCAGCCCTAACCAACCAGACCATGACACTTAATGCCCCCAGCCCTATACAACCAACCAGACCATGGCACTCAGTGCCCCAGCCAGGCTTGGCACCAACACCTCCAGCCATGGGCACTGCACCCCCTCCCTGGGCAGCCCATTCCAGTGCCAATCACTCTCTCTGACAACAACTTCCTAACAACATCCAGCCTAGACCTGCCCTGGCACAGCTTCAGGCTGTGTCCCCTTCTCCTGCCCCTGCCTGCCTGGCAGCAGAGCCCAACCCCACCTGGCTACAGCCTTCCTGCAGGCAGCTGCAGGCAGCAATGAGGTCCAACCTCATTGTCCCCTGCTGCAGCTTTCACTCATTGCCCTACCCCAAATGGAAGTTTCTTTCCACACCAGAGGTGCCTGTGGTGGAGCAGGGACAAACCCTGCCCAGAAGGTGACAAAACAGACCCAGGGCTGGAGTCAGCCCTTGGCACCAGCTCCTGAGGTGTTCCCCAGCCATGCCTGCTGCTGCCTGCCTGGCGGAGCCTGTGCTGGGAGCCTCAGCTCTGCAGCACCTTCCCTTAATTACTTTTTGGATGCTAATTAGATCCTTAGGCAGCTTGAGGGGAGCCCTGGCTGCTGGATCCGAGCCAGTGCTGAGTACCCATTTGGCAGAGGAAGGATACAGCCACAGCATCTCCTCCTCCTCTTCTTCACACCCCAGTGCCCATCGCTCCCAGGCTCTGCCACCCTGCCTTGGGACCTTGTGCCTGATCTCACCAACCTCATCTTGTCTCACCAACCTCATCTTGTCTCACCAACCTCATCTTGTCTCACCAACCTGAGCTCCTTTTATGGTCAGGCTCCTGCCCAGTGAATGTGGGGCAGGTGTGGATGGAGTCTACCTGGACTTCAGCAAAGCCTTTGACCCTGTTTGCCACAAGAAGCTCCTGGCACAGCTGGCAGCTCCTGGCTTGGAGAGATTCACTCTGTGCTGGGGCAGGAACTGGCTGGATGGCAGAGCCCAGAGAGGGGTGGTGAATGGTGCCACATGCAGTTGGCAGCTGGCAGCAGTGGTGTTCCCCAGGGGTCAGTGCTGGGCACAGTCCTGTTCAGTATCTTTAGTGATGCTCTGGAGCAGGGGATTGAGTCCAGCAGCAGTGAGTTTGCAGCTGGCACCAAGCTAGGAGCAGCTGTGGAGCTGTTGGAGGATGGCAGAGCCCTGCTCTGCTCTGCTCTGCTCTGCTGAGAGCCCACCTGGAGTCCTGCATCCAGCTCTGGAGCCCCTGGGCCAAGAGGGCTGTGGAGATGCTGGAGAGTGTCCAGGGCAGGGCCAGGAGGATGCTCAGAGGCTGCAGCAGCTCTGCTGTGAGCACAGCCTGAAAGAGTTGGGGCTGTGCAGGCTGGAGCAGAGGAGGCTCCCAGGAGACCTTCTTGTGGCCTGCCAGGATCTGAAGGGGGCTCCAAAAAAGCTGGGGAGGGACTTTTGAGGCTGTGAGGGAGTGGCAGGAGTGGGGGGGATGGAGCAGAGCTGGAGGTGAGGAGAGTGAGGCTGGAGGTGAGGAGGAAGTTGTTGAGCAGGAGAGTGGTGAGAGGCTGGCAGGGGTTGCCCAGGGAGGTGGTTGAGGCCCCATGGCTGGAGGTGTTTGAGGCCAGGCTGGGTGAGGCTGTGTGCAGCCTGCTCTAGGGTAGGGTGTCCCTGGGCATGGCAGGGGTTGGCACTGCCTGCTCCTTGTGCTCCCTTCCAACCCTGACTGATTCTGTGATTCTATGACAAGGGTTGATGAAGGTTTCCCTGTGTCCCATCTCTGTCCCTGGGCAGCTCCCACTCCAAAATTCCACTTCCTGCTCAGGCAAGGACCCAGTTTGGAAGAGGATGGTTCAGAAAAGACCCAGACCAAAGGTTTCTGAGACAGGAGGTTTGGGGACAGACTACTCACACCTGGCCCTGCTGTACCCTCCCAAGTGCCCATGTTCCCATTAACCACACCTCAGGAAAGGACATCATGGTGGGAAAGCACCTTGGGCAAGGCCACAGCTCCTTGGGGTGACCCCAGGGTCTGTCTGTCCCTCTCCCACATCACCCCTGCCAAGGACACTGGGAGGCTCTTTTCCAGCTGACTGCAGTCACCTCAGTGGGAGCAGTGGGCAGGTGCCTGCTGCAGCCCCCACTCCCTGCACTGCTGCTGGGCAGAGGTCAGCAGCAGAGTTCATGTCCCCCCCTTGGCCTGGGTGATGAGGATGGCCCTGGGGGCAGCAAGGAGGAGCAGATGGAAGAGGAAGCAGGGTTGGAGGTGCAGGGGAAGCAGGGTTGGAGGTGCAGAGGAAGCAGGGTTGGAGGTGCAGGTGAAGCAGAGTTGGAGGTGCAGAGGAAGCAAGGTTGGAGGTGCAGGGGAAGCAGGGTTGGAGGTGCAGGGGAGCAGGGTTGGAGGTGCAGGGGAAGCAGGGTTGGAGGTGCAGAGGAAGCAGGGTTGGAGATGTAGGGGAAGCAGGGTTGGAGGTGCAGAGGAAGCAGGGTTGGAGGTGCAGAGGAAGCAGGGTTGGAGGTGCAGGGGAAGCAGGATTGGAGGTGTAGGGGAAGCAGGGTTGGAGGTGCAGGGGAAGCAGGGTTGGAGGTGCAGGGGAAGCAGGGTTGGAGGTGCAGAGGAAGCAGGGTTGGAGGTGCAGGGGAAGCAGGATTGGAGGTGCAGAGGAAGCAGGGTTGGAGGTGCAGGGGAAGCAGGGTTGGAGGTGCAGAGGAAGCAGGATTGGAGGTGCAGGGGAAGCAGGGTTGGAGGTGCAGGGGAAGCAGGATTGGAGGTGTAGGGGAAGCAGGATTGGAGGTGCAGGGGAAGCAGGGTTGGAGGTGCAGAGGAAGCAGGATTGGAGGTGCAGGGGAAGCAGGGTAGGAGGTGCAGAGGAAGCAGGGTTGGAGGTGCAGGGGAAGCAGGGTTGGAGGTGCAGAGGAGGCAGGGTTGGAGGTGCAGTGGTGCTGGGCAATGTGCAACCCCCTCCTGCTCTGCCTGGGGAAGAGAAGGGTACCCAAACACTCAGAGCCTCCTGCCATGGGGGGCACCCTGGGCACAGTGGCACCTTCCTGGGGACCCTGTAAATGGCAGGAAGGAAGGAGCTGGGAGAGGGGCAACACCTTCTGAGTCCAGCATCTCTAGCAGGGTCTTGTCCCCAGCATGGTAAGCATCTTGCTGGGGCCATTCTTGCAGGCAGCTGGCAGCAGGGCAGCACCCAGCGACCTGGCCCAGGGGCTGAAGGCCCCACAGTGTCCCACTGCCCCCCTGAGCTCTCTCTGTCTCCCCCCACTGCTTTGCACAGCCTGCTCTGGTGCAGGCTGCCCCTGCCCGTGACAGGGAGGCTGGAACTGAATGATCTTTCAGCTCTCTTCCAGCCCCAATCGTTCTACCAACCTCTGAACCTTCAGTGCCCCCCCCCCAAAACGACCAACCCGAGCATGTCCCAGCACCCAGCCCGGTGATGAGGTCACCCATGGGTGAAGCCTGGCAGGGTGCTAAGGCTGTGGCACAGGGAAGAGGCAGGTGAGGGCAGCGGGGTGGGGGCTGGGGGGGGGTGGACCAAGGGGAGCTGTGGCGAGGCGAGGAGCCGGAGCATCGCTGCGAGGGCTGGGGGATGGGAGCGGCAGAGGCACGCACACGCGTTCCCCACATGCACACGCAGCAGCAGCAGCAGCAGCACCAACAGCCCCTGCCAGCAGCCTGCAATCGCTGGAGCGCCCCGCTCCTCCGCCTCTCCCTCCTCCTCCTTCCCCTCCTTCTTCTCCTCCTCCTCCTCCTCATCCTCCTCCTCCTCCTCACTGCCCACCGGCCTGCGGCACCCCTGGGCGGCCTCCAGCCCCAGCAGCGCACAGACAATGACTTCATGCGGATTATGCATCTGAAGAATTCGCCAGCTCCCAGCTAGCCATCGGGGGAGGTCTCCATGTGTTTGGCAGGGAAGCAGCCTCCCTCTCGCCATCCTTCTCCCCTCTTTCTCTCCCGGCACCCTGCAGCTGCCTCCTCTCCGGCGATGGTCGCCTGGGGTCCCCCAGCTCGGCGCTGAGCGAGGCCCCCAGCGCATCCTTGCTCCCACGCTTGCACCAAGGTACCGCCGGGGCTATTTTTGTTCCCCCTTTTGCCTTGCCGCTTCTCCTGCCGCCGCCGCCGCTCGGTGCCTCTCGCATCCTTCTCTGTGCCTTCTGCATCTCCCACTCCCCTTTTCCCAGCGCAGCAGCGAGAAGGCTGCTCCCAGCCCCGCTCCCCACGTCGCAGTCGCCGTCGCCGAGCAGAACCGAGCGCTGCTGCCGGCCCTGATTCCAGCTTTGCATCCTCGATTCCTTCCTCTGCTCGTGGATGCTCTGGTGGGTGCCGTGGAGAGGAGGAGGGGTGGGGGGGGTGGGGGGGTGGGGGGGAGGGGGGAGTAAGAGAAGAGGGTGGATGGGTGGGAGGGGTAGATGGAGTGGGCATAGAAGCCCCAATTCTGCCATGGGATGGGGAGGGCAGTGAGGAGGTGAGAGGGGAGGAGGTGCAAGAGGCTGCATCTAAATGAGGAGGTGTTATAGAACTGGCTTGGCTGGAAGAGACCTCCAAGATCATTGAGTCCAAGCATCAACCCAACACCACCATGGCCACCAAACACCACCATGGCCACCAAACACCACCATGGCCACCAAACTGTGTCCCCAGGTGCCAGAGGTGCACATTGCTTGACCTCCAGGGATGGTGACTCCATTTGTGTGTACATCCAGATGTCCAGGCTTGGGAGGGAGAGCAGGGCACAGCAAAGCATCTGTCCCATGCCAGGGCTACTGAGTGCATCCCATCCTCCCCACAGGGTGATGTCGTGGGATGGGCACTGTAGCACCCACAGGCAGTGGTTAGCACCCAGGAGGCCTCCACATCACCCAACACTCACAGGCTTAGAGGTGCTGGAAGGTGCTCAGAGAAGGGCAGCAAGGCTGGGGAGGGGCCTGGAGCACAGCCCTGTGAGGAGAGGCTGAGGGAGCTGGGGGGGTGCAGCCTGCAGCAGAGGAGGCTCAGGGCAGAGCTCATTGCTGTCTGCAGCTGCCTGCAGGGAGGCTGTAGCCAGGTGGGGTTGGGCTCTGCTGCCAGGCAGGCAGGGCCAGGGGAAGGGGACACAGCCTCAAGCTGTGCCAGGGCAGGTCTAGGCTGGATGTTGTTAGGAAGTTGTTGTCAGAGAGAGTGATTGGCACTGGAATGGGCTGCCCAGGGAGGTGGTGCAGTGCCCATGGCTGGAGGTGTTGGTGCCAAGCCTGGCTGGGGCACTGAGTGCCATGGTCTGGTTGGTTGGGCTGGGCTGGGGGCTGGGTTGGGCTGTTTGAGCTTGGAGCTCTCTGCCAACCTGCTTGGGTCTATGGTTCTATCATTCTGTGGTTCTATGTTTTAAAGGCTCTGTGGTTCTATGGCTCTGTGGCTCTGTGTCTCTGTGGTTCAATGGCTCCATGGCTCTGTGGCTCTGTGGTTCAATTGCTCCATGGCTCTGTGGCTCTGTGGCTCTGTGTCTCTGTGGTTCAATGGCTCCATGGCTCTGTGGCTCTGTGGCTCTGTGGTTCAATGGCTCCATGGCTCTGTGGCTCTGTGGCTCTGTGGCTCTGTGGTTCAATGGCTCCATGGCTCTGTGGTTCAACGGCTCCATGGCTCTGTGTCTCTGTGTCTCTGTGGTTCAATGGCTCCATGGCTCTGTAGCTCCATGGCTCTGTGTCTCCATGGCTCTGTAGCTCCATGGCTCTGTGTCTCCATGGCTCTGTGGTTCAATGGCTCCATGGCTCTGTAGCTCCATGGCTCTGTGTCTCTCTGGTTCAATGGCTCCATGGCTCTGTGTCTCTCTGGTTCAATGGCTCCATGGCTCTGTGTCTCTGTTTCTCTGTGGTTCAATGGCTCCATGGCTCTGTAGCTCCATGGTTCTGTGTCTCTGTGGTTCAATGGCTCCATGGCTCTGTGTCTCTCTGGTTCAACGGCTCCATGGCTCTGTGTCTCTGTTTCTCTGTGGTTCAATGGCTCCATGGCTCTGTAGCTCCATGGCTCTGTAGCTCCCTGGCTCTGTGTCTCTCTGTCTCTCTGGTTCAATGGCTCCATGGCTCTGTGTCTCTGTTTCTCTGTGGTTCAATGGCTCCATGGCTCTGTAGCTCCATGGCTCTGTATCTCTGTGGTTCAACGGCTCCATGTCTCTACGTTTCTCTGCCGGCAGAGTCACCCCCCGGCGGCGCTGGCCAGGACCATGATGGACCTGAAGGTGGACGAGGAGGAGGTGGACAGTGGGCAGCCAGTGAGCATCCAGGCCTTCGCCAGCAGCTCCACCCTGCATGGGCTCTCGCACATCTTCTCCTACGAGCGGCTGTCGCTCAAGCGCGTGGTCTGGGCGCTCTGCTTCCTGGGCTCCCTGGCGCTGCTGGCCCTGGTCTGCACCAACCGCATCCAGTACTACTTCCTCTACCCCCACGTCACCAAGCTGGACGAGGTGGCAGCCACCAGGCTCACCTTCCCTGCCGTCACCTTCTGCAACCTCAACGAGTTCCGCTTCAGCCGCGTCACCAAGAACGACCTGTACCACGCCGGCGAGCTGCTGGCCCTGCTCAACAACAGGTGAGTGCCCAGGGGATGGGCTCCATCGTGCCAGGGGAGGGCACCCATGGCTCCAGGCACCACAGCACCACAGCATCACAGCATCACAGTACCAAAGTATCACAGCATCACAGCATCACAGTATCACAGTACCACAGTATCACAGTGTCACAGCATCACAGTATCACAGTACCACAGCATCACAGTATCACAGTATCACAGCATCACAGTATCACAGTATCACAGTATCACAGTATCACAGCATCACAGTATCACAGTATCACCAAGGTTGGAAGAGACCTCACAGCTCATCAAGTCCAACCCTTTAGCACAGAGCTCAAGGCCAGACCATGGCACCAAGTGCCACGTCCAGTCCTGCCTTGAACAGCTCCAGGGACGGCGACTCCACCACCTCCCCGGGCAGCCCATTCCAGTGCCCAATGACTCTCTCAGGGAAGAACTTTCTCCTCACCTCCAGCCTAAATCTCCCCTGGCACAGCCTGAGGCTGTGTCCTCTCGTTCTGGTGCTGGCCACCTGAGAGAAGAGAGCAACCTCCTCCTGGCCACAACCACCCCTCAGGTAGTTGTAGACAGCAATAAGGTCACCCCTGAGCCTCCTCTTCTCCAGGCTAACCAATCCCAGCTCCCTCAGCCTCTCCTCGTAGGGCTGTGCTCAAGGCCTCTCCCCAGCCTCGTCACCCTTCAAGCATCTCAATGTCCCTCCTGAACTGGGGGGCCCAGAACTGAGCACAGCACTCAAGGTGTGGTCTAACCACAGCATGTGGAGGAGCAGGTGCCTGAGGCTTGCACTCCGTGGCTGGCACAAGCAGCACCTCCTTAGTCTCCAGGAGGAAGCAGATCCCAGCTCCAGGGCTGGATGTGGCCACTCTGTGGCAACACCAAGAGCCATCAGGTCGTGATGGGAATGTGGCTCCTGCTTCCCACCCCCCACACCCAGAGCCACTCTGGGATGGCTGTGAGGTGGATCCAGCACACACTGCTCCAGCACCACGTCCTGGGTGCCCAGCAGTGAGGTGAGGGATGCCAGCAGGTGAAGCTGCTGAGCATCACCCACACGCCAGAACCTGAGCTCAGTGCCAGTCCTTGGCCCATGGCACTCTGCAGTGGCAAGAAGCCCTCTGCCCACCCTCCCCAATCCATGCTCTGTGGCTGCAGCAGCTCTGTGGTGCTGCCAAGCCACTGCCATCAGCCTGGTGCTGGCAGCAAGGTGCAGTCCCTGCCCATTTGCCAAGGGGCTTCAGCTCTGCCATCGCTCATGGTCCCGGGGGGCACTCACAGCCCTGAGGGGTGCAGCTGAGACTTAGCACGTTCAGACCTGGCAGACAGCCTGGCAAAGCCTCCATCTGCAGCCATGGTGCCACCAAAGGCACCAGACCTGGCAGACAGCCTGGCAAAGCATCCATCTGCAGCCATGGTGCCACCAAAGGCACCAGGCAGGCAACTGGGCTGGCGCCAACCAGGGCTGATGCTGCAGGGCCAGTTCTGGGGCAAGTGGCACTGCCAGTGGGCATCTTCCCCTCCTTATCCATCCTCCTGCCACCTCTCACCTGCCTCTGGGCCACATGGGATGGGTTTGGCACTGCCAGTGGGCATCTTCCCCTCCTTATCCATCCTCCTGCCACCTCTCCCATGCCCCTGGGCCCTGTGGGATAGGTTTGGCACTGCCAGTGGGCATCTTCCCCTCCTTATCCATCCTCCTGCCACCTCTCCCATGCCTCTGGGCCACATGGGATAGGTTTGGCACTGCCAGTGGACATCTTCTCCTCCTTATCCATCCTCCTGCCACCTCTCACCTGCCTCTGGGCCACATGGGATGGGTTTGGCACTCCCAGTGGGCATCTTCCCCTCCTTATCCATCCTCCTGCCACCTCTCCCATGCCTCTGGGCCACATGGGATGGGTTTGGCACTGCCAGTGGGCATCTCCTCCTTATCCATCCTCCTACCTCTGGGCCCTGTGGGATGGGTTTGGCACTGCCAGTGGGCATCTCCTCCTTATCCATCCTCCTACCTCTGGGCCCTGTGGGATGGGTTTGGCACTGCCCATGGGCATCTCCTCCTCCTTATCCACTCCCCTGCCACCTCTCCCCTGCCTCTGGACCACTTTGTGCTGTCCAACGCTCCGAAGTGGCCACCTGGGGCTTGTCTGAGCCCCACACTGAGGCAGGAGCAGTTGATGCGAGCTCCAGAAAGGTGGCAGCAGCCCCCAGAGCACAGGGCCCTGACCTCCTGCCCGCCCTTCCCCCACGCAGATACGAGATCCCAGACACCCAAACCGCCGACGAGAAGCAGTTGGAGATCCTGCAGGACAAAGCAAACTTCAGGAACTTCAAACCCAAACCTTTCAACATGTTGGAGTTCTACGACAGGGCAGGCCACGACATCAGGGAGATGCTGCTCTCCTGCTTCTTCCGTGGGGAGCAGTGCACCCCAGAAGACTTCAAAGTGGTGAGTGCCCCCCCCCAGGGGCATGGTCCTCTCTGTGTGTGTGTTTGTCCTCCCCACCCCCACGCCAGGAAGGAGGTTTGAGTGTGGGATGGACCCAACAGCATCACCTCTAAGGGGATGCCAGGAGGTGCCGCTGGGTGTTGGTGATCCTCAGGGTGTGGGTGGGTGTGGGTGGGTGTGGTGCTGGGTGGAGCTTCGCAGGGCTGCTCCTGCGTGGGTGCAGCTCCCTGGGATGGCTTCTCAGGGTTGGAAACTTTGAGGTAGGAAGGGTCACAGGGTGAGGGGGGGCACGGGTGGGAAAGCAGGGAGGGACACAGCCACGGGCTGGTGGGGACCTGAGGGGAGTCCTCGGTCCGTGGGGATGGCAGGTCCTGGTGGATGTCCGTGGGGATGACAGGTCCTGGTGGCAGTCCGTGGGGATGGCAGGTCCTGGTGGATGTCCGTGGGGATGACAGGTCCTGGTGGATGTCCGTGGGAAAGGCAGGTCCTGGTGGATGTCCGTGGGGATGACAGGTCCTGGTGGATGTCCGTGGGAAAGGCAGGTCCTGGTGGATGTCCGTGGGAAAGGCAGGTCCTGGTGGCAGTCCGTGGGGATGGCAGGTCCTGGTGGATGTCCGTGGGAAAGGCAGGTCCTGGTGGCAGTCCGTGGGGATGGCAGGTCCTGGTGGATGTCCGTGGGGATGACAGGTCCTGGTGGATGTCCGTGGGGATGGCAGGTCCTGGTGGATGTCCGTGGAGAAGGCAGGTCCTGGTGGCAGTCCGTGGGGATGGCAGGTCCTGGTGGCAGTCCGTGGGGAAGGCAGGTCCATGGGGAAGGCAGGTCCTGGTGGCAGTCCGTGGGGATGGCAGGTCCTGGTGGATGTCCGTGGGGATGGCAGGTCCGTGGGGATGGCAGGTCCCGGTGGATGTCCGTGGGGATGTCCGGTCCCGGTGGCAGTCCCGGGGGGAAGGCAGGTCCTGGTGGCAGTCCCGGGGGGAAGGCAGGTCCTGGTGGCAGTCCCGGAGGATGTCCGGTCCTGGTGTCAGTCCCGGGGGGATGGCAGGTCCTGGTGGCAGTCCCGGAGGATGTCCGGTCCCGGTGGCAGTCCCGGGGGGAAGGCAGGTCCCGGTGGCAGTCCGTGGGGATGTCCGGTCCCGGTGGCAGTCCCGGGGGGAAGGCAGGTCCCGGTGGCAGTCCCGGAGGATGTCTGGTCCCGGTGGCAGTCCCGGGGGGAAGGCAGGTCCCGGTGGCGGCAGCGGTGGCAGCAGCCTCTGCTGTGCCCTGGCTCCAGCGCACAATGGAGCCTTTCTCCCGCGGGCTGCCGCTGCCCATCCAGCTGGGGACGAGGCCGAGTTGGCTCTTCGGGGGCTGCCTGAGGAACTCGGCAGCCAGGGAGGCTGTTTCCGAGCTGGCTCCATCACGCCGCATGCGGCTCTGTACCCTTCGGGCTCCCCATCCCCGTGGCCAGCTTAGGCATGTCCCACTCGTGTCTCACCCCGCTGAGGATGAAGCCACCGAGAGGCACCAGCTGGGCACCGATGGAGCTGCTGCGCAGGTGCCAGCAGGACCCGGGGGGGGGAGTTTTGCTCCTCTGCTTTAAACGTCCTCGCCGGGCCCCTGGCAGGGAGCAGCTCCCTGGTGCCCAGCACCGGGAGGCTCATTCGTTAAACGGAGGCAAGCAGCAGCCTGGAGCTGGCTGCATCCTCTCCGGTGGGGCTGCTGAGCAGGATGCCAGCCTTGCCTGTGGCCACCAGCTGCTGGGGATGCCAGGAGCAGGGCCGTGGTGGCTGTGCTGGGCATCCTCAGGGGCTCCTCATCCCACTCCCTGCCTTCCACAGGCTCTGCTCTCTGCCTCTCCTCCAGGCAGGCAGCAGCAGCAGCGAGGCAGGCTCACAGCTGGGTTGTTGCTCCTGCCTGGATCCTTCCTTGCAAGCAGGGCAGGATGATTCCATGGATTTGGTACCCAGCAGCTGTGGCTGTGCTCTCTGGGTTCACCTGGCAGCCTTGCCCTGGCAGCTCTAGGGGTGGTGTTGCCCACGTGTGGGGTGCCAGGAGCTGCCCCATGCCACTGAGCTGTGTGTGTGGGGGGAACCTTTGTCCTGTCCTTGCCTTGGGGGGGTGGGGGGGGAATGTCCAAGGTGCCAGGAAGCTTTGAGAGGGATTTGTTTGACTGGGTTCATTCCTTGGGTTCATTCCTGTGCTCTCACACCAGGGCTGCCCACTGTGAGCTGGGCTCAGTGCTGCTCTGGGCCTGGTGGCACTGGCCAAGGCTGCTGGGTGCTGGTGATGGCATCATCATCATCATCATCATCATCATCATCATCATCATCATCATCATCATCATCATCATCCCCTCAGCCCATGCTGCTGAGGGGGTTGGGGAGGGGCAGGGGCTGCAATCCCCTCTTTGGGAAGCCCCTGGCACTGCCCAGGCTCTTGGGATGCCCCAAGCTGGTGCTTGTGCCCCTGCCCCTTGGCATCTCAGAGGAGACACTGGGCACAGAGAGGAGCCTTTCCCGGGGGCATTTAGGGGGCTGCCCAGACCACACAGGCTGGGGGCACTGCCTGTGTGCAGGCAGGGGGGGTGGGACCCCTCACTGAGCCCCTTTGCAGCCGTTTCACTTAGATGCCATAACTGGGAGGAGAGCTGAGGGTGCTGGAGGGGAGAGCTGGGGGTGCTGGTGAGATGAGCTGGGGGTGCTGGTGGGGAGAGCTGGGGGTGCAGGTGAAGTGAGCTGGGGGTGCTGGTGGGGAGAGCTGGGGGTGCAGGTGAGGTGAGCTGGGGGTGCAGGTGAGGTGAGCTGGGGGTGCTGGAGAGGTGAGCTGGGGGTGCAGGTGAGGTGAGCTGGGGGTGCAGGTGAGGTGAGCTGGGGGTGCTGGTGGGGAGAGCTGGGGGTGCTGGTGAGGTGAGCTGGGGGTGCTGGTGGGAAGAGCTGGGGGTGCTGGTGAGGTGAGCTGGGGGTTCTGGTGGGGAGAGCTGGGGGTGCAGGTGAGATGAGCTGAGGGTGCTGGTGGGGAGAGCTGGGGGTGCTGGTGGGGGCAGCTGAGGGTGCTGATGAAGTTAACTGGGGGTGCTGGTGGGGACAGTTGGGGTGCTAACAATCAGAGCTGGGGGTGCTGGTGGGGAGAGCTGAGGGTAATGGTGAGGTGAGCTGGGGGTGCTGGTGAAGTAAACTGGGGGTGCTGGTGGGGGCAGCCGGGGGTGCCAGTAAGATGAACTGGGGGTGCAGGTGAGATGAGCTGGGGGTGCCGGTGGGGGCAGCCGGGGGTGCCGGTGGGGGCAGCTGGGGGTGCCGGTGGGGGTGAGCTGGGGGTGCCGGTGGGGGCAGCCGGGGGTGCCGGTGGGGGCAGCTGGGGGTGCCGGTGGGGGCAGCCAGGGGTGCCGGTGGGGGCAGCCGGGGGTGCCGGTGGGGGCAGCTGGGGGTGCCAGTAAGATGAGCTAGGGGTGCCGGTGCGGTGAGCTGGGGGTGCCGGTGGGGGCAGCTGGGGGTGCTGGTGTGGTGAGCTGGGGGTGCCGGTGGGGGCAGCTGGGAGGCCGTGCGGGCGATGCTGGCTGCATGCTGATGCCAAGCGGCGCAGGGCAGAGCTGTGCCACTGCCGCCAGCAGCGCGGCCGCCGCCGCCGTTATCTGTCCCCGGCAGAAGGGAGGTCTCGGGGGGGGGGGGGACACACACGGACACGGCCGCGGCGAATGCAGATGAGAGGTTGCCATAATCCAGCTACGCCGAGCGGCAGGGAGCTGCCTCCTGCCCCTGTGCCCTGTCGCACCAGGGGCTGGGGGGGGGGAGCATTACCTAGCTGGAGGGGGGTGGGAAACAGCAACACAGAGACTCCCTCCTAGGAACGCTGCCCCTGTGCCCCCCACCCAGGAGCATCCCAAGGGCTCTGGAGGTTGAGTTCCTTCTTCAACCTCCCCCTCCCCCCCTTGCCCCTGCATCCCCCCTGCAGCTAGGACAGGATCCCCCAGCAGGCACCCTGGAGGTGCTCAGGACCAGTCTGGATGAGACCTGGAACAGGTTGCCCAGGGAGGTTATAGAGCACCCTGGAGGTGTTCAGCATCAGGTTGGGTAAGACCTGGCACAGGTTTGCCCCAGGGTGGGGGTCTCATGGCCCCTTCCATCCCCACCCACCCTGGCTGAAGCACTGCAGGGGTTGGATGCTCCCCGCCCCCCCCAGGGATGCTCCAGGAGCAGAGCTGGTTTGGGCTTGGCTGCCTTCCAAAGGAGGGATTCAACCCTCTGAGAAGCCCCAAAGGGAAGCAATTGAGCACATCCCCAGCTCTGCCCTGGCTCTATACAACCCCTCCAGCACCACAGAAGGGTCTGGCACCCACCAGAGTTGTTGGCACCCACCAGAGTTGTTGGCACCCACCAGAGCTGCCCCACAGCAGGGTGAAGCCTAACTCCTCTCTGCAGCCCCCTCAAACTCTGCCATGACCCTGGCACAGGTTTGCCCCAGGGTGGTTGTAGAGCACAGAAGCACAGAATGGGATCTTCTGTGCTCCACAACCACTCTGGAGGTGCTCAGGACCAGTCTGGATGAGGTCTGGAACAGGTTGCCCAGGGAGGTTATAGAGCAGAGAACACCTCCCTGGAGGTGTTCAGCATCAGGTTGGGTAAGACCTGGCACAGGTTTGCCCCAGGGTGGTTGTGGAGCACAGAAGCACAGAATGGGATCTTTGATCCCATTCTGTGCTTCTGTGCTCCACAACCACCCTGGAGGTGCTCAGGACCAGCTTGGATGAGGCCTTAAAGTGACCTGGATCTAGTGTGAAGTGTCCCTGCCTATGGCTGAGCTTTGAGCTCCCTTCCAACCTAAACCATTCCATGACTCTATGACCTGCCAAGCCCTGAGGAGCAAACAGGAGGCTGAGGGATCAGGACCATGGGCTCTGAGTGTCAGTGTTCAGGTTGAGGGGCACCACACAGGGTTGGCAGGGGGGGGGGCAGCTACCCAGGGCCCCCCTTGTGGGGCAGGGAGAATCATCCTTGCTGTTGCCTGTGCTTCAGGGATGTGCTGCTTAGCAGCAGAGCTCAATGCCTCACCCTTTCTGCTCCATTATTTATGAGTTGGGGGTGTTGGAGCCCACTCTGGGGATGTGTGGCCCCCATCTGCTCCCAGCACACATTTTCCTCTGCCTTCCCTGGAGCCCTGCTCATCCCCTGTGGATCCAGCTGGAGATAGAGTGGCTGAGAGCAGGCAGGCAGAGAGGGCCCTGGGGGTGCTGGGGGAGAGGAGCTGCAGAGGAGGCAGCAGTGCCCAGGTGGGCAGCAGAGCCAGTGGCATCCTGGGCTGGCTCAGGAGCAGTGTGGGCAGCAGGAGCAGGGAGGTTCTTCTGCCCCTGTGCTCAGCACTGCTCAGGCCACCCCTGCAGTGCTGTGTCCAGTTCTGGGCTCCTCCATTGCAGAGAGCTGTTGAGGTGCTGGAAGGTGCCCAGAGCAGGGCAGCAAGGCTGGGGAGGGGCCTGGAGCACAGCCCTGTGAGGAGAGGCTGAGGGAGCTGGGGGGGTGCAGCCTGCAGCAGAGGAGGCTCAGGGCAGAGCTGATTGCTGCCTGCAGCTGCCTGCAGGGAGGCTGTAGCCAGGTGGGGTTGGGCTCTGCTGCCAGGCAGGCAGGGCCAGGAGAAGGGGACACAGCCTGAAGCTGTGCCAGGGCAGGCTGAGGCTGGATGTTGTTAGGAAGTTGTTGTCAGAGAGTGATTGGCACTGGAATGGGCTGCCCAGGGAGGTGGTGCAGTGCCCATGGCTGGAGGTGTTGGTGCCAAGCCTGGCTGGGGCACTGAGTGCCATGGTCTGGTTGGTTGGGCAGGGCTGGGGGCTGGGTTGGGCTGGTTGAGCTTGGAGCTCTCTGCCAACCTGCTTGGTTCTGTGGTTCTGTGACTCTGAGGTGTATGAGTCCTGTCTCCAAACCCCCATTCCTTTTCTCCCCATCTCAGGGATAAAGGAAGAAGCCAGAGGATAAACTTCCTCCCCTCCTCCACACCCCCCAGCGTGGCCCGGGGGGGGGGGGCAGGGTTTGGGGCTGCTCCTAGCATTGCACCTCAGAGTGATGCTCCTGGGGGCTGGAGCAGGCAGCAGTGCTGGGAGCAGCCGTGCTTGGAGTAGCACAAAGTGCATTTGCAGCTCCTCTTCCTCACACCCATCAAACCTGGCCCGGGGGGGAGTGGGGGGTGGGTGGGCAGAGAGCCACATTCCCAGCTCCTGTCACCACCCTGCTGCAGGGCACAGGGCTGCGGTGGGGGTGGGCAGGGAGGGCTAAGCTGGGAGCCCTGGGGCAGAGCAGCATGGGAGGGCCTCGGTCTGGCTGTGGAGGATTTAAGACCTTTGGAGCACTTCCATGAGGCTCCAGGGCTGAGCCGGCACTGGGGAGGATCGAGTTTGACATGGAG
Source organism: Pogoniulus pusillus (assembly GCF_015220805.1). Classification (NCBI taxonomy): domain Eukaryota; kingdom Metazoa; phylum Chordata; class Aves; order Piciformes; family Lybiidae; genus Pogoniulus; species Pogoniulus pusillus. The sequence goes on along the minus strand of NW_026974711.1, from coordinate 992,436 downwards.
CTGCTGGCACTGCCTTGGCCGCTGGGTCCTGCATCCTCTCTGCTCCCAGTGCAGAGGGGAAGGGCAAGGCAGGGAGCAGGAAAGGTCTGCAGCAGCTCCCAGCAAACCCTGACCACTCTCCTCCTCCTCCACTGCTTCCTCCCTTCTGGGGAGCAGTGCAGGAGAATGCATCCAGCAGCACCTCCCTGTGCTCCTGTGGCACCCCCTGAGGAACCCCACTGAGGGTGAACCCCACTGAGGGTGAACCCCACCAGACCCTGCTCTGCCCTCTCAGCCCTGCTGAACCCCAAAGCCTCTGCACCCCCTGAGCCCCCTGCCTAGCTCACAGCCTGCCTTACTCCAGCTGCTTATCCACTGGACCCCACCAGACTCTGCTCTGCCCTCTCTGCCCTGCTGAACCCCAAAGCCTCTGCACCCCCTGAGCCTGGCTCATAACCTACCTTAGTCTCTGCCCTCTCAGCCCTCCTGAACCCCAAAGCCTCTGCACCCCCTGAGCCTGGCTCATAACCTACCTTAGTCTCTGCCCTCTCAGCCCTCCTGAACCCCAAAGCCTCTGCACCTCCTGAGCCTGGCTCATAACCTACCTTAGTCTTTGCCCTCTCAGCCCTGCTGAACCCCAAAGCCTCTCTGCACCCCTGAGCCTGGCTCATAACCTACCTTAGTCTCTGCCCTCCTGAACCCCAAAGCCTCTCTGCACCCCCTGAGCCTGGCTCATAACCTACCTTAGTCTCTGCCCTCCTGAACCCCAAAGCCTCTCTGCACCCCCTGAGCCTGGCTCATAACCTACCTTAGTCTCTGCCCTCTCAGCCCTGCTGAACCCCAAAGCCTCTCTGCACCCCTGAGCCTGGCTCACAGCCTACCTTACTCCAGCTGCTGTGTTTTGGGGGTCACCTCCCCAGCATCACCCAACCCTTCCCCATCCCTAACCCCACCTCATGTTACCTGCCCCCTCTCCCCCCCCCCTCCCTGACCTTGGTGGGTGCTGAGCACTCGTGGGAGCTCAGTGGGAGCTGTGAGATGAGGCTGCTGGGGCTGCTGGTCTCAGGGTACTCAACCAGGGCACGCTGCTGATTTCCCTGCTCTACCTCACCCCTCAGCTCCACAGAACCTCCCTCCACCCCCCTCAGCACCCACCCAGGCATGCATCCATCCCACAGCACCCCACGGAGCTGCTGCAGCAGTCACAAGCTCAGGAACCCTGCAGTGTGAGCAGAGCTCCCCCCACGGCGCAGTGTGAGTGGATAATCACAGATCCTGAGTGCAGAGCAGCTCCAGCACAGCTGGAGAGCCTGGGCAGGGGAACTGCAGCCAGCCAGATACTTCCTGCAGCTCCAGACTCTTCCTGAACAAGCCACAGAGGCACATCTGGCTCTGCAAAACAAAAACACAACCTGGGCACCACGAGTGGGGTGGAAGGAGGAACCTGGAAGGAGGTTGGGGGTCAGGTGGGGAATTGGTTTCTTCTTTCTGGTTTCAGGTGATGGAAAGAGGAGAAATGGCCTCAAATTGGGCCAGAGGAGGTTGAGTTTGGCTTGAAAGAGTGGTCAGGGATGGGAACAGGCTGCTCAGGGCAGTGGGGGAGTCACCATGCCTGGAGGTGTGGTTGTGGCACTTTGGGGGCATGGTTGAGTGGTTGTGGTGGGTGTTGGGTCAGACCTGATGGTCTTGGAGAGCTTTTCCCAGCAGAAACAGTTCCATGGGGCTGGGATTCAGCAGAGAGCTGTGGAGGAAGGCCTGAGAGGGCTGGGGGTGAAGAGGGAAGCCTGGCAATGTCTGAGGGGTGGGGGGGCCAAGGTGAAGGTGCCAGGCTCCTGTTGGAGGGGCACAGTGGTGGGACAGGGAGCAGCAGGCACAAGCTGGAGCACAGGAAGGTCTATCACAGCCTCCTGGGTGTGAGGCTGCTGCAGCCCTGCAGAGAGCTTCTGGACTCTCCTCCTCTGGAGACTCAAACCCCACCTGGATGTGTTCCTGTGTGGCCTGCCCTGGGTGATGCTGCCCTGGCAGTGACCTGCTCTGGGTGATGCTGCTCTGGCAGTGACCTGCCCTGGGTGATGCTGTTCTGGCAGTGACCTGCTCTGGTGATGCTGCTCTGGCAGTGACCTGCCCTGGGTGATGCTGCTCTGGCAGTGACCTGCTCTGGTGATGCTGCTCTGGCAGTGACTTGCCCTGGGTGATGCTGCTCTGGCAGTGACCTGCCCTGGGTGATGCTGCTCTGGCAGTGACCTGCTCTGGGTGATTCTGCTCTGGCAGTGACCTGCAGTGATGATGCTGCTCTGGCAGTGACCTGCTCTGGGTGATGCTGTTCTGGCAGTGACCTGCTCTGGGTGATGCTGCTCTGGCAGTGACCTGCCCTGGGTGATGCTGTTCTGGCAGTGACCTGCCCTGGTGATGCTGCTCTGGCAGTGACCTGCCCTGGGTGATGCTGCTCTGGCAGTGACCTGCCCTGGGTGATGCTGTTCTGGCAGTAGCCTGCTCTGGGTGATGCTGTTCTGGCAGTGACCTGCCCTGGGTGATGCTGTTCTGGCAGTAGCCTGCTCTGGGTGATGCTGCTCTGGCAGTAACCTGCTCTGGGTGATGCTGCTCTGGGTGATGCTGTTCTAGCAGTGACCTGCCCTGGGTGATGCTGCTCTGGCAGTGACCTGCCCTGGGTGATGCTGCTCTGGCAGGGGGGAGCTTGGATGTTCTGTGGAGCCTGTGGGTTTGTGAGTCAATGCTTCTGTGGCTCCACGATGCTGCTCCCAACACTGCCATCCTCCCAGTGTGGGGCTGGTCCCCAGCAGCACACCCAGCCCCAGCAGCTCCTGGAGCCAGGACACTGAAGGGCTTCATGTAAGTCACCTTTTAGAGCAGCCCAACCCAGCCCCCAGCCCTGCCCAACCAACCAGACCATGGCACTCAGTGCCCCAGCCAGGCTTGGCACCAACACCTCCAGCCATGGGCACTGCACCCCCTCCCTGGGCAGCCCATTCCAGTGCCAATCACTCTCTCTGACAACAACTTCCTAACAACATCCAGCCTAGACCTGCCCTGGCACAGCTTGAGGCTGTGTCCCCTTCTCCTGCCCCTGCCTGCCTGGCAGCAGAGCCCAACCCCACCTGGCTACAGCCTCCCTGCAGGCAGCTGCAGGCAGCAATCAGCTCTGCCCTGAGCCTCCTCTGCTGCAGGCTGCACACCCCCAGCTCCCTCAGCCTCCTCTCCAGGCTGCACCCCCCCAGCTCCCTCCTCTCCAGGCTGCACCCCTCCATCATTATTTCCTTCTCACAACCAATGCTCTGATTTCTCTCCATCATATTCCTGATGGCCTCAAACCAGCACAGTCCCCAAACCTCTCTGGACACACCCAGAGGCACCACAGACACCCAAGCACCTTTCTGTCATGCCAAAAAAGCTTCCCAGATGCACCTCAGGCCTTTGCTGCTCCTCTTGAGATGCCTTTACACATAAAGAATTGATAGGCAATGAATTATTGATTGTTATTAATAAGCTTTAATGGCATCTGTGGGTGCTGAGGGGAGGAAGAGGAGGAGGAGGAGGCTTTCAAACACTCTGGCTGCAGCAGAGAGGAGGATGCCAGGGCTGTGGGTAGGGTGCCCTGCCACAAGTGTGCCACAGATGCTTCCCCCCTACCCCCCCCCAGGGCAGCTGCAGGCTGGAAATGCAGCCCTGGACCTCCACCAGGAGGTTGCATCTTTCCAGACTGTTCCACTTTAACCTCCCTTGGGTCTGTAGCCAGGACCAGGCTGAGTGACAGCAAGGCACAAAGAATGGGTTGGGACCTCAAATATCATCACCCAGATCCAAGCCCCTGCCATGGGTTGGGAGACCTCTCACTGGCACAGGTTGCTCAAGGTCTCATCCAAGCTGGTTTTGAACATTTCCAGCCTTGGGGCTTCTCTGGGCAGTCTGTTCTGGTGCCTCTGTCCCCTCATGGGGATGAGTTTCCTTCTGATGTCCCAGACACAAGCCTGTGCTGGGCTGCAGCAAGAGCAGTGTGGGCACAGGGCAAGGGAGGGGATTCTGCCCCTTGGCTCTGCTCTCCTCAGCCCCCACCTGCAGTCCTGGGGGCAGTTCTGCAGCCCCCAGCACAAGCAGCACATGGAAGGGTTGGAGCCAGCCCAGAGGAGGCCACCAAGATGCTGAGAGGGCTGCAGCAGCTCTGCTCTGAGCACAGGCTGAGAGAGTTTGGGGCTGTGCAGGCTGGAGAGGAGAAGGCTTGGAGGGGACCTTGGAGTGGCCTTGCAGGGTGTGAAGGGGGCTGCAGGAGGGCTGGGGAGGGACTGTTGAGAAGGGCTGGGAATGGCAGGAGGAGGAGGAGGAGGAATGGGTTTGGAGTGGCAGAGGGGAGATTGAAAGTGGATGTGAGGAAGAAGTGAGGGTGGTGAGAGGCTGGCACAGATTGAGGGTGGTGAGAGCCTGGCACAGGCTGAGGGGGGTGAGAGCCTGGCAGAGGTTTCCCAGGGAGGTTGTGGAGCACAGAAGCACAGAATGGGATCAAAGATCCCATTCTGTGCTTCTGTGCTCCACAACCTCCCTGCAGGTGTTCAAGTCCAGGCTGGATGAGGCTTTGAGTGACCTGTTCCAGTGGGAGCTGTCCCTGCCCATGGCAGGAGGTTGGCACTGGCTGAGCTTTGAGCTCCCTCCCAACCTAACCCATCCTCTGATCTCTGTCCCACTCTGCAGCCATCATCCCTTCCCCTCTCCCTCCATACCCTTGTCACAAGTCCCTCTCCAGCTCTCCTAATAACCTCCATCAGCTACTGGAAGGTTGCTCTAAGGTCTCCTTGAAGCCTTTTCTTCCCCAAGCTACACATCCCCAACCCTCTCCTGGCACCTTTGCCACCTGGGGGGGCATTTCAGATTCAAGCCAGGAAGCTCCCTGATGCCATTTCCCTTCCTCTCTGCACAACATCAAGCAGGAGTGGAGAAGGAGCAGGTCCCCTGAGCATGCAGAGCTGTGCAGGATGCAAAGATCTCCACGGGGAGCTGTGAGAATTAACTGTCTCAGAGCACTTTGCCTTGGATTTAATTCCTCTGCTGCTTCCTGGAGGCTTTTGGTTTCTTGCCTGCAGAGAGTTTGGCCAGAGCCAAGGCTCTCCCAGCAGCAGGCATCACTGCAATTCCTGCAACAGCCTCACTTGGGGAGCTCCTCAGCAGCTCAGGCTCTTAATTATTCATGCAGGCCTTGACACTGGCAGATTAAAGCCTTTCATTTGGGCTTTCTGGGGAGGGGTTGGTTGTTGTGGCTGCTCTTGCTGCCTGGGAAGGTTTGGTGCACTGAGAGCCAGGCCTGACTGTAAAGGGCAGAGGGGGCAGGGGAGTGGGGAGGGGGCAGGGGATGGGAAGGGGGCAGGGGATGGTGAGGGGCAGGGAGTGGTGAGGGGCAGAGGATGGTGAGGGACAGGGGAGTGGTGAGGGGCAGGGGATGGTGAGGGCCAGGGAGTGGTGAGGGGCAGAGGATGGTGAGGGGCAGAGGATGGTGAGGGGCAGGAGATGGTGGGGGGGTAGGGGATGGTGAGGGACAGGGGAATGGTGAGGGACAGGGGAATGGTGAGGGACAGGGGAATGGTGAGGGGAAGGGAGTGGTGAGGAGCAGAGGATGATGAGGGGCAGGGGATGGTGAGGGGCAGGGGATGGTGAGGGGCAGGGAATGGTGAGGGGCAGGGGATGGTGAGAGGCAGGAGATGATGAGTGGCAGGGGATGGTGAGGGACAGGGAATGATGAGGGGGCAGGGCAGGGTGAGGGGCAGGGCATGGTGTGGGGTGGGGGGGTTATGAGGCAGGGGGATGGGGCAGGAGAGTGGGTTATGAGGCAGAGGCTAATGATGGGGCCGGGGGCATCCCTCTCAACCCCTCAGGGATTTTAACCTCCTGGTGAAGAGGAGGCTGAGGGGAGACCTCCTGGTTCCCTGCAGCTCCCTGAAAGGAGGCTGGAGCCAGGTGTGGCTTGGGCTCTACTCCCAAAGAACAAGGGACAGGAGAAGAGGAAAGGCACTGCTCAGGCCACCCCTGGAGTGCTGTGCCCAGTTCTGGGCTCCTCCATTGCAGAGAGATGTTGAGGTGCTGGAAGGTGCCCAGAGCAGGGCAGCAAGGCTGGGGAGGGGCCTGGAGCACAGCCCTGAGAGGAGAGGCTGAGGGAGCTGGGGGGGTGCAGCCTGCAGCAGAGGAGGCTCAGGGCAGAGCTGATTGCTGCCTGCAGCTGCCTGCAGGGAGGCTGTAGCCAGGTGGGGTTGGGCTCTGCTGCCAGGCAGGCAGGGCCAGGAGAAGGGGACACAGCCTGAAGCTGTGCCAGGGCAGGCTGAGGCTGGATGTTGTTAGGAAGTTGTTGTCAGAGAGAGTGATTGGCACTGGAATGGGCTGCCCAGGGAGGTGGTGCAGTGCCCATGGCTGGAGGTGTTGGTGCCAAGCCTGGCTGGGGCACTGAGTGCCATGGTCTGGTTGGTTGGGCAGGGCTGGGGGCTGAGTTGGGCTGGATGAGCTTAGCTGGACTGGTTGGGCTGGATGAGAGTGGTTGGACTGGCTGGGCTGAGTGAGCTTGGTTGGACAGGTTGGACTGGATGAGGTTGGTTGGATAGGTTGGACTCAGTGGGGTTGGTTGGGTAGGTTGGGCTGGATGAGCTTGGTTGGAGTCAATGAGGTTGGTTGGGTAGGTTGGGCTGGATGAGCTTGGTTGGAGTCAATGAGGTTGGTTGGGTAGGTTGGGCTGGATGAGCTTGGTTGGGATAGGTTGGGCTGGATGAGCTTGGTTGGAGTCAATGAGGTTGGTTGGGGTAGGTTGGGCTGGATGAGCTTGGTTGGAGTCAATGAGGTTGGTTGGGTAGGTTGGGCTGGATGAGCTTGGTTGGAGTCAGTGAGGTTGGTTGGGTAGGTTGGGCTGGATGAGCTTGGTTGGAGTCAATGAGGTTGGTTGGGGTAGGTTGGGCTGGATGAGCTTGGAGGTGTCTCCCAACCTGCTTGACTCTCTGATCCCCTGAAGGTGCCCCAGGGCAGGCTCAGGTGGGCCATGAGGAGCTTCTCCCCCCAAAGGGTTCTCAAAGCCTGGCTCAGGCTGCTCAGGGAGGTGTTTGAATCCTCATCCCTGGAGGTACCAAAGCTGCTGAGCTGCTGCTGCTGAGGGCCATGGCTCAGCCCCAGCCTTGCTAGAGCTGGAGAGTGGTGGAGTGGCTGAGCTGCAGGAGCTCCTCCAACCAAAGCAGTTCTGCAGCTGAGTGACCACAGAAGCCTAAGCAGAGCCCCAGGGAGGCCAAGCAGCCTGTGGAGCCCTCACGGTGGCTGCCTGGCAATAAAGCCACTTTGACCACCCGTGGAGCTGGGGGTTGTGTCCCAGCTGACCTCCCCCACCCCTCCCCAGAGACCCCGAGGCAGCAGGGCTGCAGGTGGCCTCTGTCCCTAGGCTGGCAGCAGCAGCAGCAGAGCCCTGACTGGGCAGGCTGAGAAGCTCTCAGCAGCGCTGGTCCAGAGGAGCTGTGCAAGATTGATGGAGACTAAATGGCAGCGTTTGGAGAGGAGATAAGGCTCATCTGATAGCCACTCAGATGGAACCAGGGGAGGCAGGGGAGGGCCTAGCTCCATCATGAAGTCCACTTAGCAGATTCCTCCCCACCAAGTGCTGTTTGGTCAAGCCCTGGACCGCAGCTGCTGGGGGCTGCAGCAGCTCCACCTGGGCAGGATGGCACCTGGAGGAAGGGGGGAGGGGGGGGACACACACCCAATCCTTCAACTCTGAGCACCAAACTCAGCACAGCAGCTCTACACAACCCCCTCCTGCCCCCCAAAAAGGGACCTTTGGCTTCTCACCCTTTGTGTGAAGCAGGGATGGGGCTCCTGTATCCCCCCCCCCCTCCTCCTCCATCAGCAGCCTGGCAGCGGGGCTGGGCTTGGGGGCATGGGGTGGAGAGGGGGTGGAGGTGAGGAATAATCCAGAGGGAGGAAAACCTCCTCTTTAATCACCAATTTCTCTGCATTAGAATGTGACAGCTAAGCCACTGTGAAGCCTCTAAGCTGGGGGATAAAGGGTTGGATAACACAGGCTGTGCCCAGCTTGGCTGGCGGAGCAGGCGCAGGCAAGGTGGCAGCATCTGATAAGGGGCAGCAGGATTAGTCCCAGCTGAGATCCTGGGCTGCCCAGGCAAGCCCAACTGGCTCAACTTGCCCCAGGGCTGCCCTTTACTCCAGGCTTTGGGAAGGGATCTGGAGCCTCTCAGAGGTTCATCCCAAAGCAGCTCGTTCTGCCCCAAGATGAGGATGTGGAAGTGGTGGAGAGGATTCAGAGGAGGCAACAAAGGTGAGCAGAGGGCTGGAGAACCTCCCCTGGTGAGGGGGCCTGGAGCACAGCCCTGTGAGGAGAGGCTGAGGGAGCTGGGGGGGTGCAGCCTGCAGCAGAGGAGGCTCAGGGCAGAGCTCATTGCTGTCTGCAGCTGCCTGCAGGGAGGCTGTAGCCAGGTGGGGTTGGGCTCTGCTGCCAGGCAGGCAGGGCCAGGGGAAGGGGACACAGCCTCAAGCTGTGCCAGGGCAGGCTCAGGCTGGATGTTGTTAGGAAGTTGTTGTCAGAGAGAGTGATTGGCACTGGAATGGGCTGCCCAGGGAGGGGGTGCAGTGCCCGTGGCTGGAGGTGTTGGTGCCAAGCCTGGCTGGGGCACTGAGTGCCATGGGCTGGGTGATTGGGCAGGGCTGGGGGCTGGGTTGGGCTGTTTGAGCTTGGAGCTCTCTGCCAACCTGCTTGGGTCTGTGATCCTATGGGGACAGGCTGGGAGAGTTGAGCCTGGGGAAGAGAAGGCTCCAGGGGGACACACAGGGGCAGAGCAATGCACCCAAGGGCATGGAAGTGCTGAAGCTGGTCCAGAGGAGGTCATGAAGCTGGTCAGAGAGGTGGAGAACCTGCAGGGACAGGCTGGGAGAGTTGGAGCTGTTCAGCCTGGAGAAGGGAAGGCTCCAGGGACACCTCAGAGCAGCTTCCTAGGACCTGAAGGGGCTCCAGGAGAGCTGGGGAGGGATTTTTGGCAAGGGCTGGCAGTGGCAGGACAAGAGACAATGGCTCTGAGCTGGGGGAGGGGAGAGTGAGGCTGGAAAGCAGGAAGGAATTCGTGAGCATGAGGGTGGGGAGAGCCTGGCAGAGGCTGCCCAGGGAGGCTGTGGCTGCTCCCTCCCTGCAGGTGTCCCAGGCCAGGCTGGATGAGGCCCTGAACACCCTGGGCTGGGGGAGGTGTCCCTGCCCACGGTGGGGGTGTTGGAGCTGGAGGAGCTTCGGGGTCCCTGCCAAGCCAAAGTGTTGAGCTGATGAAGCCATGTGGTGAGCACAGCACAGCCCAGCTGTGGTGTGGCCCTCAGCTGCATCCAACATCCAGCCCAAACCCTGCTCCTGTGGCCTTGCACCAACTGATGGGAACAGTTCTGCCCTGCAAGAGTGGTCAGGGCCTGGCACAGGCTGCCCAGGGAGGTGGTGAAGTGTCCATCCCTGGAGCTGTGCAAGAAACCTGTGGCCATGGCACCTGGGGCCATGCTTTGGGGGCCGTGGTGGGGCTGGGCTGATGGTTGGAGTGGATGATCTGGGATGTCATGGCTCTGTGTGTGGGCAGCTGCAGGGACAGAGGATGCTGCAGGCAGCCCAGCTCAGCCCCAGCTCAGCCAAGTGGAGGGCAGTGCCAAGCAGAGTCCCTCAGGGGTCAGTCCTGGCACCAGTCTTGGTCAGCATCTCTGTGGGTGCCATGGGCAGAGGCACTGAGTGCAGCCTCAGCAGGTTTGCTGCCCACACCAAGCTGTGTGGTGCTCAGCCAGGCTGGGGGGCAGGATCCATCCAGAGGGAGCTGGGCAGGCTGCAGAGGTGGGCACAAGCCAAGCTCAGGAGGTTCAACAAGGCCAAGGGCAAGGTCCTGCAGCTGGGTTGAGGCAATGCCAAGCACCAATGCAGGCTGGGCAGTGCCAGGCTGGAGAGCAGCCCTGAGGAGAGGCACTTGGGGGTGCTGCTGGAGGAGAAGCTCAGCAGGAGCCAGCAGTGTGCACTTGCAGCCCAGAGAGCCAAGCAGAGCCTGGGCTGCAGCAGCAGCAGTGTGGGCAGCAGGGCCAGGGAGGGGATTCTGCCCCTCTGCTCTGCTCTGCTGAGACCCCACCTGGAGTGCTGCATCCAGCTCTGGAGCCCCTGGGCCAAGAGGGCTGTGGAGATGCTGGAGAGTGTCCAGAGCAGGGCCAGGAGGATGCTCAGAGGCTGCAGCAGCTCTGCTGTGAGCACAGCCTGAAAGAGTTGGGGCTATGCAGGCTGGAGCAGAGGAGGCTCCCAGGGGACCTTCTTGTGGCCTGCCAGGATCTGAAGGGGGCTCCAAAAAAGCTGGGGAGGGACTTTTGAGGCTGTGAGGGAGTGGCAGGACTGGGGGGGATGGAGCAAAGTTGGAGGTGAGGAGAGTGAGGCTGGAGGTGAGGAGGAAGTTGTTGAGCAGGAGAGTGGTGAGAGCCTGGCAGGGGTTGCCCAGGGAGGGGGTTGAGGCCCCATGGCTGGAGGTGTTTGAGGCCAGGCTGGCTGAGGCTGTGTGCAGCCTGCTCTAGGGTAGGGTGTCCCTGGGCACGGCAGGGGTTGGCACTGCCTGATCCTTGTGGTCCCTTCCAGCCCTGCCTGATTCTGTGATTCTAAGCCCTTGGCAGGGCCCAGCAGCTCCCTGGCACCAAGCAGAGCAGGTCCAACACCTGGCACCAAGCAGAGCAGGTCCAACACCTGGCACCAAGCAGATCAGATCCAGCTCCCTGGCACCAAGCAGAGCAGGTCCAACACCTGGCACCAAGCAGAGCAGATCCAGCTCCCTGGCACCAAGCAGAGCAGGTCCAACACCTGGCACCAAGCAGAGCAGGTCCAGCTCCCCCCGAGGCTCCCTCTGCAACAGCCTCCCCGGGGCTGGGTTGCCGCTTGCAGCCCCGGGATGCCGGAGCTGGCAGCGTTGTTTTCTCCTCGCCTCCTCGGGGATTGGTTTATCTCTATGAATAACTCCATCCCAGCTTTGATCTCCTCTGCCATTAAAGCGTGACAGGCTGTGAAATGTGCTGTTGCTGCCGTCAAATCCCCACTCCTGCTTCCCTCCCTCCCCCCCTCCTCCTTCTCCCCTCCGCCGCCTCCGTGCTCCCCCCCGCTCCGGGAAACCTCCTTTGGCTGAGCCCGGCAGGAGCTGCGGAGCGGCAGAAGTGCCCCAGGACAGCGACCGCACGACACAAGGAGCCGAGAGGGGAAAAATAAACCCCACAAGCTCCTGCCTCTGTGCCGTGTCCCTCCTCGCCGAGGCAGGGAGGAGGTCATCGAGCATCATCGCAGCCTCCTCGGTCCCCCCCCAGCAGCGGCTCGGGGCGTGGTGGCAGCATCCCCAGCACGCGCCGCCACAGGGGCTGATGTCACAGCTAATTATAGCATCCCCCCCCCATCCCCCTCCCTCTCCCCCACCCCATCCCCCTTCCTTCCCCCCCATCCCCCTCCCCCCCATCCCCATCCCTCCCTCCCCCAACCTCATCCCTCTCTCCCATCCCAACCCCCTCCCCCCACCCCCATCCCTCCCTCCCCCAACCCCATCCCTCTCTCCCATCCCATCCCATCCCCCTCCCCCCATCCCCATCCCTCCCTCCCCCAACCTCATCCCTCTCTCCCATCCCATCCCCCTCCCTCCCCCCCATCCCCCTCCCCCCCATCCCCATCCCTCCCTCCCCCAACCTCATCCCTCTCTCCCATCCCATCCCCCTCTCTCCCACCCCATCCCCCTCCACCCCACCCCCTTCCCTCCCACATCCCCCTCTCTCCCCCCCACCCCACCCCATTCCTCTCCCCCACCCCCACCAAAGCTTTACCTGAGAGAGGGTAAAAATAACTCCTGGTGGAGGAGGAGGAGGAGGAGGAGGAGGAGGAGTTGGAACCAACCCAAGGACTCCTCCAGCATCTCCAAAGCCACTGCCACGAAGCAGGAGGGCACCTTCCTGCCTGCGACGCCGGGGACACGCCCGCTGGCTGAGGCTGGAGGTGCTGCCTTGAGTCTTTGGTGTCATCGGGGCTGTGCCAGGGTCACCTTCAGCTCAGCTCAAGTGTCAGCTCCGGGACAGGTGGTGGTAACCGGAGCCGGGACCGTGCTCGTTCCACCCGCCCCGGGCTGCGGGACAAGCATGGGCGCAGCTCCCTCCAGCAGCTAAAGCTGAGCCAGGCAGGTTGATGGCTCCAGCTGATGGTTTCTCGTTGCAGCATCTCCCTCTCTCTGCTGCAGCTGCTGCCAACAGGACACATTAAACCTGCCCCACGCCACGGGTTGGGATCAGCCTCTCATGGACATCATCAGGGAATGGCCCACAGGGTCCCAGGTCTGTGCTGCTGACCTGTGGGTGCCCTGCCGGGGCTCAACCAACCTCTTTGGACTTCTCTTCCCTTTTCCTTCTCCTCCTCCTCCTCTCTCTGCACAGAATTCCCTGTCCCAGAGCTGGGGAGCAGCAAAAAATCCCCCCCCCAGCTCATAGCCCTGCCAGAGGCATCCTCCAGCACCAGCCCAGCTTGCACCCAGCTGGCACCCAGCTTGTGCCCACAGGGCTAAGCCCCCAGACCTCCTCCCAGGTGAAACTCTGCCCAGGGTGCAGCTGCAGCTCAGCTCCCAGCATGGAGGGGTTGGAAGGGGCCTCTGGAGCTCACCCAGTCCAACCCTCCCTGCTCCAGCAGGGCACCCACAGCAGCTTGGCCAGGGAGGGGGCTGGAAGCTCTGCAGAGAAGACCTCACAGCCTCTCTGGGCAGCCTGCTCCAGGGCTCTGCCACCCCCCAGGGTGAAGGATTGTTGTCCCCCACCCAAGGTGAAGGGCTGGGATGTGACCTGGTGCCTATGGCACAGTGGTGCCCAACTACCCAATCCACCTCCCTGGTCCCATTTTCCAGGGATTGGTTTCCAGCTCAGACTCTTTGGGATGCTCCCAAAAGGCAGGAGCTTGCTCTCAGCTTTATGAAATTTCATCCTGTGCTGGCTCTGGCTCTGGTCCCCAAGGTCACCTCCCCCTTCCTCCTCCTCCTCCTCCTCCTCCTCCTCTCTGCTGACAGCATCCCTACTTTGTGGCATATCCCAGTGTCCCTCAGAGACAAGGATCCTACTGGGAATACTGAGCTTGGGGAGCTCCAGGATGGCTCCTTGAGGGCTGGTGCAGTGTCACACCGTGGCTGAGGCTGCACTGGAGGGACCCCTCCCAGTGCACATCCTGCCCAGTCCACTGCTAACTGGAGCCAGCTCATATCTGTGCCAGCTCCCTGCTCCTGTTTGCTCACCCAGTTTGGTGGTGCCCACGTCCGTGGGCTGGGCTATGCTTAGGGACTGTGGTCCCCACAGTGCCCAGCAGCCAAACTTGGAGGGCTGAGATGTCCTCCTCACCCCCGAGCAGCATCAACCAGCACCTCCTGTCCAGCTCTTGTGCACCAAAGTGCTGCCATATTTAGATGCTTCCTTTACCCTCCCCGGGGCTGGTGGTGGCAGCCAGGGAGCTGGCACGGGGCTGGAGCTCACTCTGTGGGCACCTGGGATGGATGTGGTCTGTGGATGCTGCTTCTCTGAAGGGCTGAGTGCCGGAAAGAAGCAAAGCAGAAGAAGAGGCTGTGCTGCTGCTGCTGTGGGCAGGAGATGCCTTCCCTCCCAGCAGCCAGCCCAGCTGCCAACTCCAGCCCACCACCCTGCACCAGGGCTGCTTCCCTTAGAGCTTCCCAGGACCTCCAGCCCAGCACCAAGCCTGGATGCCATCCCCTGGGAGAAGCTGTGCCCACGGGAGGGGGATCTGAAACCTGAGGTGACAGCATGGTTCTGCAGGAGTCATCACTCAAAGCCTGGCAGTGCCCAAATCCTGCCAAGATTAATCCTGGATTGGAGTAGGACAGACCTGGAACCACCTGGGATGTCTTCTTCACTGGCACAGAGAGATGAGCCGGCAGGGGCAGGCGCTGCCAGGGCAGGATGAGCACCAGGAGACACCACGGAGACACCACGGGGACAGCACAGCACACACCCAGCCTTGCTGGCACCACCTGGGCAGGCAGTGCAGCAGCACAGTGGCACAGGCGTCCGGGGCAAACCTCTGGCTCCAGCTGCCCTGCTGGGAAGCCCGAAGGTGGCAGCATATGGCAGCTCCGGAAACAGCCTGGCACAGAGCAGGGAGCCCTGGCTGGAGCAGCCGCTTGGGCTGCCAGGACCGTCGGTGCCCGCGGCGAGGACGGAGGGGCAGTGTGGGCACGCAGCAGGCAGGCTGAGTCGTGTTTCAACAGGACCCCTCCCCCCAGGCAGCCCCAAAATCGCATCCCTGGAGGCATCCGAGGTCAGACTCGCCACGGCGCTGGGCAGCCTGCGCTAGCCGGAGGTGTCCCTGCCGGCCGGAGGGGACAAGATGACCTTCGAGGGTCCCTTCCGACGCGATGCGGTCTGTGCCTCTGTGCTTCTGCAGCCGGTGACATCTCTGCTCTGGTGACCTCTCGGCTGCCTCCTGCCAGCCGCAGCCGGCCAGCCCCGCGGGACGTGGGGAGCCCGCGGAACCGCCCCTGGCTCCTCCTCCCGGCTCCTCAGATCTCCTCCGCGCTCCGTCCCCTCCGAGCATCCCTCTGCTCCTCTCCCTCGCTCCCGCTCACCTCTCCTGCTCCTTGTCCCTTCTGCCTTTCCCTTCTCTGAGCTTACTCCTTCCTCCTCCCCTGCTCTCCCCCAGCCCCTTTCCTCCACACCCTGAGGAATCAATTCACCACTGAAGACTTCCAAGCTGTGGTGGGACAGGGACCAGGACCTCCCACGCTAGAACCAGGATCCCCAAAACAGACCAAAGACCTTTACACGGAGCCAGGACCCCCACGCTGTGGCCAGGAGCCCACGCCAGAGCCAGGAGCCCACATCAGAACCAGGACCCCCACGCTGCGGCCAGGAGCCCACGCCAGAGCCAGGAGCCCACATCAGAGCCAGGAGCCCACATCAGAACCAGGAGCTGGCATCAGAGCCAGGATTCCACATCAGAGCCAGGAGCCCACATCAGAACCAGGACCTCCACACCAGAGCCAGGATCCCACACCAGAGTCAGGTTCTCCACTCCAGAGTCAGGAGCTCCACATCAGAGCCAGGACCTCCACTCCAGAGCCAGAATCCCACACCAGAGCCAGGACCAACACTCCAGAGCCAGGACCTCCACTCCAGAGCCAGGATCTCCACTCCAGAGCCAGGACCTCCACTCCAGAGCCAGGACCTCCACTCCAGAGCCAGGACCTCCAGGCTGCACCCGAGACCCCCAAGCTGAGCAATGCCTCTCCAGATCTTCTGCACCATCTCCTTCTCCAGCGAGGAAGGACCAAGAGATGCTGCAGCCACTGAGAGGGGAGAGGACACAACAGAGGAGTTCCTGTACGGGCAGGAGGAGGATGAAGAGAAGGAGGAAGAGGTCCCAGGCGCAGCCCCAGATTTGGTGACCTTCGCCAGCAGCTGCACCCTGCACGGACTGAGCCACATCTTCGTGGAGGGCAGCCTGGGTGCCCGGCAGGCTCTGTGGGCTGTGGCCTTCCTCCTCTCCCTCTCCCTCTTCCTCTCCCAGGTGGCTGACCGCATCGCCTACTACCTGCAGTACCACCACGTCACGCTGCTCCGAGAGGAGGACAGCCCCGAGATGCTCTTCCCTGCCGTCACCTTCTGCAACATCAACCGGGCTCGGCTCTCGCAGCTCAGCCAACAGGACCTCCTCTACCTGGCCCCCCTGGTGGACTACGAGTCCGGGATGGAGCTGGGCTTCACCCCGGCCCAGCCTGGCCCCAGGGACCAGGAGGAACCCCTCAATCTCTGGGGGTTCTTTAACCGCACTTGCCACCAGCTGGAGGACATGCTGCTGAGCTGCAGCTACCGCGGCCAGCAGTGTGGCCCCGGCGACTTCGCGGCGGTGAGTAGCCCCCAGGGTGGCCAGGCAGAGGGAGGAGCTGCAGCTGGCACCGCCTGGGATCAATCAGGCTTCGACAAGTGCCAGTCCTTGGCAGCTCCCTCAGGGACGGGGCTGAGGGTGCGGCCCCGTCTGTTGGCACCTGGGTGGCAGGGGCCAGCGGTGGTTGAAGCTGTGCCAGGGGAGGTTTAGGTTGGACGTGAGGAACAGTTTCTGTCCTGCAAGAGTGGTCAGGCATTGGCACAGGCTGCCCAGGGAGGTGGTGGAGTGCCCACCCCTGGAGGTGCTCGATGAAGGTGCGTCTGTGGCCCTCGGGGGTGGGGGTTAGTGGCAGTGCTGGGCTGGTGGTTGGACTCAGTGGTCTTGGCAGGGCTCTTCCAGCCCAAACGATCCTGTGACACTGTGGAGTCTGGCTGGTGGAGCAGCCTCGGGGCTGTGCTGGCAGAGCAGGTGCCTGGCACCTCCATCCTGGCATCACCACCGCCTGTGGGGCACCATGAGATCTGTAACCCACTGGTGTCATGCCCCTTGCCTGGGCTGGCAGCAACACAGTGGCATGGAGACCTGTGGGCTGCTGGAGGCGTCGTCTGGAATGGACAAGGAGGGATGGGGAGGGTGAAGATCCCAACCAGCTCCATCCTGGGAAGGGATAGAGAAGAGAGTGGAGAAGGAGCTGGTGCTGGTGCAGTGCTGAGTGTTGCCATCTCAGGGTGCTGAGGCTGCTGTGGGGCCTGGGGGGGTGAGGTGCTGTGAGTCTGTAAAGTGTCTCCTCCAAGTCCAAGCCATCCCTGTGCCCTGGTGAGGAACAGCTCCTCTAGGCAGGCAAAGCTGAGCAGTTCCAACAGTCCTGGGGTAGGAGCCTGGGGCAAAGAAGCAGAGAATCAGCATCACAGAATCAGGCAGGGTTGGAAGGGACCCCCAAGGATCAGCCAGTCCCAACCCCCCAGGGATGGGCAGGGACACCCTACCCTAGCTCAGGCTGCCCACAGCCTCATCCAGTCTGGCCTTAAACACCTCCAGGGATGGGCATGGGCAGGGACACCCTACCCTAGCTCAGGCTGCCCACAGCCTCATCCAAACACCTCCAGGCTGGGGATGTCTGGTTCAGAGCCTCCGATGCCAGCCTAGCTCCGCCTTGTGGTGCCAGCGGAGGGGCTCCAGGCTCAGCTCCTTGTCCTCTCCTGCAGGTCTTCACCCGCTACGGGAAGTGCTACACCTTCAACGCGGGCCAGGACGGGAAGCCGAGGCTCATCAGCATGAAGGGGGGCACAGGCAACGGCCTGGAGATCATGCTGGACATCCAGCAGGACGAGTACCTGCCGGTCTGGGGGGAAACAGGTAACTCCCTGCCGCAGCAGCACCCCCGGTGCCCGCCGGGCTGCTTCCTGGCCCCTGCCGGGCTGCTCCCCGGCCCCCGCGCTGCTTCCCGGCCCCTTCCCAACTCCTCACCCCACGAGTCCATGTTCCTCAGGCTCTCTCCTGCCTTTTCTCATCATTTCAGGTCCTTTTCTCTGTTTTTACCTCCTTGTCTTTGCTCTTCACCATGGCAACTCCCCACCCGTTTAGACAAGCAGCCATCGCCGGCTTATAAATAGAGGCACTTGGCTGCTGCGCCCCGGTGCTGGAGCAGGGGGGGTCAGAGGGGACAAGGACGTTGTAGAGTGAATGGATGGAGGCATGGATGCATGGATGCATGGAGGGATGGAGGCATGGATGCATGGATGCATGGATGGATGGATGGATGGATGGAGGCATGGATGCTTGGATGGATGTATGGAGGCATGGATGAATGGATGGATGGATGGATGCATGGATGCTTGGATGGATGGATGGATGGAGGTATGGAGGCATGGAGGCATGAATGCATGGATGGATGGATGGAGGCATGGAGGCATGGAGGCATGGAGGCATGAATGCATGGATGGAGGTATGGAGGTATGGATGGACGGATGGATGGATGGATGGATGCATGGATGCATGGATGCTTGGATGGATGGATGCATGGAGACATGGATGAATGGATGGATGGATGGATGGATGGATGGATGGATGGATGCATGCATGCATGGATGCATGGATGGATGGATGGATGGAGGCATGGAGGCATGGAGGCATGAATGCATGGATGGAGATATGGAGGCATGGATGGATGGATGCATGGATGCTTGGATGGATGTATGGAGGCATGGATGAATGGATGGATGGATGGATGGATGGATGGAGGCATGGATGAATGGATGGATGGATGGATGCATTGATGCTTGGATGGATGTATGGAGGCATGGATGAATGGATGGATGGATGGATGTATTGATGCATGAATGCATGGATGGATGGATGGAGGAATGGATGAATGGATGAATGGATGGATGGATGGGTGGATGGATGGATGCGTTGATGCATGGATGAAGGTATGGAGGCATGGATAAATGGATGGATGGATGCATGGATGGACATGGCTAGATGTATGGATGGTTGGATGCATGGATGGATGAATGGATGCATGGATGGATGAATGCATGGATGAATTTATGGATGAATGGATGGATGGTTGGATGGATGGATGGATCCATGGATGGATGAAAGGATGCATGGATGGATGCATGGATGGATGAATGCATGAATGGATGCATGAATTCATGGATGAATGGATGCATGGCTGGACATGGCTGGATGCATGGCTGGATGGAGGGACAGGTGAACAGATGAGTTTGTCCAGGGGAAGCTGGGGGAGACAAGGAGACGTTTGGCACAGGGCTGAAGGTTGGGGTTCAGGGCTGTGCTCACCCCACTTGTCTCTGCTGCAGACGAGACCTCATTTGAAGCTGGCATCAAGGTGCAGATCCACAGCCAGGACGAGCCCCCTCTGATCGACCAGCTGGGCTTCGGGGTGGCTCCTGGCTTCCAGACCTTCGTGTCCTGCCAGGAGCAGAGGGTAGGGCCTGGGGTGGGGCTGGTGCCTGGGATGCTCCCTCCCTCCCTCCCTGTGCTGTGGGACACCAACCCCCACCCTTGCCCCTCCGCATCGGATGGAGAGCAGGACTCCACCCTCGGAGACCAGCACAGTGAGGGTCTTTGTCCCCTCACCATGCTGGTGGGGAGGGAGCTTCTCTTCTCACTCCCTGCCTTCTGCTCCCTCCCAGCTCATCTACCTGCCACCTCCCTGGGGCGACTGCAAGGCCGTGGTGGGCGACTCGGAGTTCTATGACACCTACAGCATCACCGCCTGCCGCATCGACTGCGAGACTCGCTACCTGGTGGAGAACTGCAACTGCCGCATGGTCCACATGCCAGGTGAGCCTCTCACTGGCAGCCTCTGCCCTCCAGGGGCTCTCAGGACCCCACCCCCACCCTCCCCAAACACAATCCCACCAGCAACCCCCACTCTGTGTCTCCTCGCAGGAGATGCCCCTTACTGCACCCCGGAGCAGTACAAGGAGTGCGCAGATCCGGCCCTAGGTGAGGCTGCCCAGCCCTGTGGGACCCAGCTGTGGGTTCTGGGTTTCTCCACTTCTCCATCTCCCTCTCCCCCTGCCCAGATTTCCTGGTGGAGAAGGACAATGAGTACTGTGTCTGCGAGATGCCCTGCAACGTCACTCGCTACGGCAAGGAGCTCTCCATGGTGAAGATCCCCAGCAAAGCCTCTGCCAAGTACCTGGCCAAGAAGTACAACAAGTCAGAGCAGTACATCGGGTAAGAGGTGGCACTGGGCTGGCATCTTGGCATAGGGGCATGGAATGGGAGCAATTTCTTTGCTGGAAGAGTGGTCAGCCCCACTGGAACTGCCTGCTCAGCAAGGTGGTGGAGTGCTCATCCCTGGAGATGTTGTGGATGTGGCACCTGGGGAGAGGATTTAGTGGTCATGGTGGTGTGGGGTTGGTGGTTGGACAGGATGACCTTGGAGACCTCTTCCAACTAAACCAATTCCATGGTTCATAAGAATCAGAGAATGGTTTAGGTTGGAAGGGATCACAAGGCTCAGCCAGTTCCAACCCTCCTGCCACAGGCAGGGACAGCTTCAGCTAGAGGAGGTTGCTCAAGGACTCATCCAACCTGGTGCTGGACACCTTCAGGGAGGTTGTGGGGCACAGAAGCACCAAATGTGATCTTTGATCACATTTGGTGCTTCTGTGCTCCACAACCTCCCTGGGATACCTGTGCCAGGCTCTCACCACCCTCAACCTGTGCCAGGCTCTCACCACCCTCAACCTGTGCCTCCACCCTCACTCTAAGGAACCCTTCCCTAACATCCAGTTTCAATCTCCCCTCTGCCACTTCAAACCCATTCCTCCTCCTCCTCCTCCTGTCATTCCAAGCCCTTCTCTGCAGGGCTCCCTCCCCAGATACTGAAGTTCTCCTCCATCCCAAAGCTCAGCCTGGTGATGCCTCTGCCACAGATCCATAGATTGGGTTGGGTCAGAAGGGATCTTCAAGATCATCCAGTTCCAACCTTCCTCTAGCCCAGGTTGCTCAAGACCTCACTCATCCTGCCCTTAAACACCTCCAAGCAGGGAACCTCCACAACCTCTTTGGGCAACCTGTTCCAGGCTCTCTCCATCCTCGTTCTGAAGGATTTCTTCCTCACCTGCAGTCTCAATCCTCTCCTCCTCAAGCTTCAATCCATTCCTCTTGTCCTATCACTGCACAGGGAGAACATCCTGGTGCTGGATATCTTCTTTGAAGCCCTGAACTATGAGACAATCGAGCAGAAGAAGGCATATGAGGTGGCTGGCTTGCTGGGTGAGTGCTGGGCACCAAGGTGCTCTCATGCTGCTGCCATCTGTGATGGTTTGGATGTTATCCACCCCCACCACTCTGATGAACTCACCCAGACTGGACACAGCTGGCTGGAAGTTAAGGAATGAAGCTTCAGAGGTTACAGCTTAGCACAAGGGACAAGCAGATATTGGTAGAATCAGAGAATGGGTTGGGTTGGAAGGGAGCTCAGAGCTCAGCCAGTGCCAACCTCCCTGCCATAGGCAGGGACAGCTCCCACTAGAACAGGTCACTCAGGGCCTCATCCAGCCTGGACTTGGACACCTTCAGGGAGGTTGTGGAGCACAGAAGCACAGAATGGGATCTTTGGCTTCCCTCTCCCCTGCAGGTGACATCGGAGGGCAGATGGGGCTGTTCATTGGGGCCAGCATCCTGACAGTATTGGAGCTCTTCGACTATGCCTACGAGGTGAGTGTCTCTGGCACCACCACCACCACCCCCGCGAGGTGCCCAGGTTGTCCTGCAGCACCACAAGGCTCCTGTGGGAGATCACAGTATCACAGTATCACACAGTATCACAGCATCACAGCATCACAGTATCACAGTGTCACAGCATCACAGCATCACAGCATCACAGCATCACAGTATCACAGCATCACAGCATCACAGCATCACAGTATCACAGCATCACAGCATCACAGCATCACAGTATCACAGTATCACAGCATCACACAGTATCACAGTATCACAGCATCACAGCATCACAGCATCACAGCATCACAGTATCACAGTATCACAGTATCACAGCATCACAGCATCACAGCATCACAGCATCACAGCATCACAGCATCACAGTATCACAGTATCACAGCATCACAGCATCACAGTATCACAGTATCACAGCATCACCAAGGTTGGAAGAGACCTCACAGATCATCAAGTCCAACCCTTTAGCACAGAGCTCAAGGCCAGACCATGGCACCAAGTGCCACGTCCAGTCCTGCCTTGAACAGCTCCAGGGACAGCGACTCCACCACCTCCCCGGGCAGCCCATTCCAGTGTCCAATGACTCTCTCAGGGAAGAACTTTCTCCTCACCTCCAGCCTAAATTTCCCCTGGCACAGCCTGAGGCTGTGTCCTCTCGTTCTGGTGCTGGCCACCTGAGAGAAGAGAGCAACCTCCTCCTGGCCACAACCTCCCCTCAGGTAGTTGTAGGCAGCAATAAGGTCACCCCTGAGCCTCCTCTTCTCCAGGCTAACCAATCCCAGCTCCCTCAGCCTCTCCTCGTAGGGCTGTGCTCAAGGCCTCTCCCCAGCCTCGTCACCCTTCTCTGGACACGCTCAAGCATCTCAATGTCCCTCCTGAACTGGGGGGCCCAGAACTGAACACAGCACTTAAGGTGAGGTCTAACCAGTGCAGAGTCCAGGGGCAGAATGACCTCCCTGCTCCTGCTGGCCACACCATTCCTGATGCAGGCCAGGATGCCATTGGCTCTCTTGGCCACCTGGGCACACTGCTGGCTCACGTTCAGGCGGGTATCAATCAGCACCCCCAGATCCCTCTCTGTCTGGCTGCTCTCAGCCACTCTGACCCCAGCCTGTGTCTCTGCATGGGGGAAGTGGCACCACCACCCCCCCCCCCCAAGCCTCCAGGAGGCTGAGAGCTGCATCCTGCAGGTGATAAAGCACAGACTGTGCCGGGGGGCCAAGTGCCACAAGACCCACAAGAGGAACAACACGGACAAGGGCGTCACGCTCAGCATGGACGACGTCAAGCGCCACGTGAGTGCCACCCGTGCCACCCCGGGGGGAGATGATGCTCTCCCCCCACCCCTTGCCAGCTCAGGAGCTGCCCCCCCCCCCTCCCTCCCCCTAGATGTTTTGTGGGGTGGGGGTGTCACACTTGGGAAAGGAGGCAGCAAGAGGGAGGTGGTGTGGGGAGTCAGGGGGTTGCTGGCGTTGAGTTATAGAGGTGGGAAGGGACCTCCAGAGACCACCCAGTCTAGCCCCACTGCCAGGGGGTCCACAGCCTCCCTGGGCAACCTGTGCCAGGGTCTCATCAGGGACAGAGGCAGGGACACTTCCCACTTGAGCAGGGTCTGATCCAACCTGGAGTTGAACACTTCCAGGGAGGTTGTGGAGGACAGAAGCACAGAATGGGATCAAAGATCAAAGATCCCATTCTGTGCTTCTGTGCTCCACAACCTCCCTGGGAAACCTGTGCCAGGCTCTCACCACCTTCAACCTGTGCCAGGCTCTCCCCACCCCCAACCTGTGCCAGGCTCTCACCACTCTCAACCTGTGCCAGGCTCTCACCACCCTCAACCTGTGCCAGGCTCTCCCCACCCCCAACCTGTGCCAGGCTCTCACCACTCTCAACCTGTGCCAGTCTCTCTCCACTCTCAACCTTTGCCATCCTCTCCCCACCCTCAACTTCTGCCAGTCTCTCCCCACCCTCAACCTCTGCCAGCCTCTCCCCACCTTTGCCAGCCCCCACCCAGGGCTCTCAACCACCCCTCCCAGGTCGGGATCTGGGAGGATCTGGGCGAGGGCATTGACCTGTCCACGCTCTGCCCACAGAATCCCTGCGAGAGCCTGCGGGGGCACCCAGCTGGCATGACCTACGCTGCCAACATCCTACCTCACCACCCGGCCCGGGGCACCTTTGAGGACTTCACCTGCTAACCGACGTCTGGATGTAGACCCTGAGCTACCAAAGCCCTCCGGAGAGCTTCCCTTCTCCCTGCCGGCGCCAGCGGAGGTACAGCTAAGGGGACCTTGCTCCTCGCCACGGCGGGACACGGACACGAGCGACAGCCTCGGGAGCAGGTGGTGGGGTCGGGTCACGGCTGGAACCCTCCTACCGGCAGCTGCTCCACGCCTGCCCTGCTCGTCCAGAGACTCGAGGAGGCTCCAGCCCCCGCGGCGTGGGGGACGACACGCACAGTGGGCAAGGGGCACGGGGCCTGCCCCCCTCTCCTGCCCTCGCCTCCCCTCGGCCTTTTTAACTCGAAACCCAGAAGCCAAGAAGCAGCCAAACGGCCGCGGAGTCCCCACCCACAGCCCTGTCCGTCTGTCCGTCCATTGTCTCCATGCTCATCCCGCTCCAGCCCCACCCTGGCCGCTGCGGGGTGCCCGCAGGAGGCATCACTCGGGAGCCCCACGGTGTGCCCGCAGGAGGCATCACTCGGGAGCCCCACGGTGTGCCCGCAGGAGGCATCGGTCAGGAGCCCCACGGTGTGCCCGCAGGAGGCATCACTCGGGAGCCCCACGGTGTGCCCGCAGGAGGCATCACTCGGGAGCCCCACGGTGTGCCCGCAGGAGGCATCAGTCAGGAGCCCCACGGTGTGCCCGCAGGAGGCACCGGTCAGGAGCCCCACGGTGTGCCCGCAGGAGGCATCACTCGGGAGCCCCACGGTGTGCCCGCAGGAGGCATCGGTCAGGAGCCCCACGGTGTGCCCGCAG
This sequence comes from Pogoniulus pusillus, assembly GCF_015220805.1. Lineage (NCBI taxonomy): Eukaryota > Metazoa > Chordata > Aves > Piciformes > Lybiidae > Pogoniulus > Pogoniulus pusillus. The sequence continues at coordinate 968,385 of NW_026974711.1, read as the reverse complement.
GAGGCATCAGTCGGGAGCCCCACGGTGTGCCCGCAGGAGGCATCTCTCGGGAGCCCCACGGTGTGCCCGCAGGAGGCATCAGTCAGGAGCCCCACGGTGTGCCCGCAGGAGGCACCGGTCAGGAGCCCCACGGTGTGCCCGCAGGAGGCATCACTCGGGAGCCCCACGGTGTGCCCGCAGGAGGCATCTGTCTGGAGCCCCACGGTGTGCCCGCAGGAGGCATCACTCGGGAGCCCCACGGTGTGCCCGCAGGAGGCATCACTCGGGAGCCCCACGGTGTGCCCGCAGGAGGCATCGGTCAGGAGCCCCACGGTGTGCCCGCAGGAGGCATCGGTCAGGAGCCCCACGGTGTGCCCGCAGGAGGCATCGCTCGGGAGCCCCACGGTGTGCCCGCAGGAGGCATCACTCGGGAGCCCCACGGGGTGCCCGGCAGGAGGCATCACTCGGGAGCCCCACGGTGTGCCCGCAGGAGGCATCGCTCGGGAGCCCCACGGTGTGCCCGCAGGAGGCACCGGTCAGGAGCCCCACGGTGTGCCCGCAGGAGGCATCACTCGGGAGCCCCACGGTGTGCCCGCAGGCAGGGCAGTGGGGCTGGCAGTCCTGGGGGAGCCTCTCTGTCCCCTGGGCACTCCATGGGCACGAAGTTGAGGCACTGCCACCTCTCCAAAACGTCTTCCTCGTCAGCCTAGCCCGGTGACAGCGGCAGCAGGGCACCAAGCTGGCCACAGGCTGGCCACAGGCTGGCCACAGGCACCGGGGGGGGGGCAGGATTTGGCCAGGGGTTGTCACCTTGGCACTGAAGACCTCACTGCCCAGGCACGCTGCCTTGGCCACATCAGGTTGGGCAACGATGTGGTCTCCCTACCCATCCCATCTGGGCACCACACAGCCTGGCCAGTGCCAGCCCTGCCCCACAAGTCCCTCTCCTGTAGCCGGGGAGCCCTGGGGCTACCCCATGCAGCCCCCCCCCCCCCCCAAAACCAGCTGTCCTTGGGGAGAGAGATGGAAAGAAGACTCCAGGGCCCCATTTTGGCTGCAGCTACCAGCCTGGCTCAGCCAGGGGCACCACAAGGGGCAGCCCCATGGCACCACTCTGGCAGGGGGTGGGGGGGAAGGGCATGGGATCCCCAACACCAAGAGAGTTCACAGGTTGAGGGACACCCCATGGCACAGGGTGCTCTGCTCCACGGGACCACAGGGTCCCACCCCACTGAGCCTCCCACCCGCAGCTGTCCACGGGCACCACAAGCCCTGGGCACCTTTGGGGCAGCCTCTGGTTTGCCACCTGGGGACTGCCACTGCTCCTCCCGTCGTTGCCCTCTCCCTGGCACACAGAGACCTGCCCTGGCAGCCAGGAGCTGGCTGGCACTGGCCGAGTCTCTGCTGCCCGGGCTCACAAGCACTGCATTTTCACTCTGGGGTCAGTGGAAACTGTGCCCCCTCGGCCCCTGCCAGCCCCCCCCCAGGCCACCCTCGGTCACAGCCAGAGCCCTGCGGGACCAAAGTGCTCCTTAACCTCCGGAGCTCTGCAGTGAGGCTGTCGGACAGCGCCGGCTGGGAGCTGCAGCTCCGGGGGTTGTGGTTGTTGTTGTCACCATGATGATGATGATGATGATGATGATGATGATGATTGTTATTATTGTTGTTGTTATTATTTGCTTCCTGACCAAAATTAGGAACTGGAGCTCAGTGCTTTGCTCCCAGCAACCGCCCAAAGACGGCAGCGCGGCGCCGCCAGGCGTTCTCTGACGGACTCCTCCTGACCTTTCCTGTGCTTCCCTTCCTCCCTTCCTTCCTTCCTTCCTTCCTTCCTTCCTTCCTTCCTTCCTTCCTTCCTTCCTTCCTTCCTTCCTTCCTTCCTTCCTTCCTTCCTTCCTTCCTTCCTTCCTTCCTTCCTTCCTTCCTTCCTTCCTTCCTTCCTTCCTCCCTCCCTTCCCTCCTTCCCTCCTTCCCTCCTTCCCTCCCTCCTTCCCTCCCTCCTTCCCTCCTTCCTTCCTTCCTTCCTTCCTTCCTTCCTTCCTTCCTTCCTTCCTTCCTTCCTTCCTTCCTTCCTTCCTTCCTTCCTTCCTTCCTTCCTTCCTTCCTTCCTTCCTTCCTTCCTTCCTTCCTTCCTTTCTCTTCTCTCTCTCCTCTTTTTCTCTCTTTCACCTTCTCTTTCTCTCTCTCTTTTTCTCCTTCTCCTTCCCTCTCTCTCTCTCTCTCTCTTTTTCTCCTTCTCCTTCCCTTTCTCTCATTCTCATTCTTTCTCGCTTTCTTTCTTCTTTCTTTCTTTCTTTCTTTCTTTCCTTTCTTTCTTTCTTTCTTTCTTTCTTTCTTTCTTTCTTTCTTTCTTTCTTTCTTTCTTTCTTTCTTTCTTTCTTTCTTTCTTTCTTTCTCTCTCTCTCTCCTTCTCTTTCTCACTCTCTCTTTCTTTTGCCCTTCCTTCCTTTCCATTCTTCTTTCTTTTTTCTTTTCCCTTTCTTTCTCCTCCTTCCCCTCTCCTATCCTCCTCTCCCTTCCTTCCTTCCTTCCTTCCTTCCTTCCTTCCTTCCTTCCTTCCTTCCTTCCTTCCTTCCTTCCTTCCTTCCTTCCTTCCTTCCTTCCTTCCTTCCTTCCTTCCTTCCTTCTCTCTCTCCTTCTCTTTCTCTCTCTTTTTCTCCTTCTCTTTTTCTCTCTTTCCCTTCCTTCCTTCCTTCCTTCCTTCCTTCCTTCCTTCCTTCCTTCCTTCCTTCCTTCCTTCCTTCCTTCCTTCCTTCCTTCCTTCCTTCCTTCCTTCCTTCCTTCCTTCCTTCCTTCCTTCCTTCCTTCCTTCCTTCCTTCCTTCCTTTTCCTTCCTTCCCCTCTTTCCTTCTTCCTTCCTTCCCCTCTCCCTCTCCTGCCCACTAAAGCTGTCCAAGATGGGGCTGGGCTGTGACCTTGGCACTCACCTACTGACCCTTGTTTCATTCACTTCTTGTCCCACCTGCATTCTCTCTCCCTCCTCTCTGTCCCCCTCCCTCTCTCCCTCTCCCTATATATATATATGTGTACATATATATATATCTCAGTATGCCTCATGCCAGTGTAGATACCCATCCAGTAGCATTTAGGGCCTTGTTCTTGTGCCATCTTTCTGTTCCTGATCTCTGAATGCCTTCAAGTGTATAAAGTGTGGAATTCTCTCTGGTATCTGTACTATGTACACACATTGTCATAGGAAGCACAACGAGGAGACAGATGCATTGTACATCAATACCTGCTACTCTTAAACGATGATATAAAGGATGATAGAACTCCTCTGGGCTCAGCCTCCCTCTCTGCCAGCCAGCTGCTGGAAATCCCTCCCCAAGGAGGCAGGCTGGGGGATGGCAGCAGCTCAGGATGCTCTCCAAGCCATCGCTTGGCAGTTGAGACGAAGAGGAAGGGGAGAGGTAAAGCTTTGGTCCAGGCTGGCTCTAAAGGAGCCCCTCAATTCAAGAAAGATGTTGAGGTGCTGGAAGGTGTCCAGAGAAGGGCAACAAAGCTGGTGAGGGGCCTGGAGCACAAATCCTATGAGGAGAGGTTGAGGGAGCTGGGGGTGTTTAGCCTGGAGAAGAGGAGGCTCAGGGGTGACCTTATTGCTGTCTACAACTACCTGAAGGGGCATTGTGGCCAGGTGGGGGTGGCCTCTTCTGCCAGGCAGCCAGCAATAGAACAAGGGGACACTCTCCAGCATCTCCACAGCCCTCTTGGCCCAGGGGCTCCAGAGCTGGATGCAGGACTCCAGGTGGGTCTCAGCAGAGCAGAGCAGAGGGGCAGAATCCCCTCCCTGGCCCTGCTGGCCACACTGCTGCTGCTGCTGCAGCATCCCAGGCTCTGCTTGGCTCTCTGGGCTGCAAGTGCACACTGCTGGCTCCTGCTGAGCTTCTCCTCCAGCAGCACCCCCAGTCTCAAGTCGTGCCAGGGTAGGTCTAGGCTGGATATTAGGAAGAAGTTCTTCACAGAGAGAGTGATTGGCATTGGAATGGGCTGCCCAGGGAGGGGGTGGAGGCACTGTCCCTGGGGGTCTTCAAGAAAAGCCTGGCTGAGGCACTTAGTGCCATGGTCTGGTTGACTCAATAGGTCTGGGTGCTAGGTTGGACTGGATGATCTTGGAGGTCTCTTCCAACCTGGCTGATTCTATGATTCTATCAGCAGCAGCAGAGGTTACTGAAGCCCAAAATCTCAGCGTGGTGGAGGCTGGAAGGGACCTCTGGAGTTCACCCAGCCCAGCCCCTGGGCTCCAGCAGGGCAGCAGCTTGCCCAGGCTCACAATGGCAGAGGGGGGGGGAAGGGGCTGGAAGCCCTCCAGAGAGGGAAACTCCACAACCTCCCTCCCCCAAGCTCCCTTTGCTGCCACAGGCATTGCTCTGCCTGCCTGAAGCAGCCCCAGCACTGCTCCTGGCCCTGCGTGGCTTTGAACACACCAAGGGCTGCAGGCTGGGAAGTGACTTCTGCTGTGGAACAGCAGCAGGAGGAGGAGGAGGAGGATGAAGACTTGCACAGCTGCTCATGCCCAACAGCTCCAACACTTCTGTGCTTTGGGCCAGACACCTGAGAGGCAGCAGCCCTGAGCAACAGCCTGGCTGCCACCTGGCCAGCAGCAGCCCTAGCACAAGTCAGATGCAAACCATTTCTGCCTTAGAGACCTCCAGCTACAAAGAGCAAACCCCCAACTTGCCAGATCCAGCTCCAGGCATCCTAAAAAGCCCTCAGGATCCCCTGGAGGTGGAATAGTGAGTGGGCAGTGGGCAGGGAATTCAGAAAGGCCAAGCCTGCCCTGGCCACTTGGCTCTGGCCATGTCCCTGTGGCTCCTGGGAGGGGCAGAGGAGTTGGTTTGCATTTAAACCAGGAGGCTCTCACTGCTCTTCTGGGCACCTTCCAGCACCTCAACATCTCTCTGCAATGGAGGAGCCCAGAACTGGGCACAGCACTGCAGGGGTGGCCTGAGTAGTGCTGAGCACAGGGGCACAAGAACCTCCCTGCTCCTGCTGCCCACACTGCTCCTGAGCCAGCCCAGGATGCCATTGGCTCTGCTGCCCACCTGGGCACTGCTGCTTCCTCTGCAGCTCCTCTCTGCCAGCACCCCCAGGGCCCTCTCTGCCTGCCTGCTCTCAGCCACTCTGGCCCCAGCCTGTAGCACTGCTTGGGGTTGTTGTGGCCAAAGTGCAGAACCTGCCCTTGGCCTTGTTCAGTCTCATCCCCTTGGCCTCTGCCCACCCATGCAGCCTGGCCAGGTCCCTCTGCAGGGCTCTGCTCCCCTCCAACAGCTCCACAGCTGCTCCTAGCTTGGTGCCAGCTGCAAACTCACTGCTGCTGGACTCAATCCCCTGCTCCAGATCATCACTAAAGGTACTGGACAGGACCATGCCCAGCACTGATTCCCCACTCTCACTGTGCAGAACTTCCTCCTGATCTCCAACCTCAACCTGTCCTGCTCCACTTGCAAACCACTGCCCCTCATCCTCTCCCCCCAGCCCCCTATGAACAGCCTCCTCCTGCCTTCCTGTAGGTCCCCTTCAGATACTGAAATGCAGCTCCAAGGTTCAGCTGGAGCCTTCTCCTCTCCAGGCTGAGCAGCCCCAGTTCCTTCAGCCTGTCTTTGCAGGAGAGGTTCTGCAGCCCTCTGAAGCTCTCCTTTCCCTCCCTCCCATTCTTTGCTTTCCTCTCCCTGGGTGTCCCCTCCCCCCCCCCCCAGGAGATCCAGGCAGCTTCTCCAAACCTTGCCCCAAAGGTTCCTCCTTGCCAGGCTTTAAGCCTCTGTCCAAGCTGCATTTGAACAACAAAGGAGCAGATAAGTTCCACTGCTTTTCCTCCCCATGAATATTTCATCAGGGCTGCTGGGCTGCAGGCCCGGTGGAGGTGGCATTAAATTAACGGCAGGGAGGCAGAGATGCTGAGACAACACTTAATGGCTCTGCTCAGAGCTTGCTGCTCTTCCAAGCAAGGGTAGGGGCACTGAATCTGGCAGAGGAGCTGCCAGCACAGCCTCACTCCTCTGCTCAGCCATCCACTGAGCAGGGCAGCCCCCAGAATGACCACTCATGGAATCAGAGAATCAGGCAGGGTTGGAAGGGACCACAAGGAGCAGGCAGTGCCAACCTCTCTGCCATGGGCAGGGACACCCTACCCTAGAGCAGGCTGGGCATAGCCTCAGCCAGCCTGGCCTTAAACCCCTCCAAGGATGGGCATGGGCAGGGACACCCTACCCTAGAGCAGGCTGGGCATAGCCTCAGCCAGCCTGGCCTTAAACCCCTCCAGGGATGGGCATGGGCAGGGACACCCTACCCTAGAGCAGGCTGGGCATGGCCTCACCCAGCCTGGCCTTAAACCCCTCCAAGGATGGGCATGGGCAGGGACACCCTACCCTAGAGCAGGCTGCTCACAGCCTCACCCAGCCTGGCCTTAAACACCTCCAGGGATGGGCATGGGCAGGGACACCCTACCCTAGAGCAGGCTGCACACAGCCTCAGCCAGCCTGGCCTTAATCACCTCCAGCCATGGAGCCTCAACCCCCTCCCTGGGCAAACCCTGCCAGGCTCTCACCACTCTCATGGTGCAGAACTTCCTCCTCACCTCCAGCCTCACTCTCCTCACCTCCACCTTTGCTCCATCCCCCCCAGTCCTGCCACTCCCTCACAGCCTCAAAAGTCCCTCCCCAGCTTTTTTGGAGCCCCCTTCAACTCCTGGCAGGCCACAAGAAGGTCCCCTGGGAGCCTCCTCTGCTCCAGCCTGCACAGCCCCAACTCTTTCAGTCTATCCTAAAGGGAGCATCATTAATTGCTTCATTAACACCTGTGGTGTGACTGCTCCCTTTGCTGGCTTCATGCTGGCTGGGTCTGTGTCCTGCTTCTCTTGATGAACAACCAGGAGGGGAAGTGCTGGAGGGGAGAGGGAACTCAATGCTAATGCTTGAGAGAGTGGCCTTGGATTCATGGAATGGGTTTGGTGGGAAAGGAGCTTAAAGATCATCCAACCCTACTGGGCAGGGACACCTCCTGCTAGACCTGCACCCCCCCAGCTCCCTCAGCCTCTCCTCACAGGGCTGTGCTCCAGGCCCCTCCCCAGCCTTGCTGCCCTGCTCTGGGCACCTTCCAGCACCTCAACATCTCTCTGCAATGGAGGAGCCCAGAACTGGGCACAGCACTGCAGGGGTGGCCTGAGCAGTGCTGAGCACAGGGGCACAAGAACCTCCCTTGTCCTGCTGCCCACACTGCTCATGTCCATCCCCACAAACTTGCTCTCTAAGATCCTTCCTCTGAGCACATCCCAGAGCAAGGGAGGCTTCAGGTCCTTCAGGGTCAGCATCTCCTGCCACAGGCAGGTGCTTCTAACAGCTATGCCCTGGCAAGCATGGCACTGGCAGCCCAAACCTGCTCAGCTCCAGGGCAGCTCTGCCTGGAGCAGCTCCTCTGCAGTAACTCCGAGGGCTGTGGTGGAAATCAGCCAGGCTAAATCAGGGCAGCAGAGATCAAAACAGGTTGGATGTCAGCTGAGGTAGGCTGACAGGTCCCTGAGCACAGCTGAAAGCAGCTCCACGGCTGCCAGCCTGGGGAAAGAGGCAAAGAGCTCCAAATTCTCTCACAGGTGCTCTGCACAGAGCTGGAACCTCCTAACACGGAGCCTGCTGCCTCCCCCAGCCTGCTCCTAACACCCACAGGGGCTCTCTGCTCCCCCGTGGCCCTTGCAGCCCTCACAGGCTCCCCCCCAACATTGCCTCATGGACCCTGCACCCCAAAGGGCAACCCCCATGGACCCTGCACCCCAAAGGGCAACTCCCATGGACCCTGCATCCCAAAGAGCAACCCTCACAGATCCTGCACCCCAAAGAGTGACCTTCGTGGACCCTGCACCCCAAAGAGCAACCCTCATGGACCCTGCATCCCAAAGGGCAACCCTCATGGACCCTGCACCCCAAAGAGCAACCCTCATGGACCCTGCACCCCAAAGGGCAACTCCCATGGACCCTGCATCCCAAAGGGCAACTCCCATGGACCCTGCATCCCAAAGAGCAACCCTCACAGATCCTGCACCCCAAAGAGTGACCTTCGTGGACTCTACACCCCAAAGGGCAACCCTCCCCATGACCCAGCCCCAGCACTCCCAAGGTCCTGCCCTGGGGGGGGGGTCATATTCCAGTGACCCCATAACATGTTCCAGTTCCCCAGCATTTCCAGAGAGCTGTTGAGGTGCTGGAAGGTGCCCAGAGCAGGGCAGCAAGGCTGGGGAGGGGCCTAGGGCACAGCCCTGTGAGGAGAGGCTGAGGGAGCTGGGGGGGTGCAGCCTGCAGCAGAGGAGGCTCAGGGCAGAGCTGATTGCTGCCTGCAGCTGCCTGCAGGGAGGCTGTAGCCAGGTGGGGTTGGGCTCTGCTGCCAGGCAGGCAGGGCCAGGAGAAGGGGACACAGCCTGAAGCTGTGCCAGGGCAGGCTGAGGCTGGATGTTGTTAGGAAGTTGTTGTCAGAGAGAGTGATTGGCACTGGAATGGGCTGCCCAGGGAGGTGGTGCAGTGCCCATGGCTGGAGGTGTTGGTGCCAAGCCTGGCTGGGGCACTGAGTGCCATGGTCTGGTTGGTTGGGCAGGGCTGGGGGCTGGGTTGGGCTGGGGGAGCTTGGAGCTCTCTGCCAACCTGCCTGGTTCTGTGGCTCTGTGGTTCCACGTTTCCCTGGTTCCATGCTTCCAGGTGTCTGTGGCTCTGCAGCTCTGTTCTCGGTTCAACACCAAGAGGCTGCTCCGAGTCCCTTCTCCCTCCCCCCCATCCCCCTGCCCATCCCCCTACCCCCTCTCCCCCTGCCCATCCCCCTGCCCCCTCTCCCCCTGCCCATCCCCCTGCCCATCCCCCTGCCCCCTCTCTCCCTGCCCATCCCCCTACCCATCCCCCTACCCCCTCTCCCCCTGCCCATCCCCCTGCCCATCTCCCTGCCCATCCCCCTACCCCCTCTCCCCCTGCCCATCCCCCTGCCCCTCCCCCTGCCCATCCCCCTGCCCATCCCCCTGCCCATCCCCCTGCCCCTCCCCCTGCCCATCCCCCTACCCCCTCTCTCCCTGCCCATCCCCCTGCGCCCTCTCCCCCTGCCCATCCCCCTGCCCATCCCCCTGCCCCTCCCCCTGCCCATCCCCCTGCCCATCCCCCTGCCCCCTCTCCCCCTGCCCATCCCCCTGCCCATCTCCCTGCCCATCCCCCTACCCCCTCTCCCCCTGCCCATCCCCCTGCGCCCTCTCCCCCTGCCCGCTCCCGGCCGCACTGCGCTCCTCCGGCCGGCAGGGGGCGGCGGTGCGGAGCGGAGCCTCTCTAGCGCGGCCCCGGCAGGGCTCTCGGTGGGCAGCTCCGGTTCCGGCCCCGCTCCCTTTGTGCGGGCGGCGATGGCGGCGCGGGCAGGCTTCCAGTCGGTGGCTCCCGGCGGCGGCGGCGGCGGTGGCGGTGGCGGTGGCGGGGCCGCTGCCGGGGCTGGCGCGCTGGGTCCGGGCACGCCGGGCGGGCCGGTACGCATGGGCCCGGCGCCGGGCCAGGGCCTGTATCGTTCGCCGTTACCGGGAGCCGCTTACCCGGTGAGGCGGGGGAGGGGCAGGCGTTGCGCGGGGCGGGGCGGGGCGGGGCGGGAGGGAGCGGCGGGGCCGGGAACGGCGCCGGGAATGGAAGCAGCCTCTGTGCCGGCGGCCGCTGGATCGGTTTTGTTCTCTCCGTAGCGCCCCGGGATGTTACCGGGCAGCCGTTTGGCGCCGCAGGGCCCCTCCATGGGGCCGCCCGGTTACGGCGGGAGCCCGGCGGTGCGACCCGGTATGGCGCAGGCCAGCCTGGAGCAGGCTCGCAAGAGGCCTGCGCCGCAGCAGCTCCAGCAGGTGCAGCCGCAGGCGGTGCCCAACCGCAACCACAAGTAAGGGATGGCAGCGGCGGGCACCGCACCGGGGGCGAACCGGGCAGAGGGACACGCCAGGGCATCCGTGTGGCACCGGGCAGAGGGACACCCAGGGGCATCCCTGTGGCACAGGGCAGAGGGACACCCCAGGGCATCCATGTGGCACAGGGCAGAGGGACACCCCAGGGCATCCATGTGGCACAGGGCAGAGGGACACCCGGGGGCATCTGTGTGGCACAGGGCAGAGGGACACCCCAGGGCATCCATGTGGCACAGGGCAGAGGGACACCCCAGGGCATCCGTGTGGCACAGGGCAGAGGGACACCCAGGGGCATCCATGTGGCACAGGGCAGAGGGACACCCCAGGGCATCCGTGTGGCACAGGGCAGAGGGACATCCCGGGGCATCTAGGGCAGAGGGACACCCCAGGGCATCCGTGTGGCACAGGGCAGAGGGGCATCCCGGGGGCATCCCTGTGGCACAGGGCACTGGGGCCATGCCAGGCCATCCGTGCAGCTCCGGGCACTGGGGACGTTCAGGGGCATCCCTGGGCCAGGGCACAAAGGCTTCTCTCTGCCCCAAGGGCCCCACAGAGACAGGCAGGGTTTGGGCATCTGAGCAGCTGCCCCTACCCACATCAGTCCTGAAAGGGCAGCAGCAGGGACTAGGCTGGCATCGAGGCAGCAGCAGGGACTGGGCTGGCATCGAGGCAGCAGCAGGGACTGGGCTGGCATCGAGGCAGCAGCAGGGCCTGGGCTGGCATCGAGGCAGCAGCAGGGCCTGGGCTGGCATCGAGGCAGCAGCAGGGCCTGGGCTGGCATCGAGGCAGCAGCAGGGCCTGGGGTGGCATCGAGGCAGCAGCAGGGCCTGGGCTGGCATCGAGGCAGCAGCAGGGCCTGGGCTGGCATCGAGGCAGCAGCAGGGACTGGGCTGGCATCGAGGCAGCAGCAGGGCCTGGGCTGGCATCGAGGCAGCAGCAGGGCCTGGGCTGGCATCGAGGCAGCAGCAGGGCCTGGGCTGGCATCGAGGCAGCAGCAGGGCCTGGGCTGGCATCGAGGCAGCAGCAGGGCCTGGGGTGGCATCGAGGCAGCAGCAGGGCCTGGGCTGGCATCGAGGCAGCAGCAGGGCCTGGGCTGGCATCGAGGCAGCAGCAGGGACTGGGCTGGCATCGAGGCAGCAGCAGGGCCTGGGCTGGCATCGAGGCAGCAGCAGGGCCTGGGCTGGCATCGAGGCAGCAGCAGGGACTGGGCTGGCATCGAGGCAGCAGCAGGGCCTGGGCTGGCATCGAGGCAGCAGCAGGGCCTGGGCTGGCATCGAGGCAGCGGCAGGGACTGGGCTGGCATCAAGGCAGCGGCAGGGCCTGGGCTGGCATCGAGGCAGCGGCAGGGACTGGGCTGGCATTGCCTGGCTGCACACAGTGGCACAAAGCTCCGTGCTGGGCACTCTGTGCTTGGGCTTCTTTGGGTGGCCAAGAGGGACCTCAGCTCCCTGTGCAGCCCCCCTGGGGGAGGGGAGCTCCCAGCAGGGAGAGGAGCAGGATTGTGCCACCCTCCTGGCAGTGGCACTGGGAGCTCCTCCCCCGGTGTGAAGTGCACCTCCGGGAGGAGTCGACCCGCAGCTGGCTGGGGCTGGAGCAGTGCCCTCGGCTGGGGGTGGTGTCCCTTGGCCCTCTCCAACCTGCTGCCAGCTCCATGCCAGCCCTCAGAGGGGCTGTGGAAGCTGCTGCTGGTCAGGGCTGGGCAGCTCTGCAGTGCTGCAGGTCTGGCAGGGCAATAAAGAACCTGAGCCAGTGCTGGTGGCAGAGAAGGGCAGCCTGGCACCCAGGAGCTGCCCAGGCAGCTCTCAAAGCAGAGAGCAGGGCATCCTCTACCCCCCAGCCCCCACTCCTGACAGCCTGCAGCTGCCCTGCAGAGGGTGGTTCCTATCTTCACACCTCTCTGTCTGCCTCTCCTCCCCCTGGCAGTGCCAAGAAGAAGAAGATGGCTGACAAGATCCTGCCTCAGAGGGTGAGTGAGTGGCAGGCGTGGCACAGCTGGCACCGCGGGGGGGGGGTGGGAGGGGGGGAGCTGAGCCTGATTTGCATCCTTGATTGACTCCAGATCCGAGAGCTGGTCCCTGAGTCCCAGGCCTACATGGACCTGTTGGCCTTTGAGAGGAAGCTGGACCAGACCATCATGAGGAAGCGCCTGGACATCCAGGAGGCTCTCAAGCGTCCCATCAAGGTAGGGGCTGGGCCCCTGCTCCCCTCTCCTCCTGCAGGGGAAGGCAGCAGCCTGGGAGAGACCTCTAGGATCGAGTCCAACCTCTTCACACCCAGCCCTTCTGCTTCCCTGGCACTGAGTGCCTCACCCAGCCTCCTGAGCATCCCCCTGGGGTGGGCACTGCACCACCTCCCCAGGCAGCCCACTCTGATGCCAGGCACTGTCTCTGACAGCAGCTTCCTGCCAACATCCAGCCTGAGCTTGCCCTGGCACAGCTGGAGGCTGTGCCCTCTTGTTCTGCCCTGGGTGCCTGGCAGCAGAACCCAACCCCAGCTGGCTGCAGCCTCCCTGCAGGTAGTTGTAGAGAGCAATGAGCTCTGCCCTGAGCCTGCCTTGGTAGGGGCATTGGGCTCCATCCAGCATCTGCATGGTGACTCTGGGGGGAGGATTGAGTGGAGCCTCAGGCAGTCTGCTGGGGGGGGAGGATTGAGTGGAGCCTCAGGCAGTCTGCTGGGGGGGAGAGGATTGAGTGGAGCCTCAGGCAGTCTGCTGGGGGGAGAGGATTGAGTGGAGCCTCAGGCAGTCTGCTGGGGGGAGAGGACTGAGTGGAGCCTCAGGCAGTCTGCTGGGGAGAGGATTGAGTGGAGCCTCAGGCAGTCTGCTGGGGAGAGGATTGAGTGGAGCCTCAGGCAGTCTGCTGGGGAGAGGATTGAGTGGAGCCTCAGGCAGTCTGCTGGGGAGAGGATTGAGTGGAGCCTCAGGCAGTCTGCTGGGGGGGAGAGGATTGAGTGGAGCCTCAGGCAGTCTGCTGGGGGGAGAGGATTGAGTGGAGCCTCAGGCAGTCTGCTGGGGAGAGGATTGAGTGGAGCCTCAGGCAGTCTGCTGGGGGAGAGGATTTAGTGGAGCCTCAGGAAATCTGCTGCTGGCACCGAGCTGGGAGTGCCACCCTGGGAGGCTGTGCTGGGAGGGCCACCCTGGGAGGCTGTGCTGGGAGGGCCACCCTGGGAGGCTGTGCTGGGGGGGCCACCCTGGGAGGCTGTGCTGGGGGGGCCACCCTGGGAGGCTGTGCTGGGAGGGCCACCCTGGGAGGCTGTGCTGGGGGTGCCACCCTGGGAGGCTGTGCTGGGGGTGCCACCCTGGGAGGCTGTGCTGGAAGTGCCACCCTGGGAGGCTGTGCTGGGAGGGCCACCCTGGGAGGCTCTGCAGCCATTCGCTGAGACCTGGCCAGGGTGGAGAGCTGGGCAGAGGGAAACCTCAAGAGCTTCACCAAGGAAAAGAGTAGTGTCCTGCCCCTGGGGAGGAAGAAGCCCCTGCAGCAGGGCAGCTGAGAGGGTGAGCTGCTGGGCAGCAGCCCCTGCAGAGCCCTGAGCTGCTGCCTTCTCCCCCAGCAAAAGAGGAAGCTTCGCATCTTCATCTCCAACACCTTCAACCCAGCCAAGTCGGACGCAGAGGACGGCGAAGGAACTGTTGCCTCCTGGGAGCTGCGGGTGGAAGGGAGGCTGCTGGAGGATGTGAGTGTGCCCAAACCACCCCCAGAGGTGGCTCTGAGGATCTGCAGTTAGAGTCATAGAATCAGTCAGGTTGGAAGAGAGCTCCAAGCTCATCCAGTCCCACCCAGCCCCCAGCCCTGGCCAGTCAACCAGACCATGGCACTCAGTGCCCCAGCCAGGCTTGGCACCAACACCTCCAGCCATGGGCACTGCACCACCTCCCTGGGCAGCCCATTCCAGTGCCAATCACTCTCTCTGACAACAACTTCCTAACAACATCCAGCCTGAACATGCCCTGGCACAGCTTGAGGCTGTGGCCCCTTCTCCTGCCCCTGCCTGCCTGGCAGCAGAGCCCAACCCCACCTGGCTACAGCCTCCCTGCAGGCAGCTGCAGACAGCAATGAGCTCTGCCCTGAGCCTCCTCTGCTGCAGGCTGCACCCCCCCAGCTCCCTCAGCCTCTCCTCACAGGGCTGTGCTCCAGGCCCCTCCCCAGCCTTGCTGCCCTGCTCTGGGCACCTGCCAGCACCTCAACATCTCTCTGCAGTGGAGGAGCCCAGAACTGGACACAGCACTGCAGGGGTGGCCTGAGCAGTGCTGAGCACAGGGGCACAAGAACCTCCCTTGTCCTGCTGCCCACACTGCTCCTGAGCCAGCCCAGGATGCCATTGGCTCTGCTGCCCACCTGGGCACACTGCTGGCTCAGCTTCAGCTACTCTCTATCAGTACCCCCAGGTCCCTTTCCTCCTGGCTGCTCTCAGCCACTCAGTCCCCAGCCTGTAGTGCTGCTTGGGGTTGTTGTGGCCAAAGTGCAGAACCCTGCCCTTGGCCTTGTTCAATCGAACCAAACCAGTTCCTTGGTGTCCAAAGGCAGAGCCCCAGGGGCTTGATCTCCTCCTCCTCTATCTCTGTTTCCCAAGGAGTCTGATGGTGACAAGACCTGGAGCTCAGCTGGGAGCCCCAAGGGTGTGCCCATGGCAGGACTTGTGCAAAGTTCTTGTAGCTCTGCTGGGTGGTGAGAGCAGATGAGTGGCTCTGAGAAGCACTCTGTGCAACTGCTGAGTGCCTGCATCCCTGCAGCTCATTTTTAGCTCAGGCCTTTCACTTCCTGGCTTGGAACTTGCATTTTCAAGCCCAGGGTTGGGTGCCTTGAGGTGTTCAGACCACGGTGGCTGTGCTTGAGCTCTGAGATCTGCTCTCCTAACCCCTCTCCTCCTCTGTTGCTTGCAGTCTGCTCTTTCCAAGTACGATGCCACCAAGCAGAAAAGAAAGTTCTCCTCCTTCTTTAAGTCTCTGGTCATTGAGCTTGACAAAGACCTCTATGGGCCTGACAATCACCTGGTAGAGGTGAGCTCCTTTTTGCTGGGCTACCTCCAAAGGTGGGGGGGTGGGGGTCGAGGGGACCTGACAGGGTTTGTGTAGCCCCTTGGGACTTGAGCTTGCACAGGCAGCTCTTGAATCCTTGTCTCAGCTTTTCCTCTGGCTGGCTGGAGGTCTGAAGCAGTCACAGCAGCTCTTGTTCCAAGCTGGGAGTGAGCTGAATTTCCTCTAGGTGGGTGGGACTCAGGATCAGCCTGGCTGGGGGGGTTGGAGGTGTCCCTGCTGCCTGCAGGGGCCTCGGACAGGAGGAGCTTTGAGGCTTCCTTCCAACCCTTTGCAATCTGGGAACGTAGTGGCAAGCTTTTGGGGGTGCCAGGCAGCAGGGGCAAAGAAAAGCCAGCATGGGGGTGCTGCTGAGGGTCCCCTTCCTCTTCCAGTGGCACAGGACTGCCACGACTCAGGAGACAGATGGCTTCCAGGTGAAGAGGCCAGGGGACGTCAACGTGCGCTGCACAGTGCTCCTGATGCTGGACTACCAGGTAGGGGGCTGGGATGGAGCCCTGGGCCTGGGCTGCCCTGGGCTCTGCCTGCAGCTCTCTGGGCTGCTTCTGCTTCTGGTTTTCAGCCTCCCCAGTTCAAGCTGGACCCTCGCTTGGCTCGGCTGCTGGGGATCCACACGCAGACCCGCCCGGTCATCATCCAGGCCCTCTGGCAGTACATCAAGACCCACAAGCTGCAGGACCCCCACGAGAGGGAGTTTGTCATCTGTGACAAGTACCTGCAGCAGGTAACAGCCTGGCTGCAGCCAGCCAGCCCCTGTCACAGCTCTGCTCTGGCACCTCTCAGCTCTGCCTCCTTTCCTTACCCCTTCTGTTTCTGTCCCAGATTTTTGAATCCCAACGGATGAAGTTCTCAGAAATCCCACAGAGGCTTCATGCACTGCTGATGCCCCCAGAGCCCATCATCATCAACCATGTCATCAGGTGAGGCTGGGCTGCCCCAGAGCCCCTCATCATCAACCATGTCATCAGGTGAGGCTGGGCTGCCCCCAGAGCCCATCATCATCACCCATGTCATCAGGTGAGGCTGGGCTGCCCCCAGAGCCCATCATCATCACCCATGTCATCAGGTGAGGCTGGGCTGCCCCCAGAGCCCATCATCATCAACCATGTCGTCAGGTGAGGCTGGGCTGCCCCAGAGCCCCTCATCATCAACCATGTCATCAGGTGAGGCTGGGCTGCCCCCAGAGCCCCTCATCATCAGCCATGTCATCAGGTGAGGCTGGGCTGCCCCAGAGTCCCTCATCATCAGCCATGTCATCAGGTGAGGTTGGGCTGCCCCAGAGCCCCTCATCATCAACCCCTCAGCAGGTGAGGTTGGGCTGCCCCCAGAGCCCATCATCATCAACCCCTCAGCAGGTGAGGTTGGGCTGCCCCCAGAGCCCATCATCATCATCAACCCCTCATCAGGTGAGGCTGGGCTGCCCCCAGAGCCCATCTTCAGGTGAGGTTGGGGTGCCCCCTGAGCCCCTTATCATCAACCCCTCAGCAGATGAGGTTGGGCTGCCCCCAGAGCCCATCATCATCATCAACCCCTCATCAGGTGAGGCTGGGCTGCCCCCAGAGCCCCTCATCATCAACCCCTCAGCTGGTGAGGTTGGGCTGCCCCCAGAGCCCATCTTCAGGTGAGGCTGTGCCACCTGATTTGCCCTTTCTGGAAGGAGTGGATGAGGCTGGCACAGGAATCAGTCACAGAGTGCTAGGGGTTGGCAGGGACCACTGGAGAGCATCCAGCCCAAGCCCCAGCAGGTTCCCCCCCAGCAGGGTGCCCCCCAGCAGGCTGCACAGGAGTGTGGCCTGTCCCTCTTGAGGAGGGGAGCCCACAGCTGGAGCCAGGATTGCAGAGCAGAGGGGCAGGAGAAGCTCCCTCCCCCTTCTGGCTGCACTCTTCCTGCTGCACCCCAGGAGGCCATTGGCCTTGTGTGGCCCCCCCAGGGCACACTGCTGGCTCCTGGGCCAGTTGTTGCCCAGCAGCACTGCCAGGTCCTTTCCCACAGCTGCTTTCTGGCAGGTGATGTGGCTCTGGTTTGCAGCAGCAGCAGTTCCTTGCCTGCCTTTGTGTCTCTGCCTCTGTCCTTACCCTGTTCCTCTCCTCCACGAGGCCCTCCCGTGGCCTTGCTGTCCTTTGCACCACACTCCTGGAGGCAGAGACTTGTCTGGAGCAGCCACTTGGTCCCTGTGCTGCAGAGCCATCAGGGAGGCTTTGCTGCTTGGTGGCAGCAGCCTGACTGCTGCCTGCACACAGTCCCTGGGCAGAGCTCCACTTTGGTGCTTTCTTGAGCCTCTCCTTTTACCTCCTTTCCTGTTGGCTGCCTCTAGTGTGGATCCAAACGACCAGAAGAAGACAGCTTGCTATGACATTGATGTGGAGGTGGATGACACCTTAAAGACTCAGATGAATTCCTTTCTGCTTTCCACTGCCAGCCAACAGGAAATTGCTGCTCTGGATAACAAGGTAGGAAGAGCTCCTTAGGCCTGGCCTCTTCCTGGCTGGGTGGAAAGGTCCAGAACAGGGCAGGAGTTCAGCTGTGCTCTGCTGTGCATCTGGGAGCTGGAGTGGGGTGGTCAGTGCTGGTCAGAGGTCTCTTGGGGGGCACTGAGAAGAGTGACCAGCAGCAGGTTGAAGGAGGTTCTCCTTCTCCTCTGCTCTGCTCTAGAGAGGCCACATCTTGAACACTGGGGCCAGTTCTGCACTCCCCAGTTCAGGAGAGCCAAGCAGCTGCTGGAGAGAGTCCAGTGGAGGCTGGGAAGATGCTGAGGGGCCTGGAGCAGCTCTGTGAGGAGCAGAGGCTGAGAGCCCTGGGGCTGAGAGCCTGCAGGAGAGCAGCCCCAGAGGGCAGCTGAGCAATGCTCAGCAAGAGCTGAAGGGTGAGGGCCAAGAGGCTGGGGCCAGACTCTGCTCAGTGCTGCCCAGGGACAGGACAAAGGGCAGTGGGCACAGACTGGAACTCAGGAACCTGAGACACTTGTTTGGTGTGAGGGTGCTGGAGGCCTGGAGCAGGCTGCACAGAGAGGTTGTGGAGTCTCCTTTGAGAGCTTCCAGTGCAGCCTCAGCCACGGTGTGACACTGCACCAGCCCTCAAGGAGCCATCCTGGAGCTCCCCAAGCTCAGTATTCCCAGTAGGATCCTTGTCTCTGAGGGACACTGGGATATGCCACAAAGTAGGGATGCTGTCAGCAGAGAGGAGGAGGAGGAGGAAGGGGGAGGTGACCTTGGGGACCAGAGCCAGCACAGGATGAAATTTCATAAAGCTGAGAGCAAGCTCCTGCCTTTTGGGAGCATCCCAAAGAGTCTGAGCTGGAAACTAATCCCTGGAAAATGGGACCAGGGAGGTGGATTGGGTAGTTGGGCACCACTGTGCCATAGGCACCAGGTCACATCCCAGCCCTTCACCTTGGGTGGGGGACAACAATCCTTCACCCTGGGGGGTGGCAGAGCCCTGGAGCAGGCTGCCCAGAGAGGCTGTGAGGTCTTCTCTGCAGAGCTTCCAGCCCCCTCCCTGGCCAAGCTGCTGTGGGTGCCCTGCTGGAGCAGGGAGGGTTGGACTGGGTGAGCTCCAGAGGCCCCTTCCAACCCCTCCACGCTGGGAGCTGAGCTGCAGCTGCACCCTGGGCAGAGTTTCACCTGGGAGGAGGTCTGGGGGCTTAGCCCTGTGGGCACAAGCTGGGTGCCAGCTGGGTGCCAAGTGGGTGCAAGCTGGGCTGGTGCTGGAGGATGCCTCTGGCAGGGCTATGAGCTGGGGGGGGGATTTTTTGCTGCTCCCCAGCTCTGGGACAGGGAATTTCTGTGCAGAGAGAGGAGGAGGAGGAGAAGGAAAAGGGAAGAGAAGTCCAAAGAGGTTGGTTGAGCCCCGGCAGGGCACCCACAGGTCAGCAGCACAGACCTGGGACCCTGTGGGCCATTCCCTGATGATGTCCATGAGAGGCTGATCCCAACCCATGGCGTGGGGCAGGTTTAATGTGTCCCTCATCAGCCATAGGCACCAGGTCACATCCCAGCCCTTCACCTTGGGTGGGGGACAACAATCCTTCACCCTGGGGGGTGGCAGAGCCCTGGAGCAGGCTGCCCAGAGAGGCTGTGAGGTCTTCTCTGCAGAGCTTCCAACCCCCTCCCTGGCCATGGTGATCCTGGGCAAGCTGCTGTGGGTGCCCTGCTGGAGCAAGAGGGTTGGGACTGAGTGAGCTCCAGAGGCCCCTTCCACCCCCAGCCTGTGCAGTTCTCTGATCCAAGCTCTCTCAGGTGGCTCTGCCTGAAGTGTGGTTCTGAACATCCAGAGCAGGAAACTGGGACCTGAAAACCCAATCTCGATAGAACCCAAGCAGGGTGTAAAAGGTTTCCCTTTCATCTGCTGAGCCTCTTGGGGCCTCTTGATGTTTCTGTTGCCCTGCTCAGCCTCCCCTTGCTCCGCTTCTGTCCTTCAGATCCACGAGACAATAGAGACAATTAACCAGCTGAAGACCCAGCGGGAGTTCATGCTGAGCTTTGCCCGAGATCCTCAGGGCTTCATCAACGACTGGCTGCAGTCCCAGTGCAGGG
Organism: Pogoniulus pusillus; assembly: GCF_015220805.1. Lineage (NCBI taxonomy): Eukaryota > Metazoa > Chordata > Aves > Piciformes > Lybiidae > Pogoniulus > Pogoniulus pusillus. Next base: position 948,949 of record NW_026974711.1, on the reverse strand, counting down.
ACTTAAAGGTGAGAGCTGTGCCTGCTCGGGGAGGTGGCTGCAGTCACAAGGCCGCTCGTTAGAGCAGCTCCCACCGAGAGAGAGAGAGAGAGAGAAGCAATTTCCTGCTCAGAAAGCAAAGACTGCAGCTGGAGTCAAGCGGCAGAGCCTGACCTGACTGCACTGAAGTTGCTTTGAGGACCAGGGGAAGGGGAGGGGGGGGGGTGGGGGTGGGTTTGGCTCAGCACAGGCAGAGCTCCACTCCCTGAGCTGCTGCTGTGTCCTTTGTGCTCTCCAGACCATGACTGATGTCGTTGGGAATCCTGAAGAGGAGAGGAGAGCTGAGTTCTACTTCCAGCCCTGGGCTCAGGAAGCTGTCTGCAGATATTTCTACTCCAAGGTGAGTGTCCCTGAGCAGGAGTCCCTCTCTGGGGCTCAGAGTGGAGGGCTCTGGAGGCTGTTCCAGCTGGCAATCCTTGTTGGCAGTGCCAAGCTTCTCCTGCAGGCACTGCTGATGAGAATCATGGAAGGGGTTGGGTTGGAAGGGACCTTTAAAGCTCATTTAGTCCAGCAGCCCTGTTGTGGGCAGGGGCACACCTCCCACTAGCCCAGGCTGCTCAAGGCCATGGCTCAGAGTACCTGGCACTCCTGGCAGTGCCAAGCTTCACCTGGGATTCTGCCAGTGCCTCTTGGTCCTGTGGAATAGAACCACAGAATCATTTCTTGCAGAGCTCCAGCGTGGAGGGGCTGGAAGGGACCTCTGGAGCTCACCAGTCCAACCCCCCTGCTCCAGCAGGGCACCCACAGCTCCAGCAGGGCACCCACAGCAGCTTGCCCAGGGGCACAGTGGCATGGGGGAGCTGGAAGCTCTCCAGAGAAGAGCTCTCTGGGCACAGCCTGCTCCAGGCCTTCAGATACCCTCACAACAAAGAACTTTCTCCTGCGTTCCAGTTTGTGCCCCTTGAGCCTTGTCCTGTCCCTGGGCACCACTGAGCAGAGTCTGACCCCCATCTTTGTGCCCCCAACCTTGAGCTCTTGCTGAGCATTGCTCAGATCCCCTCTGGGGCTGCTTTTCTGGGCTGCTCATCCTTTACTCCTCACAGAGGCACTCCAGGCCCTTCATCATCCTCACAGCTTCTGTTGGAGTCTTATCTCTGTCCCTCTTTAGGTGGGAAGAGACCTTTTAAGGTGAAGTCCCAGTTGCAGTTCACCCTTCCTCCATCTGGGTGCTGTGTTAGTTGGGTGCTGTGGGTGCTGCACCACCTGAGCCTGCCTCTGGCTTCTCTTGCAGGTGCAGCAAAGACGACAGGAGCTGGAGCAGGCCCTGGGCATCCGTAACACATAGGCTGCCTCTCTGCTGCCCAGCCAGGAGGCATCACAGCTGCTTGTGGAGGCAGAGCTGAGGCTGACATCATCCCACTCCAACGAGGTCTGCATCCTGATCCATCCTGGCATTGTCTCAGCTGGGGCAACTCCAGGGACCCCTGGGATCTCCTGGGCTGTACCATGCAGGACAGGTTCCAAGGAACACACATTTCTACCTGATTTTACTTCCTGACTGTTGCCTTGCCAGGGCTCTGCACTGCCTGTAGTGTCCCCTGTAGCCAGCACCACTGCTGACCTGAAGCCTTTTCTCCAGTTCAGAAGCCCCAGCCCCTTCCCTCCCCAGCTAGCACTTAGCTGTGGGGCACCTGAGACCTGGAGCTGCTCTAGGGGGGGAACTTGTGGGGCTGGGCTCTTCTCCTGCATCATTTGATAGCAAGATGGCAGGAGCTGAGATACCTCCTTGCCCTCCCTCCCTCAGGGGGTGCTGCTGCACTGGGCTGCCTCAGGGCTGCTCCTTGAGGGATTCCTGGGCTGCCTAGAGAATTGCTTCTTTCCCTCTGCCCTTCTGCTTTCCCTCCTCTTTGCCCCTTCTCCTTTTCCTTCTCTTTGCCCCTTCTCCTTTTCCCCCCTCTTTGCCCCTTCTCCTTTTCCCCCCTCTTTGCCCCTTCTCTTCCTCCCCCCCTTTGCCCCTTCTCCTTTTCCCCCCTCTTTGCCCCTTCTCCTTTCCCCCTCTCTTTGCCCCTTCTCCTTTTCCCCCCTCTTTGCCCCTTCTCTTTTCTCCCCTCTTTGCCCCTTCTCCTTTCCCCCCCTCTTTGCCCCTTCTCCTTTTCCCCCCCCCTTTGCCCCTTCTCCTTTCCCCCCCCCTTTGCCCCTTCTCCTTTTCCCCCCCCTTGGCCCCTTCTCTTTTCCCTTCTCTTTGCCCCTTCTCCTTTCCCCCCTTCTTTGCCCCTTCTCCTTTCCCCCCATCTTTGCCCCTTCTCCTTTCTCCCCCCCATTGCCCCTTCTCCCCCTCTGCCAGCCTGTCCTGGGGAGGTGAGGTGCTGGTTCCTGCTGGGCTGTGGCAGCTTTTGGAGTGCTGAGACCTCTCTGTACATCAGAAGAGCTCCCCTCGTGGTCCCACCAGCTGCTTGCTTGTTCTTGAAGCAGGGAGAAGAGCTACAGCAGCCACCTGGTGGCCTTGGGCAGAGTGTTGCAGGCTCCTTCCCTTGGGACATGTCTCCAGTGTCACTTGCTGTGGGGACCAGAAGCTCCTTGGTGTGTAAGGACAGTCCTTGGGCACAGGCCTAGCTCCAAGCATGTGTTAGACGTTTCCAGGCTGAAGCTCCTCTGGGTTTTAGTCAAGTTGTAGGTTCAGGGGCTGCAGTGAGGCCCAGCATGGTACAAGTAGATGTTCTCCACCGTGGGGAGTGGCAGCCCAGAGGCCTCCTCGTGGGGTGGGTTATTAGTGGACTAGTGGGCAGGTGTGAGAGAAGGGTTTCTCCTCCCCTGGATCTCAGTGTTTCTGCTGGGGAACTGTGATGAAAATTGACTTGAAAGTTGGTCAGATTTTACTCGTGGTGGCTGCAAAACTGCTGCTGCTGCTGCTGCCAGCCCCTCCTCATCCTCACACCCAGCTCGAGTGCCCTGGGGTAGGTGGCTGTGAATTGAAGAGCCTGGGTGGCCCTGCCCCGTGTGTGTCTCTGTTCTGATGCCTGTGAGGGACAGGCTCTCCCCTTCCCCTTCTCCTGTGCTCCCCCTGCTGAGTGGCTCCTCTGTGCCTCTGGGCTGGGCTCTGGCTGCTGGCAAAGCAGCCCACGGAGCCCTGGGGGTGATGGCACAGGAGGGATGCTGCTGAGGGACCGCGTGGGCAGGGCAGGCTGTGGCACAGGAACTGCTGCTCTGAACTGACCCTTGACGGTTTGGCCATGGACCAAGATGCTCTTTTTTTTGTACTGTATCCTCCTGTAGGCACCACCCAGTTGTAATAAAAGTCTCCTCTGAAGGAAGCTCTTCCAACAGCCTCTCTCTGCCTGCATCAGGGCTGGCCTGGAACCTTTCTCTCCTCTGCCCACAGGATGCTTGAACTCAGCAGCTGCTTTGGATTCGAATCCATCCAATGGTTTGGGTTGGAAGAGAGCTTCAGGGCCCCAGAGCTGCCTCCCACTAGCCCAGGCTGCTCAAGGCCTTGGCCAGCCTGGCCCTGAACACCTCCCTGGGCAGCCTCTTCCAATGTCTCCCCATCCTCGCAGGAATTTCAGCCTCCCCTCTCCCAGCTCAGAGCCACTGTCCCTTACCCTGCACTCCCAGCTCAGAGCCACTGTCCCTTGTCCTGCACTCCCAGCTCAGAGCCACTGTCCCTTGTCCTGCACTCCCAGCCCAAAGCCACTGTCCCTTACACTGCACTCCCAGCTCAGAGCCACTGTCCCTTGTCCTGCACTCCCAGCTCAGAGCCACTGTCCCTTACCCTGCACTCCCAGCTCAGAGCCACTGTCCCTTAGCCTGGCACTCCCAGCTCAGAGCCACTGTCCCTTGTCCTGCACTCCCAGCTCAGAGCCACTGTCCCTTACCCTGCACTCCCAGCTCAGAGCCACTGTCCCTTAGCCTGGCACTCCCAGCTCAGAGCCACTGTCCCTTGTCCTGCACTCCCAGCTCAGAGCCACTGTCCCTTACCCTGCACTCCCAGCTCAGAGCCACTGTCCCTCCTCCTGCACTCCCAGCACAAAGCCACTGTCCCTTACCCTGGCACTCCCAGCTCAGAGCCACTGTCCCTTGTCCTGGCACTCCCAGCTCAGAGCCACTGTCCCTTGTCCTGCACTCCCAGCTCAGAGCCACTGTCCCTCCTCCTGCACTCCCAGCTCAGAGCCACTGTCCCTTACCCTGCACTCCCAGCTCAGAGCCACTGTCCCTTACCCTGGCACTCCCAGCTCAGAGCCACTGTCCCTTGTCCTGGCACTCCCAGCTCAGAGCCACTGTCCCTTGGCCTGCACTCCCAGCTCAGAGCCACTGTCCCTCCTCCTGCACTCCCAGCTCAGAGCCACTGTCCCTTACCCTGCACTCCCAGCTCAGAGCCACTGTCCCTTAGCCTGGCACTCCCAGCTCAGAGCCACTGTCCCTTACCCTGGCACTCCCAGCTCAGAGCCACTGTCCCTTGTCCTGCACTCCCAGCTCAGAGCCACTGTCCCTTGTCCTGCACTCCCAGCTCAGAGCCACTGTCCCTCCTCCTGCACTCCCAGCACAAAGCCACTGTCCCTTACCCTGGCACTCCCAGCTCAGAGCCACTGTCCCTTAGCCTGGCACTCCCAGCTCAGAGCCACTGTCCCTTGTCCTGCACTCCCAGCTCAGAGCCACTGTCCCTTACCCTGCACTCCCAGCTCAGAGCCACTGTCCCTTGTCCTGCACTCCCAGCTCAGAGCCACTGTCCCTTACCCTGCACTCCCAGCTCAGAGCCACTGTCCCTCCTCCTGCACTCCCAGCTCAGAGCCACTGTCCCTTGTCCTGCACTCCCAGCTCAGAGCCACTGTCCCTTACCCTGCACTCCCAGCTCAGAGCCACTGTCCCTTAGCCTGGCACTCCCAGCTCAGAGCCACTGTCCCTTACCCTGCACTCCCAGCTCAGAGCCACTGTCCCTTGTCCTGCACTCCCAGCTCAGAGCCACTGTCCCTTGTCCTGCACTCCCAGCTCAGAGCCACTGTCCCTCCTCCTGCACTCCCAGCTCAGAGCCACTGTCCCTTAGCCTGGCACTCCCAGCTCAGAGCCACTGTCCCTTGTCCTGCACTCCCAGCTCAGAGCCACTGTCCCTTGTCCTGCACTCCCAGCTCAGAGCCACTGTCCCTTACCCTGCACTCCCAGCTCAGAGCCACTGTCCCTTAGCCTGGCACTCCCAGCTCAGAGCCACTGTCCCTTGTCCTGCACTCCCAGCTCAGAGCCACTGTCCCTTACCCTGCACTCCCAGCTCAGAGCCACTGTCCCTCCTCCTGCACTCCCAGCACAAAGCCACTGTCCCTTACCCTGGCACTCCCAGCTCAGAGCCACTGTCCCTTGTCCTGGCACTCCCAGCTCAGAGCCACTGTCCCTTGTCCTGCACTCCCAGCTCAGAGCCACTGTCCCTCCTCCTGCACTCCCAGCTCAGAGCCACTGTCCCTTAGCCTGGCACTCCCAGCTCAGAGCCACTGTCCCTTGTCCTGGCACTCCCAGCTCAGAGCCACTGTCCCTCCTCCTGCACTCCCAGCTCAGAGCCACTGTCCCTCCTCCTGCACTCCCAGCTCAGAGCCACTGTCCCTTACCCTGCACTCCCAGCTCAGAGCCACTGTCCCTTGTCCTGCACTCCCAGCTCAGAGCCACTGTCCCTCCTCCTGCACTCCCAGCTCAGAGCCACTGTCCCTTACCCTGCACTCCCAGCTCAGAGCCACTGTCCCTTACCCTGGCACTCCCAGCTCAGAGCCACTGTCCCTTGTCCTGGCACTCCCAGCTCAGAGCCACTGTCCCTTGTCCTGCACTCCCAGCTCAGAGCCACTGTCCCTCCTCCTGCACTCCCAGCTCAGAGCCACTGTCCCTTAGCCTGGCACTCCCAGCTCAGAGCCACTGTCCCTTGTCCTGCACTCCCAGCTCAGAGCCACTGTCCCTTAGCCTGGCACTCCCAGCTCAGAGCCACTGTCCCTTAGCCTGGCACTCCCAGCTCAGAGCCACTGTCCCTTGTCCTGCACTCCCAGCTCAGAGCCACTGTCCCTTACCCTGCACTCCCAGCTCAGAGCCACTGTCCCTTGTCCTGCACTCCCAGCTCAGAGCCACTGTCCCTTACCCTGCACTCCCAGCACAAAGCCACAGTCCCTTAGCCTGGCACTCCCAGCCCAAAGCCACTGTCCCTTACCCTGCACTCCCAGCTCAGAGCCACTGTCCCTTGTCCTGGCACTCCCAGCACAAAGCCACTGTCCCTTACCCTGCACTCCCAGCTCAAAGCCACTGTCCCTTGTCCTGGCACTCCCAGCACAAACCCACTGTCCCTCACCCTGCACTCCCAGCTCAGAGCCACTGTCCCTTGTCCTGGCACTCCCAGCCCTTGCCCAAAGCCCCCAGCTCTCCTGGAGCCCCTTCAGGTCCTGGAAGGCTGCTCTAAGGTCTCCCTGGAGCCTTCTCTCCAGCCACAACACCCCCAACTCCCCCAGCCTGTCCCCACAGCATCTGACCACTTCATAGCATCCTCTGAACCTTCTCCAGCAGTTCCAGGTCCTTGTGCAGAGGAGCCCAGAGCTGGAGGCAGTGCTGCAGGTGGGATCTGAGCAGAGCTGAGGTGCAGAACCCTCTCTCTGTCCTGCTCTTCTCAGGTCTCCTGATGGCAGCCCAGGTCCCAGCTGCCTTCTGGGCTGCCTGTGCCCATTGCTGATGCCACTCTTTGTGCTTGCCTAGGATGGGGCAGGATTATCTCCACTTCTCCTTTAAACAAAGCCAAGTGGGTTAAGAGGCTGCAGGGGAAATGCTCTTCATAGTTTGGCCTTTTATAGGGAGCCTTTTGTGGAAGGAGCTCCTGCCTCATGGCAGCTCCTGCTGAACCTCTCTGCAAAGTGCCTTTGTGCCAAACAAAGACACTTGAGAACACTGAGACTTGGTGGCCAAGCTGCTGATAGCATCTGGGCAGTGCCATCCCTGCAGCCCTCCTACACCCCTGCCTGGCAGAGCTCTGACCAAGCCTGCCCCGAGGCCCACGGGGAGCTGGGCATGGTCTGGAGGGAACTGCATCAAAGTTGGCATCCAGGGGTTGTAAACTGCTGCAGGGGCCTGGCTGCAAGGGAGGGAAAGATCAGAACCAAGCAGGTTGGCAGAGAGCTCCAAGCTCAAACAGCCCAACCCAGCCCCCAACCCTGCCCAACCAACCAGCCCATGGCACTCAGTGCCCCAGCCAGGCTTGGCACCAACACCTCCAGCCATGGGCACTGCACCACCTCCCTGGGCAGCCCATTCCAGTGCCAATCACTCTCTCTGACAACAACTTCCTAACAACATCCAGCCTCAACCTGCCCTGGCACAGCTTGAGGCTGTGTCCCCTTCTCCTGGCCCTGCCTGCCTGGCAGCAGAGCCCAACCCCACCTGGCTACAGCCTCCCTGCAGGCAGCTGCAGGCAGCAATCAGCTCTGCCCTGAGCCTCCTCTGCTGCAGGCTGCACCCCCCCAGCTCCCTCAGCCTCTCCTCACAGGGCTGTGCTCCAGGCCCCTCCCCAGCCTTGCTGCCCTGCTCTGGGCACCTTCCAGCACCTCAACAGCTCTCTGCAATGGAGGAGCCCAGAACTGGGCACAGCACTCCAGGGGTGGCCTGAGCAGTGCTGAGCACAGGGGCAGAAGAACCTCCCTTGTGCTGCTGCCCACACTGCTCCTGAGCCAGCCCAGGCTGCCATTGGCTCTGCTGCCCACCTGGGAGGGCACTGAGCCTGAGGGTTTTGCTTGCAGAAGCCCTTTCAGCTCATCCAGTCCAACCATTCTCCATCTCTGCCAAGGCTGGTGCTGATCCATGGCCCTCAGCACCACATCTGAGTGGCTTTGAAACCCTTCCAAGGATGGGAACTCCACCACCTCCCCAGGCAGCCTGGGCCAATGCCTGACCCCCTCTTGGAGGGCAGAAATTGTGCCTCATGTCCAACCTAAACCTCCCCTGGGACAATTTCAGGCCCTGGTCCTGTCTCTTGTCCTCCTTTGGGAGCAGAGCCCAACCCCAGCTGGCTCCAGCCTCCTCTCGAGGAGCTGCAGAGAGGCAGAAGGAAGTCTTCACTCTGCCTCCCCCCCAGGCTGAGCTCTGCAGGTCCTTCAGCTGCTCCTCACCAGCCCTGCTCTGCAGACCCTTCCCCAGCTGTGCTGCCATGCTCTGACCTTGCTCCAGCCCCTCCATGTCCTGCCAGTGAGGGTCCCAAAACTGACCCCAGGATTCCAGATGTGGCCTCTCCACCAGTGCCTAGGCCAGGGGACAATCACCTCTGCACAGCAGACTTGAGGCTGGGAGATGAGGGCTGGAGCAGGGCCCTGGTCCATGGTTGCTACCTGAAGGGGCACAGAGGCTGCTCTTGGGCATGGGTGGGGGTAAAGAGGCTGCTCCTGGGCAAAGAGGCTGCTCCTGGGCACGGGGAGGCAAAGAGGCTGCTCCTGGGCATGGAGGAGCAAAGAGGCTGCTCTTGGCTATGAGGGGCACAGAGGCTGCTCTTGGGCATGGGGGGGGGGGGGGGGTAAAGAGGCTGCTCCTGGGCAAAGAGGCTGCCCCTGGGCACGGGGAGGCAAAGAGGCTGCTCTTGGGCACGGGGAGGCAAAGAGGCTGCTCCTGGGCATGGAGGAGCAAAGAGGCTGCTCTTGGCTATGAGGGAGAGGCTGCTCTTGGGCATGGGGGGCAAAGAGGCTGCATTTGGCTATGGGGGGGCAAAGAGGCTGCCCTTGGGCATGGGGGGCAAAGAGGCTGCATTTGGCTATGGGGGGCACAGAGGCTGCTGTTGGGCATGGAGGAGCAAAGAGGCTGCTCTTGGGCATGGGGCGGGGGCAAAGAGGCTGCATTTGGCTATGGGGGGGCAAAGAGGATGCTCCTGGGCATGAGTAGGGGCAAAGAGGCTGCTCTTGGGCATGAGTGGGGGCAAAGAGGCTGCTCTTGGGCATGGGGGGGGCGAGACCAACACGATTTGAGCCAGCAGAAGGGGGAGAGGCACCGCAGGCTCCCCTCCCGGCTCCGGTGGGCTTTGGGCTCAGACCTCTCCCCCTTCCACCCGGAGAGCTTCTTGCCCCTGCAGCCCCCAGAGCCGTGCCCGGGGCAGCGCCGGGCGCGGTGCCCGCGGGTGTCCGTGTCCCCCCCCCCGGGCCCCGGGGCTGAGGCGGAGCCGGGGGCGGGTCGGGGCCACCTCCTGCTCCGGGAGGCTGTGAAATAGCAGCGGCGGAGCTGAGCGCCGCTCAGTGCCCTGGATCCGCGCACCATGGGCGGCAAGAGAGTGTGCATCGTGGGCTCCGGCAACTGGTGAGCGGCGCTGCCCGGGCACGGCGCTGCCCCTCCCGGGGCACGGCACTGTCCCTCCCGGGGCACGGCACTGCACCTCCCGGGGCACGGCACTGTCCCTCCCGGGGCACGGCACTAACCCCTCCCGGGGCACGGCGCTAACCCCTCCCGGAGCACGGCACTAACCCACTCCCGGGGCACGGCACTAACCCCTCCCGGGGCACGGCGCTGTCCCTCCCGGGGCACGGCGCTAACCCCCCCGGGGCACGGCACTGTCCCCTCCAGGGGCACGGCGCTAACCCCTCCCGGGGCACGGCACTGTCCCCTCCCGGGGCACGGCGCTAACCCCTCCCGGGGCACGGCACTGCACCTCCCGGGGCACGGCACTGTCCCCTCCCGGGGCACGGCGCTAACCCCTCCCGGGGCACGGCACTGTCCCTCCCGGGGCACGGCGCTAACCCCCTCCCGGGGCACGGCACTGCACCTCCCGGGGCACGGCACTGTCCCCTCCCGGGGCACGGCACTGCACCTCCCGGGGCACGGCACTGCACCTCCCGGGGCACGGCACTAACCCCCTCCCGGGGCACGGCACTGTCCCTCCCGGGGCACGGCACTGTCCCCTCCCGGGGCACGGCACTGCACCTCCCGGGGCACGGCACTGTCCCCTCCCGGGGCACGGCCCTAACCCCTCCCGGGGCACGGCACTGCACCTCCCGGGGCACGGCGCTGTCCCATCCCGGGGCACGGCACTAACCCGCCCCGGGGCACGGCACTAACCGCCCCCCCGGGGCACGGCGCTGTCCCTCCCGGGGCACGGCACTGTCCCCTCCAGGGGCACGGCGCTAACCCCTCCCGGGGCATGGCACTAACCCCCTCCCGGGGCACGGCACTAACCCCTCCCGGGGCATGGCACTAACCCCCTCCCGGGGCACGGCGCCGTCCCGGTCCTCGCCGCCGTTCCGCGGTACCCCCGCTGCAAGCTAACCTTGGTGCCCAGGGCAACCTGCTGCCCGCAGCCTCGGTGCCCGCTCTGCAGCGCTGCTCTGCCCACGCAGGGGCTCGGCCATCGCCAAGATCGCGGGCAGCAACGCGGGGCGGCTGCGCACCTTCGAGGACCAGGTGAAGATGTGGGTGCTGGAGGAGCAGGTGGGCGGCAGGAGCCTTACCGACATCATCAACACCGAGCATGAGAACGTCAAGTACCTGCCAGGGCACAAACTGCCCCACAACGTGGTGAGTGCGGGCAGTGGCAGCCCCCTGGCAGCCCCCTGGCAGCCCCCTGGCAGCCGGGCACCGCTGGCAGCCCGGGCGTGGGGCTGCCGCAGGCAGGGGATGCTGCGCTGGGCTGCACCGGGCTCGACTTCACCCTCTCGGTGACCTTGGTCTGTGCTCGGCCCTGGCTGCTCTCAGTGCCCACCTTTGCCCTGCTCTGGCGCTCCTCAGCCTGGGCTTGAGGCCATGTGGCTGTGCCCATGCTGGCAGCCAGCGGAGAGCTTGTGGGGGGGCTGCGTCGTGCCCCACATCTGGGCACTCAGCCCCTTTGATGGCACTGCCCTCCTGAGCTCCCCAGAACGACCCCAGCTTCTCCCACCACTTCTGTGGGCCCAGCTCAGGCTGCTCTGCTCCCCACGGGGACCTCAGGGCAGCGACTCTGTGCCCTTCCTTCCCTTGCAGCCGTTGCCTTCATGCCCCTTGTCCCCTCTGTCCTGGATTCAGGACACCTCTCACTGCTCAGAGGCACAGGGAGCTGATGCCACTCACACTCGCCCCAGGTGGCAGAGCCAGACCTACTGAAAGCCTGTGCTGAGGCTGACATCCTCCTCTTCGTGGTGCCACACCAGTTCATTGGCACAGTCTGTGACCAGCTCAAGGGCCACGTGAAGAAGGGTGCCGTGGGGATGTCCCTCATCAAGGTGTGAGCAGGAGCCTGCCCTGGGCACCCCACTCGGGCATCAGGCCACGGGGGGGTTGGCTCAAGGCAGCCTGGCATGGAGGGAGGAGGGGGGGAGGCATGATGGAGGGTGTGGGAAGTGTCTTTGTGGGGGTTTGGAGGGGATGAGGGATCTCAGGGGGGAGCAGGGAGGGGGAGCAGGGAGGGGGAGCAGGGAGGGGGAGCAGGGAGGGGGAGCAGGGAGGGGGAGCAGGAGGGGGAGCAGGGAGGGGGAGCAGGGAGGGGGAGCAGGGAGGGGGAGCAGGGAGGAGGAGCAGGGAGGGGGAGCAGGGAGGAGGAGCAGGGAGGGGGAGCAGGAGGGGGAGCAGGGAGGGGGAGCAGGGAGATCTCAGGGGTGCAGCACAGCTTGAGGGGCTGCTGGGATGAGAGCTGCAGTGTGGCAGCACAGGGATGGCAGGAGCAGGGCAGGGAGCTGAGCCTGCAGAGGGGGCAGGTGCCCATCTCTGCCCCTGGTTGTCCCCCAGGGAGTGGATGAAGGCCCAGATGGGCTGAGGCTGATCTCAGACATCATCCACGAGAAGCTGGGGATAGAGATGAGCGTCCTGATGGGAGCCAACATCGCTAACGAGGTAGCAGAGGAGAAGTTCTGTGAAACCACCATCGGTAAGGAGCCGCCAACCCTCCTCATTAGCAGCCTTCATCTCTAACGAGCAGGAGGAGGCAGAGGGGTGAGCCTGGAGCAGCTGCTGCCTCGGGGATCCAGCCCTTTCTCCCTCTGGAGGCAGCAAAGCTCCAGGCAGCTGAACGAACCCACCCAGGGGGTTCAGGAGGGGATTGCTCCCTTCAGGCAGAGCGGAGCTGCGCGTCTGAAACCCACAGCAGACAGCTCGCTAGGCACGGAGTAAAAGGTGGCCACCAAAAGGCCCTTTAGGCATCGAGTTCCTGCCTTAATCCCCTTGGGCTCCACTGGAACATTCACCTGCATCTCCCATGCCTGCCAGCCAGGGCTGCTGGAAAGTTCATCTGGTGGCTGCTGGATGCACCCTGCACGCTGTGGATCGTGCAGAGCAGCCAAAACCAACAGAGCAGTTTGCTGAGTTAGAAGGGGTGGGATTCAAAGTGTCTGTGTTGGGAACAAAGGCAAACATGCCACGGAGGAGGCTGCAGAGGCTGGAGGGGTGCAGGCAGATCCTGCTCTCGCAGCCAGTGCACAGCAGTGCCCTGCAGCCTGCAAAGCCAAAGCTTTGAAGGTGTTTTGGATGTCCTGGGCTTGGTGTTTCTGTCGTGTTTGACACAGAAGGAGAGAACTCCAAGGTTGAACCTTGCCTGTCTGGCAGCCAGCAAGTGCTTGGCACTTGGTGGACCTGCAAATGTTTGCAGTGGGTTCCTCTTCTGCTAACTAACTAAAGGCAGGACAAGAGGAAATGGCCTCAGGTTGTACCAGGGCAGGCTTAGGTTGGACATTAGAAGAAACTTGAATCAAGCAAGGTTGGAAGAGAGCTCCAAGATCATCCAGTCCAACCTATCCCCCAGCCCTGTCCAAGTAACCAGACCATGGCACTAAGTGCCTCATCCAGCCTGGAACAGGCTGCTCAGGGAGGTGATGGAGTCCAACCTATCCCCCAGCCCTGTCCAAGTAACCAGACCATGGCACTAAGTGCCTCATCCAGCCTGGAACAGGCTGCCTGGGGAGGTGATGGAGTCCAACCTATCCCCAGACCATGGCACTAAGTGCCTCATCCAGCCTGGAACAGGCTGCTCAGGGAGGTGATGGAGTCCAACCTATCCCCCAGCCCTGTCCAAGTAACCAGACCATGGCACTAAGTGCCTCATCCAGCCTGGAACAGGCTGCTCAGGGAGGTGATGGAGTCCAACCTATCCCCCAGCCCTGTCCAAGTAACCAGACCATGGCACTAAGTGCCTCATCCAGCCTGGAACAGGCTGCCTGGGGAGGTGATGGAGTCCAACCTATCCCCAGACCATGGCACTAAGTGCCTCATCCAGCCTGGAACAGGCTGCTCAGGGAGGTGATGGAGTCCAACCTATCCCCCAGCCCTGTCCAAGTAACCAGATCATGGCACTAAGTGCCTCATCCAGCCTGGAACAGGCTGCTCAGAGAGGTGATGGAGTCCAACCTATCCCCCAGCCCTGTCCAATCAACCAGACCATGGCACTAAGTGCCTCATCCAGCCTGGAACAGGCTGCCTGGGGAGGTGATGGAGCCACTATCCTGGAGGTGTTCATGAAGGTGCAGATGTGGCACTCTGGGACATGGTTTGGTGGCCAGGGAGGTGCTGGGCTGAGGGTTGGATGCCCTTGGAGGGCTTTTCTGACCCTGATGCTTCTACAGTTCTTGCTGCAGTGGCAGCACCACCAGGCAGGAGCAGCAGAGTCCTGCCTTTGGCTGTCCCTCCGTAGTCTTCCTCACTGTTGCTTTGCTTCATCAGGCTGCAAAAACCTGCAGCATGGGCAGGAACTGAAGGAGCTGATGCAGACCCCGAACTTTCGGGTGACAGTAGTGCAGGAAGCTGACACCGTGGAGATCTGTGGGGCTCTCAAGGTGGGTGAGCTGCTCCCCAGGGACTGCAGAGCCTGTGGGAGCTCAGGGGAGGAGCTGCCAAGTCGGGAGAACCCTGCTGGGTGCAACCCTATGACAAGCTCTGGAGGGAGCTGTGGTGGTGAGCACTGACACCGACTGGAGCCTGTGCTTGGGGGACATAGAATCGAGCAGGTTGGCAGAGAGCTCCAAGCTCATCCAGCCCAACCTAGCACTCAGCCCTACCCAATCAACCAGACCATGGCACTAAGTGCCTCATCCAGGCTTGGCTTCAACACCTCCCATGGATGCTCTGTGTGTGTCCTCTACTGGGAATGGGGTGGCCAGCAGGACCAGAGCAGGGATTGTCCCCCTGGAATGGGCACTGTCAAAGCCACAGCTGGAATCCTGGGGTCACTTTTGGGACCTTTGCTCCAGGAAGGACATTGAGGAGCTGGAGCAGGTCCAGAGAAGGGCAATGAAGCTGAGGAAGGGTCTGGAGAACAGGGCTGGGGAGAAGCAGCTGAGGGAGCTGGGGGTGTGCAGCCTGGAGCAAAGAGGAGGGAGGAGACTGCCTGAGAGGAGACTGGAGCCAGGTGGAGGTTTGGTTTGTTCTCTCAAGGAACAAAGGACAGGAGAAGAGGAAATGGCCTCAAGTTACCCGCGGGAGGGGGGGCTGTAGTTTGGGCATCAGAAGAAACTCTTCCCTGGAAGGGCTCTCAAAGCCTGGCACAGGCTGCCCAGGGAGGGAGCTGAATCCCCACGCCCGGAGATGCTTCAAAGCTGCAGAGATGTGGTGCTGAGGGCCATGAGTCGGGGCTGGGTAGGGTTAGAGAGCGGATTGGGCTGGATGAGCTGAGAGGATCTGATGACTCTATGGCCACAGCACAGCTCTGAGCCCCCTCCTCAGGCGCAGCCCCCTCCCCGCTGCTGCTGTTTTGCAGAACGTGGTGGCTGTCGGGGCTGGGTTCTGCGATGGGCTGGGCTACGGCGACAACACAAAGGCTGCCGTCATCCGCCTGGGGCTGATGGAGATGATCGACTTTGCCAAGCTCTTCTGCAAGGGCCCTGTCACCCCTTCCACCTTCCTGGAGAGCTGTGGGGTCGCCGACCTCATCACTACCTGCTACGGTGGCCGCAACCGCAGAGTGGCTGAAGCCTTTGCCAGGACTGGGAAGGTGAGTGGGGAGCAGAAGCAGCAGCTGCTGAGCTGGGCACAGCCTGGCAGCACCACGGTGCCCAGTGGCACAGCCTGGCAGCACCACGGTGCCCGGTGGCACAGCCTGGCAGCACCACGGTGCCCACTGGCACAGCCTGGCAGCACCACGGTGCCCGGTGGCACAGCCTGGCAGCACCACGGTGCCCACTGGCACAGCCTGGCAGCACCACGGTGCACAGTGGCACAGCCTGGCTCCAGGGATGAATCCACAACCACCACCACCACCCCCTCCTTGGGCAGCCTGTTGCAGTGTCTCACCGACCTCCTGGCACAGAACTTCCTGCCCATGTCCAATCTGCATCTCCTCTGCTCCAGTTTTGATCCTCCTTTGCTCCTCATCCTATCACCCAAACCCTTCTGAGCAGCTCTGGCACTGTTGGGTCGTTTCAGTCCATCGAGCAGCTGGAGCAGGAGATGCTGAACGGGCAGAAGCTGCAGGGTCCCCAGACGGCTGCGGAGCTGCATCGCATCCTTAAGAGCAAGAAGGTGGTGGAGAGGTGAGCGCTGGAGGCAGCTCCTGCCTGCTCCTCTGGGGGGAGGGGGAGGCTGCCCTGCAGCTGCAGGAGAGGGATTCTCATCAAGCCACAGGATGGGTGCCACAGGCAGGGACACCTCCCACCTGAGCTCCCTGAGGCTCAGCTTGCTCAAGGTCTCATCCGACCTGGCCTTGAACACCCCCGGGGCAAAGAGCATCCACAGCCTCCCTGGGCAACCTGCTCCAGAGTGTCCCCAGCCTCAGTGCCACAGAATGGAGCAGGTTGGCAGAGAGCTCCAGGATCATTGAGTCCAACCTCTCACCTATCATCTTCTAACTAACCAACCCATGGCACTCAGTGCCTCATGCAGCCTCCTCTTCAACACCTCCAGCCATGGGCACTGCACCCCCTCCCTGGGCAGCCCATTCCAGTGCCAATCACTCTGACAACAGCTTTCTCCTAACATCCAGCCTGAGCCTGCCCTGGCACAGCTTGAGGCTGTGTCCCCTTCTCCTGGCCCTGCCTGCCTGGCATCAGAGCCCAACCCCACCTGGCTACAGCCTCCCTGCAGGCAGCTGCAGGCAGCAATCAGCTCTGCCCTGAGCCTCCTCTGCTGCAGGCTGCACCCCCCCAGCTCCCTCAGCCTCTCCTCACAGGGCTGTGCTCCAGGCCCCTCCCCAGCCTTGCTGCCCTGCTCTGGGCACCTTCCAGCACCTCAGCATCTCTCTGCAATGGAGGAGCCCAGAACTGGGCACAGCACTCCAGGGGTGGCCTAAGCAGTGCTGGGCACAGGGGCAGAAGGACTTCCCTGGTCTGTGCTGCTCAACTCACTCTGCAGTGCCCACCCCAAAGCAGCTGGGCAGCAATGGGCTGTTGGATGAGGGCACTCCTGTGTGCTGCAGCAGGAGCTGAGCTCTCTGACTCCAGCAGCTGTGGTGACTTTGCTCCTCTGCCTGCAGGTTCCCCCTCTTCACAGCTGTGTACCAGATCTGCTACGAGGGCAAACCTGTCACTGATGTCATCAAGTGCCTGCAGAACCACCCCGTGCACATGTAAGGGCTCACTGACCCTGCTGGGGTGGGGGCAGAGCTCCTGCCCACACCCACTGGCCCTGCTGCTGCAGCTGTGTGGGCAATCCAGGTCTGCTGGTGGCCTCTGCAGTGCTGGGAGGGCAGAGCTCCCCTTCCTCAGCACAGGACACTGCTAGTCTGAGCCTGGCATCGTGGCAGAGGTACCTGCTGATCTCCTTCCCTCTTTGAAGGGCTCATTTTGCTTCTGCTGCTGTCTCAGGGCTGAGCATCTTCCTCTTTTCCCTTCCTCTAGCCACGGTGGGTTCAGTTCTCTGCAGGTCTCTGCCAGGTCGCTCAGCTGGGCAGGACTGGTGCAGGAGGCACTGCTCAGGGGAGGGTGGTTGAGAAGCTTTCCTGCTAGCCCACACGGGGCCACTTTGCATGATCCCAGCACCTTCCTGCTGGCTGCTGCTGCTGCTTTGGGCTTAGCTGCCTCGTGGTGAGGGCACAGCTCCCTTGCCAGGCTCCACCAGGCTGGCTGAAGCTCCGTGGGGCTAACAAAGGGGCTGGAACAGGTTGCCTGGGGACGTGGTTGAGGCTCCATCCCCGGAGACATTCAAGCTCAAACTTGATGTGGCCCTGGGCAGACAGTTGGAGCTGTCCCTGCTGACTGCAGGAGGGTTGGAGTCCCTTCGAGGGTCCCTCCCAGCCCGATGCCGTCTGTGACTCTTCCTCCTCGGAAGCACCAGCACAGAAAGCAGAGCTCTTTGCCACTCTGCCGTGTGCTGCTCCCACAGCCACCACTCACTGCTGCTGCCCAGCAGCGTGGCCACAGCTCTGCGTGTGAGAAGCAGCCCCAGAGTCAGACTTCAGAGTTTGTTTACTCAGTTCTTGCTCTCCTGGTCCCTTACCCCTGCCCCCCACCCCGGGGAACTCCCCTGTTGGCACAGCTCTGCCTGTGCTAATTCTGTGCCCACGGACTGTGCCCAGGCAGCCTCCCTCCCTCCTGTCACTTGGCTTAGCTTCAGCAATGCAGGGACCAACTGCCCCAAAGCCTTTCTGAGCAGCCTGTGGGCTGTGTACCCCCTGGCAGGGTACCTGCCCAAGCAGCTGGCTCACTTTGCTGCCAGGTGAATGACCCACAGCAGCTTTTTGCCTTCTCTCTGCCTTGCCCCAGTCTGTGCCTTAGCCTGGTCTTGGCTCCTTCTGCCTGTGGCTTTCCAGGAGCTGTGAAAGCAGGTCCCACACTCGCCTGCTGCTGCTGCTGCCCCTCCTGCGAGGGGAGAGGGAGGGTTGGAAAATGCCCAGCAGCACAAAGGGCAGCAATGGACATGACCCACGAGAGGGACACAAGGAGACCTCCAACATCAGCACAGAGGACAGAGGTCTCCTGCCTTGTGCTGTGCCTTGGAAACGTTCCCCTTGTCCAGCTGCCTGCTGCGTGCCTCCCTCTGCTCCCCTGGACTTGGCTCTGCTCCTGTTTGCTCAGGCCACTGTGGCCAGCAGGTCACTGACCCTCTCTGGGCTGGCAGAAGAGAGATGCTGCAGGTCTCCCTGCCCATCCCCCGTTCTCTGCCCAGCAGTGGCCTCTAGGATCACTGAAAGCAACAATAAACCTGGAGAGGAGAAGGAAAACCACACTCCCTGCGCTGCTGCGTGTTTGCCTTTGGGTCGGTGCCTGCTGGACTTGCTAGGAGAGCAGATCAGGACGCTGCGAGCTCCCTCCTGGCTCTGCCCCCTCCCTGTGCTGTCCCAGAAACAGCAACAATGCCCCCGCAGGTCGCTGTTCCACCGCAGCGTAACACAGTGTCCCACTTGCCTGCTCTCCGCAGCACTTCCAGCCTTCGAGTTTGGCTGCAGGACCAAAGAGTGCTGAGACTGAACTGGGCTCAGCATCCAAACTCTTCCACCTGGAGCCTGCAGGGGCTGTGAGCCAGGACCCCACTTGTGCCCCACGTCCCCCCCCAGGCCTCCCTTTCTCTGACTTCTTGAGCTGTCTGTGGGGTTTTAGTCAGCTCTTCCCAACTGCTTTTCCTGCTCTTGCCTTGTCCCTGCCTTGCTTTTGAAATGCATCTTGTGCTAAGTGACCTTTCCAGGACTCTTAGCCCTCTGCTCAGCCTCTTGCTCAGGGAATTTAATCTGCTGGCACTGCAGTGGCTTCTGTGCCTTTTATTAGACACTTTCTCAGCAGGCAGCCTGCGACCTTTAAATTCAACTGAGCTACTGTACAAAAAGCAGGCAGCTCCAGCAGCCTCCAGGGAGGAGCTGTGCTGAGGCTGGAGGCAGGAGAGAAACAGAGAGTCATAGAATCAGGCAGGGCTGGAAGGGACCACAAGGATCAGGCAGTGCCAACCCCTGCCATGCCCAGGGACACCCTACCCTAGAGCAGGCTGCACACAGCCTCAGCCAGCCTGGCCTCAAACACCTCCAGCCATGGGGCCTCAACCCCCTCCCTGGGCAACCCATTCCAGCCTCTCACCACTCTCCTGCTCAACAACTTCCTCCTCACCTCCAGCCTCACTCTCCTCACCTCCAGCTTTGCTCCATCCCCCTCACTCCTGCCACTCCCTCACAGCCTCAAAAGTCCCTCCCCAGCTTTTTTGGAGCCCCCTTCAGCTCCTGACAGGCCACAAGAAGGTCACCTGGGAGCCTCCTCTGCTCCAGCCTGCACAGCCCCAACTCTTTCAGGCTGTGCTCACAGCAGAGCTGCTGCAGCCTCTCAGCATCCTCCTGGCCCTGCTCTGGACAGGCTCCAGCATCTCCACAGCCCTCTTGGCCCAGGGGCTCCAGAGCTGGAGGCAGGACTCCAGGTGGGCTCTCAGCAGAGCAGAGCAGAGGGGCAGAATCCCCTCCCTGGCCCTGCTGGCCACACTGCTGCTGCTGCAGCCCAGGCTCTGCTTGGCTCTCTGGGCTGCAAGTGCACACTGCTGGCTCCTGCTGAGCTTCTCCTCCAGCAGCACCCCCAAGTCCCTCTCCTCAGGGCTGCTCTGCAGTCTGGCACTGCCCAGCCTGGATTGGTTCTTGGCATTGCCCCGACCCAGCTGCAGGACCTTGCCCTTGGTCTTGTTGAACCTCCTGAGCTTGGCTTGTGCCCAGCTCTGCAGCCTGCCCAGGGCCCTCTGGATGGATCCTGCCCTCCAGCCTGGCTGAGCACCACACAGCTTGGTGTGGGCAGCAAACCTGCTGAGGCTGCACTCAGTGCCTCTGCCCATGGCACCCACAGAGATGCTGACCAAGACTGGTGCCAGGACTGATCCCTGAGGGACTCTGCTTGGCACTGGCCTGCACTTGGCCATGGAGCCATTGGCAGCCACTCTTTGGGAGCAGCCATCAAGCCACTTCTTTATTCACCCAGTGCCCTCAAACCCATCTGGCACCAGCATGAAGGAAAAGTGATCCTGCAGGCCTGGCACAACTTCTGGTTGCCTTTGTCTTGAACTGCTGCAGGAATCTCAGCTTGAGTCTTTGGCTCATCCAGGAGAGTGGATCCCTGAGCTCTTCCCCTTCAGCCCATTGCAGTCTCTCTCCTGGGCCTGCACCTGCCTGGAGCTGCAGCAGGATCTGGGATTGTGTTTTGGTTGTGCATTTGGCTGTTGGCTCCTCTGCCTTGGAAGGGCTTTGTGCATCCCTCCTCATGTCATTCTGCCCCTGTGCTCAGCACTGCTCAGGCCACCCCTGCAGTGCTGTGCCCAGTTCTGGGCTCCTCCATTGCAGAGAGCTGTGGAGGTGCTGGAAGGTGCCCAGAGCAGGGCAGCAAGGCTGGGGAGGTGCCTGGAGGAGAGGCTGAGGGAGCTGGGGGGGTGCAGCCTGGAGGAGAGCAAGCTCAGGGCAGAGCTGATTGCTCTCTACACTGGATGATCTTGGAGGTCTCTTCCAAGCTGGTCGATTCCATGTGGGTTTCCCTGGTTCCAGGTGCTGCTGGCAGTGTCCTGCAGGTGCTGAGCCTCACCTGGGTGTGGGCAGTGCACTCCTCTCTGGCTTTCAGGCAGCCCAACCCTTGCACTGCTGCTGGAGTGCCACGAGCTATAAAAAGTCTTCCCTTTGCCATTTGGAGTTATGTTCTGCAGCCTCAGCACATCCAAGCTCAGCATCCTCCAGGGGAACAGCTCGGGGAAAGCAGCCTCAGGGCCTGAGAGAGCTCCGGGGGCAGGGCAGGGCTGTGCCAGCACACTCACGGCTAGCAGGGAACGCTGGCAGGGGGAGCTCGGCCACCTGAGGGCATCCTGAGGGCATCCTGAGGGAGGCTCCTGGGCTGTGCGCACAGGCTTGGGCCCTGGGGAGGGGGATGAAGCCTCATGGGGGCCTCGGTGCTGAGCAGGCCTAGCACAGCCTCCACCCCGTGCCCGGTGTGGGGGTTGGCACCACGGCCCCAGGCAGCGCAGCCTGTGCTGGGCCTCACAGCGAGGCCAATACCGAGGGCCGTGCTGAGGAGCGTGGGGCCGGGGACAGGCAGAGGCCGCGGTGGGCGGCGGAGCTAAGAGTGCGGCGGTGCCGAGAGAGCGGCGGAGCTAAGGGAGCGGCGGAGCTAAGGGAGCGGCGGTGCCGAGAGAGCGGCGGAGCTAAGGGAGTGGCGGAGCTAAGGGAGCGGCGGTGCCGAGAGAGCGGCGGAGCTAAGGGAGCGGCGGAGCCGAGAGAGCGGCGGAGCTAAGGGAGCGGCGGAGCCGAGAGAGCGGCGGAGCTAAGAGCGCAGCAGAGATAAGAGCGCAGCGGAGCTAAGAGCGCGGCGGAGCTAAGGGAGCGGCGGAGCCGAGAGAGCGGCGGAGCTAAGGGAGCGGCGGAGCCGAGAGAGCGGCGGAGCTAAGGGAGCGGCGGAGCTAAGGGAGCGGCGGTGCCGAGAGAGCGGCGGAGCTAAGAGCGCAGCAGAGATAAGAGCGCAGCGGAGCTAAGAGCGCGGCGGAGCTAAGGGAGCGGCGGAGCCGAGAGAGCGGCGGAGCTAAGGGAGCGGCGGAGCCGAGAGAGCGGCGGAGCTAAGGGAGCGGCGGAGCTAAGGGAGCGGCGGTGCCGAGAGAGCGGCGGAGCTAAGAGCGCAGCAGAGATAAGAGCGCAGCGGAGCTAAGAGTGCGGCGGAGCTAAGGGAGCGGCGGAGCTAAGGGAGCGGCGGAGCTAAGGGAGCGGCGGAGCTAAGAGCGCAGCGGAGATAAGAGCGCAGCGGAGCTAAGAGCGCGGCGGAGCTAAGGGAGCGGCGGAGCTAAGGGAGCGGCGGTGCCGAGAGAGCGGCGGAGCTCAGAGCGCAGCAGAGCTAAGAGTGCAGCGGAGCTAAGGGAGCAGCGGAGCTAAGAACGCGGTGGTGCCAAAAGCGCAGTGGAGCTAAGGGAGTGGCGGAGCTAAGGGAGCGGCGGTGCCGAGAGAGCGGCGGAGCTAAGGGAGCGGCGGAGCTAAGGGAGCGGCGGTGCCGAGAGAGCGGCGGAGCTAAGGGAGTGGCGGAGCTAAGGGAGCGGCGGTGCCGAGAGAGCGGCGGAGCTAAGGGAGCGGCGGAGCCGAGAGAGCGGCGGAGCTAAGGGAGCGGCGGAGCTAAGGGAGCGGCGGTGCCGAGAGAGCGGCGGAGCTAAGAGCGCAGCAGAGATAAGAGCGCAGCGGAGCTAAGAGCGCGGCGGAGCTAAGGGAGCGGCGGAGCTAAGGGAGCGGCGGAGCTAAGGGAGCGGCGGAGCTAAGAGCGCAGCGGAGATAAGAGCGCAGCGGAGCTAAGAGCGCGGCGGAGCTAAGGGAGCGGCGGAGCTAAGGGAGCGGCGGTGCCAGGAGAGCGGCGGAGCTCAGAGCGCAGCAGAGCTAAGAGTGCAGCGGAGCTAAGGGAGCAGCGGAGCTAAGAACGCGGTGGTGCCAAAAGCGCAGTGGAGCTAAGGGAGTGGCGGAGCTAAGGGAGCGGCGATGCCAAGAGCGCGGCAGAGCTAAGGGAGCAGTGGAGCTAAGGGAGCAGCGGTGCCAAGAGCGCAGCGGAGCTAAGGGAGCGGCGATGCCAAGAGCGCAGCGGTGCCAGGAGCGCAGCGGAGCTAAGAGCACGGTGGAGCTAAGAGCGCAGCGGAGCTAAGGGAGCAGCGGAGCTAAGAACACGGTGGTGCCAAGAGCGCAGCGGAGCTAAGAGCGCGGCAGAGCTAAGGGAGCGGCGGAGCTAAGAACGCGGCGGTGCCAGGAGCGCAGCGGAGCTAAGGGAGCAGCGGTGCCAAGAGCGCAGCGGAGCTAAGAGCGCGGCGGTGCCAGGAGCGCGGCGGTGCCACCTCCCCCTCGCCAGGGGGCGCTGCTGACACACCCCCACACCCCTCCACACCCCCCCCGGCGGACCACACTTCCCAGTACGCACCGCTGCCGCCCACGTGACGGCCGGGACCGGGCGCTTACCGGAGCGGAGCCGAGTCCCGGAGCCGAGTCCCGGAGCCCGAGGCGCAGGTACGGCAATGGAGCTTGGGGGCGACGAGGCCGGTGCCGGGGGGACGAGGCCGGTGCCGGGGGGGACGAGGCCGGGCAGGCTGCGCTCCCGGCCCCGCTGAGCGCCGCGGTGCGTTGCAGGCGCAGCCATGGTGTCCGGTAAGCAGCTGGCGGACTTCGGCTACAAGGCGTTCACCAGCTCCATGCTGCTGCTGACGGTGTACGGCGGCTACCTCTGCGGCGTCCGCTACTACCGCCTGCTGCAGCGCCGCCGGGAGCGCCAGGCCGCCGCCGGCCCCGACAGCTGACGGCAGCCGGTACCGCCCGACCCCGGCTTGGCGAGGGAGCGGAGAAACGGCCCCGACGTGTCCCCAGGATGTCCCCAGGACGGGAGCGGAGGTGGAGAGCAATAAAAGCGCTGCGGGAAGGGCGAGGTGTGGCGTGGAGACTGCACCGGCACCGGCACCGGCACCCAGCTCTGCGCTGCGCGGCCGCGGAGCTGCTCGGAGCCGCGGAGGAGGCACACACAGAGCCCGGCCCGGGGCTGGAAAGGGCCTCTGGAGCTCAGCCAGTGCCAACCTCACCCTGCCCCAGCAGGGCACCCACAGCAGCTTGCCCAGGGAAGGCTGGAAGGGAGCTCTGGAGCTCACCCAGTGCCAACCTCCAGCAGGGCACCCACAGCAGCTTGCCCAGGGAGGGCTGGAAGGGAGCTCTGGAGCTCACCCAGTGCCAACCTCCAGCAGGGCACCCACAGCAGCCTGCCCAGGGAGGGCTGGAAGGGAGCTCTGGAGCTCACCCAGTGCCAACCTCCAGCAGGGCACCCACAGCAGCCTGCCCAGGGAGGGCTGGAAGGGAGCTCTGGAGCTCACCCAGTGCCAACCTCACCCTGCCCCAGCAGGGCACCCACAGCAGCCTGCCCAGGGAAGGCTGGAAGGGAGCTCTGGAGCTAACCCAGTGCCAACCTCACCCTGCCCCAGCAGGGCACCCACAGCAGCCTGCCCAGAGTGGGCTGGAAGGGAGCTCTGGAGCTCACCCAGTGCCAACCTCACCCTGCCCTAGCAGGGCACCCACAGCAGCTTGCCCAGGGAAGGCTGGAAGGGAGCTCTGGAGCTCACCCAGTGCCAACCTCCAGCAGGGCACCCACAGCAGCCTGCCCAGGGAGGGCTGGAAGGGAGCTCTTGAGCTCAGCCAGTGCCAACCTCACCCTGCTCCAGCAGCTTGCCCAGAGACACAGTGGCATGGGGGGGTTGGAAGCTCTGCAGAGGAGACTCCACAACCTCTCTGGGCAGCCTGCTCCAGGCCTTGGCACCCTCACACCAAGGAAGTTTCTCCTGCTCTGATGGAACCTCCTGGGGGGTCAGTGTGTGCCCACTGGAACTCTGCCTCCTGGGGGGTCAGTGTGTGCCCACTGGAACTCTGCCTCCTGGGGGGTCAGTGTGTGCCCACTGGAACTCTGCCTCCTGGGGGGTCAGTGTGTGCCCACTGGAACTCTGCCTCCTGGGGGGTTAGTGTGTGCCCACTGGAACTCTGCCTCCTGGGGGGTCAGTGTATGCCCACTGGAACTCTGCCTCCTGGGGTGCCAGTCTGTGCCCACTGGAACTCTGCCTCCTGGGGGGTCAGTGTGTGCCCACTGGAACTCTGCCTCCCTGGGGGGTCAGTGTGTGCCAACTGGAACTCTGCCTCCTGGGTGCCAGTCTGTGCCCACTGCCCCTTGTCCTGTCCCTGGGCACCACTGAGCAGAGTCTGGCCCCAGCCTCTTGCCCCCCACCCTTCAGCTCCTGCTGGGCACTGCTCAGATGCCCTCTGGGGCTGCTCTGCTGCAGGCTCTCAGCCCCAGGGCTCAGCCTCTGCTCCTCACAGAGCTGCCCCAGGCCCCTCAGCACCTCCTCAGCCTCCACTGGACTCTCTCCAGTAGTTTTCCTACCCCTCTGGACCTGGGTGAGCCCCAAAACTGGTCCAAATCCTCCAGCTCTGGCCTCACCCTGGCAGAGCAGAGGGGTAGGAGAGAGCCTGGGTTTGTTTTCTCCAGCTGCAAGGTGCCAGCCAAGCTTCTGAAGCATCATTTAATCATAGATCAAGAGTAAACAATGGTATAAAATGGTAACAACTGAAGAAGTTTCCCAACTCCTCTTCAACCTGACCCCTGGACTCTTCCACTGCCCCCCCCCCCAGGTACCATTGGGTTAAGAGGAGAAGCAAAGGCTGTGGTGTGGCTGCTGTCCCAGCCCAGTCACATTCCTCCACAGGGCTGCATGAAATCAACAGCAGCAAACATTCACTTCTGTCTTGGGACTGAAAACAGCTCATTTTGGGGGGGGCAAGTTAAACACAACCCAGCTGTCCTGGTCCACCCTCAGCTCTCAAGTCCTGGCTTAGCCAGTTTGGATCCAGTAGGTCTAGAAAAGTCTTCAAAACCACAACTTGCAACAGGAAAAATAAAACCACACCCCAAACCCTCCCCCCCCCCCCCCCACTATGATTTAAAAAAGGCATTGTGAGAGTTGTCTTAGGGGCAATAATCGACCCCCTCCCCTGCTTCAGAAGGCTCCAGTCAAGGAAGGCTTCAGAGGGGGCTGCAGCACCAAAAGAGGCAGCAAAGGCTGGCCTGGTTCCTCCTGGCAGCAGAAGAGAGCAGCTGTAACCTCCTCAGCTTGTAGCACCCTGGTGGCAAGCTGGGACGCTCCTGTGGCAGCAGTCTGGGGCAGAGCTCACAGCAGGAGCGAGGGAGAGGCTCTGCTGCAGCCACAGGGTAGCTGGGAGGGAGAACTACAGGTCCCTCCCCACGTCTCCACGCTCTGGAACACACCGAGGAGAGCCACTGAGCCTTGTGCTGGAGCAAAACCGTCACCACCGTGGCGCTGTGACCCTCCCGTGGCCAGCAGCCAGCCCAGTCCGAGCTTGTCCTGCCTGGAGTTGATCCCAGTTAAAGGAACAGTTGGTCACAGGCAGAGATAACTTCTGCAGGTATCCATGGGACAAAGACTGAAGTGCAAGAAAATGGCTTCAGGTGACAGCTGCAGCTTCATCTTCAAACTGCAGCTTCATCTTCAAACTGCAGCTTCATCTTCAAACTGCAGCTTCATCTTCAAACTGCAGCCTCATTTCTACCCTGCAGCTTCATCTCTACCCTGCAGCATCATCTTCAAACTGCAGCTTCATTTTTACCCTGCAGCTTCATCTCTACCCTGCAGCTTCATCTTCAAACTGCAGCTTCATCTCTACCCTGCAGCTTCACCTCAAACTGCAGCTTCATCTTCAAACTGCAGCTTCATCTCTACCCTGCAGCTTCATCTTCAAACTGCAGCTTCATCTTCAAACTGCAGCTTCATTTCTACCCTGCAGCCTCATTTCTACCCTGCAGCCTCATTTCTACCCTGCAGCTTCATCTCATCCCTGCAGCTTCATCTCATCCCTGCAGCTTCATCTCATCCCTGCAGCTTCATCTCATCCCTGCAGCTTCATCTCATCCCTGCAGCTTCATCTCTACCCCAAGTCGTTGGCTTTCTCCCTCCTGTTGTGCAAAGCCTCTGACTGGTCTGGACTGTGCCCATTTCAGATTCGCTGGAGGTTTCTGGGGAAGGGGTATCTTGATTTAAAGATCACTTGGGAATGTGGAGCTCAACACATGGAGATATTTAAAGAGAAGTCTGTGTTTGCTCAAGGCCAGCCCAGGGCTCTCTACTCCTCCTCTGTCCACTGGGCAGCAGCCACGTGGCCGTTGATGCGGTTGGAGCCGTTGCTGGAAGTGCTGAGAGCTGCTTTGGTGCTGCTGCAGGTCACATCCTCCTCTTCTGAGCTGCTCTCCACATCACTGCGGTCATCTTTGGATACCTAAACGTTGCAAATAAGAATTGAGGAGCAGAAAGGGGAGAAGGGAAGGTGAAAAACGGGCAGGGAACAGCACTTCGGAGGCTGTGCCCGTGGGGTGCACTGGATTGGGTCAGCTACGTTCCCCTGCTCCAGGCTCCTGCTCCATCTGACCCTGGCACACTTGAAACTCAAGGTGGAATCTGTCACCATGCAGGGAATGCAAAAGACAAACACTGAAAAGGGCAGTTTGGGAAGAGGGGTTCCACTTCCAACCCTGGTTCCACTTCCAACCTTGGCTCCACTTCCAACCCTGGCTCCAATTCCATCCTTGGTTCCACTTCCAACCCCGGTTCCACTTCCAACCCTGGTTCCACTTCCAACCTTGGCTCCACTTCCAACCCTGGCTCCAATTCCATCCTTGGTTCCACTTCCAACCCCGGTTCCACTTCCAACCCTGGTTCCACTTCCAACCCTGGCTCCATTTCCAACCCTGGCTCCACTTCCAACCCCGGTTCCACTTCCAACCTTGGTTCCACTCCCAACCCTGGCTCCACTTCCAACCTTGGTTCCACTCCCAACCCTGGCTCCACTTCCAACCTTGGTTCCACTTCCAACCCCGGCTCCACTTCCAACCCTGGTTCCAATTCCATCCTTGGTTCAACTTCCAACCCTGGCTCCACTTCCAACCCTGGTTCCACTTCCAACCCTGGCTCCAATTCCATCCTTGGTTCCACTCCCAACCCTGTCTCCACTTCCAACCCTGGTTCCAATTCCATCCTTGGTTCCACTCCCAACCCTGTCTCCACTTCCAACCCCGGTTCCAATTCCATCCTTGGTTCCAATTCCAACCCTGGTTCCACTTCCAACTCTGGCTCCACTTCCACTGCACACCTCAAGCAAGGGAAGGACTTTTGACAGGGGCTTGTAGTGACAGGACAAGGAGCAGTGGATTGAAGCTGGAAGAGGGGAGAGTGGAGATGAGGAATTAAGAGTGAGGGCTGGTGAGGAGCAGCTGAGGGACCTTGGGGGGTGTTCATTCTGGAGAAAAGGAGGCTGAGGGGAGGCCTCCTGGCTCACTTCAGCTGCCCAAGAGGGGGTTTGAGCCAGGTGAAGCTTCCTCTCTTAAGGAACAGGACAAGAGGAAATGACCTCAAGTTGTCCCAGTGCAGGCTTAGTTTGGCCACCAGAAGAAACATCTTCCCTGATAGGGTTCTCAGAGTCTGGCCCAGGCAGCCCAGGGGGTTGTATCCCCATCCCAAAGCTGCAGAGATGTGGTGCTGAGAGCTTGAAGATCTTCTCCAACCGAAGTGATTCTATGATCAAGGGATCCTATTACCAAAGCCCACCCTTTATACAGAACGTTTTGTCCTACAGGGACCTGTTTGACCCTTGAACAACGAAGCTGATCAGCCTCCTGGTTGCACTCAGTGTCTCCAGTTCTCTGTGCTCAGAACCCATTCCTGAGCAAACGCCAGCTGGGAGAGCAGGCTGCAGAACAGCGACAACGACCTCAGCCCCACACAGCTCGGGAGCACAAAGAGCATCTCGGCCCCAAGCCCTCGCTCTGCTCCGGAGCTGTTGCCTTAGGCGAACAGGCTGCCTGCAAATCCCTTTGGATCCGACGTGCGGATGCGATGTAGACCCTGGCAGGCAGAGGCAGGCTGAGGCTGCTGCTTGCTGCTGCCTGCTGCCGCCACAGGAGGGCGCTGCCGGAGCGGCAGGGGAAAGGCTCCCGGAGCCGGCACCAGCTGCAGGCACCCGAGGGAGCTGCCAGGGGAGCGGAGCCACAGAGCCAGCGGTGCCCAGAGCGCTGTGAGCGGCCAAGCCGCTGCCTCTGCGGCTGACAGCCCTCATTTACCTGTGTGCAAACACCCTGCGGGCGGCAGCTGCCCGGGGATTTCCTTCTCCGCTTGCTTTGGCTCCAGGCTGCCCCACAGCAGCAGGCAGGAAGCTTTGGAGCCTCGGGGGAAGAGCTGGACGTGAGCCAGGGGCAGTTAATGATCTGCAGGATCACTTTGATAGGCTGCTGCATGTCTGCTGCTAGAACTTGCAGTACCCTTCCCCACCTCTCTTGCTGTTGGAGGGTTCAAAGGGGCAGAGGAAGGAAGCAGAAATCCCTCCCCAGGGACAAGTGTCTGCTCTGCTCCTCTTGCAGCAGTGCCATGAGGAGGGGGCTAGAAGCAGATGAGCTTCAGAGGGCACATGGGGAGGACACCCTGCAGGGCTCAGGGCTGGACATGAGCCATCAATGTGTCCTCCCAGCTCAAGCCCAGCCATGTCCTGGGGCTGACGCCCAGCAGGTGGAGGGAGGAAATTCTGCCCCTCTGCTCAGACTCCCCCTGCAGTGCTGGAGACAGCTCTGGAGTCCTCAGCTCAGCAGAGACAGGGACCTGTTGGAGCAAGGCCAGAGGAGGCCACAGCAATGCTGGGAGGGCTGGAAGGGCTCTGCTGTGAGGCCAGGCTGGGGTTGATCAGCCTGGAGAAGAGAAGGCTCCAGGGACCCCTTCTGGTGGCCTTTCAGTGCTTGGAGGGGCCAAGAAGACAGAGAGAGGGACTTTCTGAGCAGGACGTGGGGTGATGGGTTGGAACCTTAAAGAGAAGGAAGATGTTCTTCATGATGAGACCCTGGCCCAGGTTGTCCAGAGAGGTGGTGGAAGCTCCCTCCCTAGAACCATTCCAGGTCAGATTGTTTGGGCTTCTGAGCAACTTGCTCTAGTTGGGAATGATTGCAGGGGGTGGGGGTGGGACTGGCTGACCTCTGAAGATCCCTTCCAAGCCATTTATCACTCTGTCCCTTCCAGCCTAAACCATCCTAGGCAGGATCAGAGCAGAAAGGTCAAGGCCACACAGGCAGCTGACAGCAGAGGAACAACCCCCAGGACGCTGCTGTGACCTCTGAGGACCCCTGCACTTGAGCACAGGCAGGGAGAGAAAGGTTAGCAGCCTCCTCACACCCCCAACACCACAGCTCTGCCTTTGCCTCTGCCCACAAACAGCCAAAGGCTCTCAGGGACCAAAGAGAAGCACAGATCACACTTACATGCAAGAGGCTGAAACTGTCCAGCTCCAATCTGGCACAGAAAAAAGGAGGAAAGAATGGAGAAGAACAGAGCTTAGAGTCCTTGCTCTGGCTAGGTCACCTGGACAGGAGAGAAGCAAGGCAAGGAAAAAGATGTAGACCTCAGGATACAGAAACAAGCTCTAGAGACAGCCATTGGCAGTAGCAGCTGTGGGGAACAGGGGGGGGGAAAAGATCCTGTGCACACTCTGAACCATGCCCTCCTCTGCCCCCCACTGCCACAGACCACCAGGGCAGAAACGTTTCTCATGTGGAGGGGGGCAGCAACGAAGCCAAACACAAACTGAAGCAGAGCCAGGAGAGAAATTCAGCTCAGAACCCAAATCTATGTGACTGAAAGCAAAACACCACCACAGCCAAAGGCAGCTGTGCTGTGAGCTTGGCTGCTGCTGGCTGCACAGGAAGGGGTTTCTCTTGAGGGGGTGACCTGGGAGACAAAGCAGTTCCTAGGTTGGCTTGCCCTGGCTCATGCTACCCCTGCTGAGCTACAGCTCTCTGCTTGGCAGCTGAGCCTGCACTGCTCACTGCTAGGGCACTCTCAGCTGCTGCAGTCTCCCTCCCTGAGACACTCAGGCCTGAAGCCAGGCTGCTCCCCTCACCAGCCCAGTGCCCACCACCACTCACTGCCTTTCTGCCATCCTTTTCTCCTCTGCACCCTGCAGCTCACTGCCTGACACCAGCAGGCTGTGATGGTGCTAAGGAGTCAGGGTGCAGCACCCTCCTCACAGCCCAAGAACCAGCTGAAGATCATCTCACAGGATGGATTTGAAGCTCAAGGAGAGGAGACTGAGACTGGAGGGGAGGATGAAATTGGGCAGTGAGAGTGGGGAGACACTGGCACAGGCTGCCCAGGGAGGCTGTGGATGTCTCCTCCTTGGAGGTGTTCAAGGCCAGGCTTAAGCAACTTGGGCTGGTGAGAGGTGTCCCTGCTCGTGGAACTGGACGATCTGCAAGGTCCCTTCCAACCCAAACCCTGCTGTGATCACAGCAGAGCTGAGGCCTTGCTGCCAGCTCAAGCCCTGGGCACTCAGCACCACTGCTGCAGCACCTGGGCAGGCTGCCACCGGCGGCAGCACAGGCAGCAGCTCTGCCCCTGCACCAAGGAGGGTCAGGAAAGCAGCACTCTGCAAAGCCCTCCCTGAGGGGCTCAGTCCCTCCTGACTGCCTATCAGGGCATGCAGGAAAGGGGATCCCAGAGCCCCCCCAGCCCACCCCAGCCTCTCCCTTACCTTGCCCCGCACGAGGGCCTTGTAGGCAGTGCGGACGATGAGATAGGACCAGATGATGTGCAAGACCTGCAAGGTCACCAAGAGCCCATTGAAGAGCCACCAGGAAGGGTAAGGACCAATCAGTTCCCAGCTCTCAAACAGGGTTGTATTCAAAATCCTAAGAGAGAGATCCAGAAGCACATGAAGAGATCTGCCATGGCTCCAGCTAAGAGCTGAGAGCTTGTCCAGGGAGGCTGTGGCTGCCCCTTCCCTGCAGGTGTCCAAGGCCAGGCTGCATGAGGCAGCAGTGCCCAGGTGGGCAGCAGAGCCAATGGCATCCTGGGCTGGCTCAGGAGCAGTGTGGGCAGCAGGAGCAGGGAGGTTCTTGTGCCCCTGTGCTCAGCACTGCTCAGGCCACCCCTGGAGTGCTGTGCCCAGTTCTGGGCTCCTCCACTGCAGAGAGATGTTGAGGTGCTGGAAGGTGCCCAGAGCAGGGCAGCAAGGCTGGGGAGGGGCCTGGAGCACAGCCCTGTGAGGAGAGGCTGAGGGAGCTGGGGGGTGTGCAGCCTGCAGTAGAGGAGGCTCAGGGCAGAGCTCATTGCTGCCTGCAGCTGCCTGCAGGGAGGCTGTAGCCAGGTGGGGTTGGGCTCTGCTGCCAGGCAGGCAGGGACAGGAGAAGGGGACACAGCCTGGAGCTGTGCCAGGGCAGGTCTAGGCTGGGTGTTGTTAGGAAGTTGTTGTCAGAGAGAGTGATTGGCACTGGAATGGGCTGCCCAGGGAGGTGGTGCAGTGCCCATGGCTGGAGGTGTTGGTGCCAAGCCTGGCTGGGGCACTGAGTGCCATGGTCTGGGTGGTTGGCCAGGGCTGGGTTGGGCTGGGTTGGGCTGGGGGAGCTTGGAGCTCTCTGCCAACCTGGCTAATTGTATGACTCCATGACTGAGCAGCCTGGGCTGGTGGGAGGCTCACCCCTGGGCAGCCTGCACCCCTCTTTAAAGCTCAGGAAGGGTTTTAGCTCCCAGGTCCACTCCCTCCCTATTCTCTTCCCTCAGATTTTCACAGATCCCTCCTGCCAAGCCAGAGGACTAAAAAGTGCTGTCTGGAGCCAGCTCTGTGCTTGCTTTCAGTGCTGCCAGCACTGCAGTGATTTAATGATCACTTCAAAGTCTCTGAAGGAAGAGCTATAGAGAGACCTTGAACAGCATCATGAACTTCAGGGAGCTTTTAAGAGTGCACAGCAAAAGCAAAACCTTTCAGCACCTCCCTCAGAGGTAGCTCATGGAAGAATTCCATGCAAGCCCAGAGCTTGCTTCTCAAGAGGGAAGGGACTAGAGGGGGGGAGGTGAAACAAAGGCTGCTGCAGCACCACTGCAGGGCTGCCTGAGCTTCTCCTGTGGAGCTGAGGGATTGCATTGCAGCCAGTGGAAAACACATCAAAGATTTACAGGCAAAAGCATCACCTCCTGACAGGCAGCAGCCAGGAGGGACACTGCAAGTTGCTGACCAAGACAAGCACTAAAGTCTATTCTGCAGGCTCCTTTTGATGCAGTTATTGAGGGGGGGGAGGAAGAAGTGAGAGCTTTAATTGCAGCCCTGGTACCTAAGTGCTGCCACACAGCTCCTGGCCTGCTGTCACAGACCCCTAGAAGGGGCTCAGGCTGGAGGGGACCTCAGAGCTTATCTCCTCCAAACTCCCCACCACAGGCAAGGACACCTCTCAGCTAGATTGAGGTGCTCAATCCTTGTGGTCCCTTCCAGCCCTGATTCTATAACCTCAGGGAGCAGGCATCTAGATGACCTTTCAAGATCCCTTCCAACCCCTAACACTCTGTGTTGTGTTGGGGGAGCCAAAGCTGCCCACCAGGAATTCCATACAGGCAGTAAAGCCAAACCAAAGGGAGGAGTAACCAGGTCCAAACCCAAATTCCTCTCCCTCCTCCTTCAACACCAACAAGCAGCTCACCCACAGAAGCAGCTGCCCTGCTGAAGGAGAGGGAATCTGGTCACAGGATGATCAGCTCTAAGCAATCTGGGCAGAGCTTTGCCTCCCCATGAGAGCTCAGCCCTGTTTCAGGCTCTGAGCAGTGATGCACCTGAGGGGACCTTGCAGGAAGGCTGCAGAGGGACTTTTGTGGTGAGAGCCTGGCACAGGTTGAGGGTGGTGAGACCTTGGCACAGGTTTCCCAGGGAGGCTGTGGAGCACAGAAGCACAGAATGTGATCTATGATCCCATTCTGTGCTCCACAACCTCCCTGGAGATGTTCAAGGTCAGGCTGGATGAGGCCTTGAGCAGCCTGGACTAAGTGGGAGCTGTCCCTGCCCATGGCAGGGGTTTGGAACTGGTTGAGCTTTCAAGTCCCTTCCAACCCAGACCATTCTGTGAGTCTCTGTGTAGCAGTTTTGGGAGTTGCCTTCCCTCCCTCTTCAAGGTTAAAGATTACAATGTTCCAATTAGCCTCAAACCAGCATACTCTGAGTATCTCTGGAGCAGGAGGAGAGGCCCCAGCTGTGCATTAAAGATTCTCTTCAGACTCCCTCAAGCTGACTCTGGAAAGCTTCCTCCACCTGCCTGGTTGGACCCTTCTGCTCCCAGCTAAGGTTTGCAACTTCATAGATCCAAGCAGGTTGGCAGAGAGCTCCAAGCTCAAACAGCCCAACCCAGCCCCCAGCCCTGCCCAACCCACCAGACCATGGCACTCAGTGCCCCAGCCAGGCTTGGCACCAACACCTCCAGCCATGGGCACTGCACCACCTCCCTGGGCAGCCCATTCCAGGGCCAATCACTCTCTCTGACAACAACTTCCTAACAACATCCAGCCTCAGCCTGCCCTGGCACAGCTCCAGGCTGTGGCCCCTTCTCCTGGCCCTGCCTGCCTGGCAGCAGAGCCCAACCCCACCTGGCTACAGCCTCCCTGCAGGCAGCTGCAGGCAGCAATCAGCTCTGCCCTGAGCCTCCTCTGCTGCAGGCTGCACCCCCCCAGCTCCCTCAGCCTCTCCTCACAGGGCTGTGCTCCAGGCCCCTCCCCAGCCTTGCTGCCCTGCTCTGGGCACCTTCCAGCACCTCAACATCTCTCTGCAATGGAGGAGACCAGAACTGGGCACAGCACTGCAGGGGTGGCCTGAGCAGTGCTGAGCACAGGGGCACAAGAACCTCCCTTGTCCTGCTGCCCACACTGCTCCTGAGCCAGCCCAGGATGCCATTGGCTCTGCTGCCCACCTGGGCACTGCTGCCTCCTCTGCAGCTCCTCTCTCCAGCACCCCCAGGGCCCTCTCTGCCTGCCTGCTCTCAGCCACTCTGGCCCCAGCCTGTGGCACTGCTTGGGGTTGTTGTGGCTCAAGTGCAGAACCCTGCCCTTGGCCTTGTTCAATCTCATCCCCTTGGCCTCTGCCCACCCATGCAGCCTGGCCAGGTCCCTCTGCAGGGCTCTGCTCCCCTCCAACAGCTCCACAGCTGCTCCTAGCTTGGTGCCAGCTGCAAACTGACTGCTGCTGGACTCAATCCCCTGCTCCAGATCATCACTAAAGATACTGAACAGGACTGCCTCGAGGGACAAAGCTTGAAATGCTTGCAAGGAATCTAAACACAGAAGCTGTGCTTAAAGGGATTGGAAGAACAACCAAAACCTTCCAGCTTGAGGAGCTTACCAGAAAGGATAAATGCCCAAGCGTGTCACAATGAACACAACCCCAAAGAGCATGAAGAAAGCATCACAGAGCCGTTGGTACTTGGCATAATTGGCAAGCTTTGCAGCCTGAAAAGAGACAAGAAACAGGAGGATATTAGTCCCTTTGTGCCCTCATGTCATTACCAGGCTGTAAAGCTGCATCCCATTTGGAAGGTTTGGGGGTGGGGGGAGGGATTATTCTGGCTGCTTAAAGTGGTTATGAGCAGCTGACAAGGCAGGATCAGCAGAAGCAGCTTGGTGGCATGTTTAATGCAGCTGATCAAACTCAGCTTCTTCCCCTGAGAGCAGGATAGCAGCAGAGAGCTTGCAGCAACCTCACCTCTAGAAGGAAATCTGATGCATCATGCAGGCACAGCACCAGAGTCCCAACCCGCACCATGTTGTTCATGTAGGAGAAGGTGATGAGGCCAATGGTAGCCAAGTGATGGACAAACATAATCAGGAAGTCCTGGAAACAGGAAGAGAAAGGAATGAAGCCTCTTTGGCTGTCCAACCTAGCAGAAGTTTGGAATAGAGCCACAAAAACTGACTGAGTGGGGTCAGAGGATGCATGGAACGGGTTGGGTTGGCAGAGACCTTGGAGATCATCCAGCTCCAAGCCCCTGCCTCTGGCAGGGAATCCTCCCCTGCCAGCCCAGGCTGCTCAAGGCCTCATCCAGCCTGGCCTTGAACACCTCCAGGGAAGGCTGAGAGCATTGGAGCTGGAGAAGAGGAGGCTGAGGAAGGATCTCCTCAGTGCTCACCAACAGCTAAGTGGTGGATGTCAGGAGGATGGGGCCAGGCTCTGCCTCAGTGGTGCAGGACAGGAGGTTACAGGCATAAAGCTGAACATGGAAAGCTCAAACTAAGCTTGAGGAGGAACTTAAGAGATGGATCCTCTGATTCTCTGATCTTGTCTTGGGTTCTGAGCCTCTGTAGTGCACTGGGAAGGGTTTAAAGCAGTAAAGTGGGACCTGGGCTGCTTCTCTCTATCTGTGAACTGGGGAGGGAGGAGAATCTTGGTTCCTCCTGGCACAACTCAGCTGCATTTATCTCCATAAAACATCATTCAGAGAACCAGAGAATGGTTTAGGTTGGAAGGGAGCTCAAAGCTCAGCCAGTTCCAACCCTCTGCCATGGGCAGGGACAGCTCCCACTGGAACAGGTCACTCAAGGCCTCATCCAAGCTGGTCCTGAACACCTCCAGGGAGGTTGTGGAGCACAGAAGCACAGAATGGGATCTTTGATCCCATTCTGTGCTTCTGTGCTCCTCAACCTCCCTGGGAAACCTCTGCCAGGCTCTCTCCACCCTCAACCTGTGCCAGGCTCTCACCACCCTCACTTCTTCCTCACATCCACTTTCAATCTCCCCTCTGCCACTCCAAACCCATTCCTCCTCCTCCTGCCATTCCCAGACCTTCTCAACAGTCCCTCCCCAGCCCTCCTGCAGCCCCCTTCACACCCTGCCAGGCCACTCCAAGGGCTCCTCCAAGCCTTCTCCTCTCCAGCCTGCACAGCCCCAACTCTCTCAGCCTGTGCTCAGAGCAGAGCTGCTGCAGCCCTCTCAGCATCTTGGTGGCCTCCTCTGGGCTGGCTCCAACCCTTTCATGTCCTGCTTGTGCTGGGGGCTGCAGAACTGCCCCCAGGACTGCAGGTGGGGGCTGAGAAGAGCAGAGCCAAGGGGCAGAATCCCCTCCCTTGCCCTGTGCCCACACTGCTCTGGCTGCAGCCCAGCACAGGGTTGTGTCTGGGCTGCACTCACCCTGCAGGCTCCTGTGGAGCTTTGCATCACCCCAGACCCCCAGGGCCTGTTCCTCAGAGCTGCTCCAGCTCCTGTTGAGCTTTTCCCCACCCCAAACCTCCAGGTCCTGTTCCTCAGAGCTGCTCTCAGCCATTCCCCACCCAGCCTGGAGCTGTGCTTGGCATTGCACTGACCCAGGTGCACCCTCAACCTGTGCCAGAGTCTCACCACCCTCAACCTGTGCCAGAGTCTCACCACCCTCAACCTGTGCCAGAGTCTCACCACCCTCCCTGTAAAGCTGCTCACAGCAGAGAAAAGAACAAACATGAAAGCAGCAATAAAGGAGCTTTAAGAGGAATTGTTCACCTGTGTGGGTGACAGGTTGGGACTGCTGGAATCTGACAGCTTTGAAGCTGCCTTCTAGTATTTGGGCTTGGAAGGGACCTCCAGAGATCACCCAGCCCAAGCCCAAGCCCAGGACAGCTCTTTGCAGTGCTTCAGCCTCCCTGGCCAGGCACACTCTTGGCTCTTGGTGCCCCTCCCCACTGAGCACAGCACTCAGTGACCCTGCTGGACCTCACCTTCCTTTTAATGTCTGTAAACTGAGAGAACATCAGAGACCAGTAGAAGGCCAGCTCCAAGATGTAGTAATAATAAAGCCTGGATGTGAGAGGCTGGGAAAAAAAGCCACAGAGAGAGCACAGTCAGGAATCAAACTCCTTGAAATCCACACTGAAGATCAACTTTTGTTCCTTCTTCCATCCCCTGCACTTTCCCCTTACTTCCCTTTCCTCCCACTCTGCTCCTCCACAGTGCTGAAGCATAACAGCTCCAGAGCTGAGGTTTAATAACAATAACCTTAAGCCACAGGCACCTCCTTGTAGGCTTAGTCAGACCTCACTGGTATGCCTGAGCTGACTCAGGAGCAAGATTCCCTCTCAATATTTACAGCTCATCCTGCAGCCTCCTGGATCAGGAAAAGCAGGCACTGGAAGAGAGGGTTGCTCTCCAGACAATCACACTTGGTGCAGAATGAAAACACCACTGTCAAGTCAGGCACCAGCAGCAAGAAGCCAGCAGCTGACAGAGCATCTGAAGAGATCACCAAGTGGCCAAAGGGATGGAGCTGAAAAGCTGCAGCCTGTGCAGCATCAGCACCCAGAGCATCCCAGGAGCACTCAAGGCTGCTCAGCTGCAATCTGCTCTCAGCTAACAGAAAACAGACCCCCAAAATGGGGCACATACCTGGAAGGGGTAATTGTGCCAGCACTGTCGTGTGTCCCAGAACCAGGGAGCCTAAGGAAGACACAGAGAAGTCAGTACTCTGCAGGGATTTCTTCCCCCCCCCCACCCCTCCCCTGTCATCCACTGCAGCTGACCTCTAGAGCTCTGTTTCACCCAACTGCATCTGGATCTGGTTTGTCTTTGACTCTGCCACTCAAGCTAAATTCGTGGTGAACCTTCCTAGGGATTTCAAAGTCTGCTGCTAAGCTCCTTACAGAACTTGCTAGGGACTCAAAGCCTTTCTGCAGGCAGAGGCAAGGGAAACTGCAATGGAAATGGCAAGGGATAGTCACAGAGCTAAAGCAGCAGCAGCAGCACCAGCAGCAAGCCTACTGCAATTGCTACTGCTCTGCTGAGACCCCACCTGCAGCACTGCCTCCAGTTCTGGGGTCCCCAGCACAGAAAGGACATGGAAGTGCTGGAGGCAGTACTGCAGATGGGGTCTCAGCAGAGCAGAGGCAGAATCCCCTCCCTGTGCTGCTGCTCTCTTTGCTTTAGCTGCAGCCCAGGGCAGGTTTGGCATTCCACTGCCCCAAGCCTTGTTTATAAACCTTTGGTTCAGCAAGACCAAGGGCAAGGTCCTGCAGCTGGGTCAAGGCAATGCCAAGCACAAGTCCAGGCTGGGCAGTGCCAGGCTGGAGAGCAGCCCTGAGGAGAGGCACTTGGGGGTGCTGCTGGAGGAGAAGCTCAGCAGGAGCCAGCAGTGTGCACTTGCAGCCCAGAGAGCCAAGCAGAGCCTGGGCTGCAGCAGCAGCAGTGTGGCCAGCAGGGCCAGGGAGGGGATTCTGCCCCTCTGCTCTGCTCTGCTGAGACCCCACCTGGAGTGCTGCATCCAGCTCTGGAGCCCCTGGGCCAAGAGGGCTGTGGAGATGCTGGAGAGTGTCCAGAGCAGGGCCAGGAGGATGCTGAGAGGCTGCAGCAGCTCTGCTGTGAGCACAGCCTGAAAGAGTTGGGGCTGTGCAGGCTGGAGCAGAGGAGGCTCCCAGGTGACCTTCTTGTGGCCTGCCAGGAGCTGAAGTGGGCTCCAAAAAAGCTGGGGAGGGACTTTGGAGGCTGTGAGGGAGTGGCAGGAGTGAGGGGGATGGAGCAGAGATGGAGGTGGGGAGAGTGAGGCTGGAGGTGAGGAGGAAGTTGTTGAGCATGAGAGTGGTGAGAGGCTGGAATGGGTTGCCCAGGGAGGGGGTTGAGGCCCCATGGCTGGAGGTGTTTAAGGCCAGGCTGGCTGAGGCTGTGTGCAGCCTGCTCTAGGGTAGGGTGTCCCTGGGCATGGCAAGGGTTGGCACTGCCTGATCCTTGTGGTCCCTTCCAACCCTGCCTGATTCTATGATCCTAAGCTAATTGGCAGCACTGCAGAGGGGCACACAAGCAGTTAACCCTCCTCTACTTCAGCAGGAGAAGCAGAGGCCAGCAGCATGGCCCCCAGGAGGGGGAGGGGGCAGCTGAACTCACCGTCCAGAGAAACCTGATGCCATAAAAGAATATACTGAAATAAAAAGTGAATCTCCACCTGGGGAAAGAGAAAAGCAGCAGCAAAGGTTAAACTCAGCAAACAGAACCAGCCCTGGGTGGGTTAACATCTCTGACCAAAGCTCCCCCCCGCCCCACGTGTGACACCTGAAGAGCTTCCACCCACCAAAGGCTAAACCCTGAGCTGGCAAAGCTGGGACAGGAGAAAATCTGCTCCAGAGTTTTCAGAGCTCCACAACAGCCAAGTTAGAAACCAAAGCAGAGAGTGAGCTGTGAGGACAGGCTGGGGGGAGCTGGGGGTGTTCAGCCTGGAGAAGACTCCAGGGGAACCTTAGAGCTGCCTGCCAGTACCTGAAGGGAAGGCTGCAGAGGGACTTCTCTTGAGGGTGTCTGAGACAGGCTAAGGGGGAATGGAGCTGAGGCAGAGCAGGGTGAGGCTGGAGCAGGGTGAGAGTGGAGACTGGAGCCGGGGCCGGAGCGGAGCTGGGGCAGAGCAGGGTGAGAAGGGAGCGAGGCAGAGTGGGACCAGAGCGGAGCTGGGGCAGAGTGGGGTGAGAAGGGAGCGAGGCAGAGTGGGGCCAGAGCGGAGCTGGGGCAGAGTGGGGTGAGAAGGGAGCGAGGCAGAGTGGGGCCAGAGCGGAGCCAGGGGCAGAGCCAGGGCCAGAGCGGGGCCGGGGCCAGAGCCGGGGCCAGAGCAGGACCAGAGCAGGGTGAGAAGGGAGCGAGGCAGAGTGGGACCAGAGCGGAGCTGGGGCAGAGCCGGGGCCAGAGCGGAGCGGGGTGAGAATTGAAGCTGAGGCAGAGCAGGGATAGACTGGAGCCAGGGCACAACAGGGTGAGAATTGAAGCTGAGGCAGAGTGGGGATAGACTGGAGCCAGGGCACAACAGGGTGAGAATTGAAGCTGAGGCAGAGTGGGGATAGACTGGAGCCAGGGCACAACAGGGTGAGAATTGAAGCTGAGGCAGAGCAGGGATAGACTGGAGCCAGGGCACAACAGGGTGAGAATGGAGCTGAGGCAGAGTGGGGATAGACTGGAGCCAGGGCACAACAGGGTGAGAATGGAGCTGAGGCAGAGCGGGGATAGACTGGAGCCAGGGCACAACAGGGTGAGAATGGAGCTGAGGCAGAGCAGGGATAGACTGGAGCCAGGGCACAACAGGGTGAGAATTGAAGCTGAGGCAGAGTGGGGATAGACTGGAGCCAGGGCACAACAGGGTGAGAATTGAAGCTGAGGCAGAGTGGGGATAGACTGGAGCCAGGGCACAACAGGGTGAGAATTGAAGCTGAGGCAGAGCAGGGATAGACTGGAGCCAGGGCACAACAGGGTGAGAATGGAGCTGAGGCAGAGCAGGGTGAGAATGGAGACTGAAGCCAAGGCAGAGTGCAGCAAGAACGGAGCCAGGGCAGAGCGGGATGAGAATGGAGCCAGAGCAGAAGTTCTGCAGCAGGAGGATGAGGAAGGTTGGACGGCAGGGGGGTGGTGAAGTAGATGAGCCCTGAGGCCTCTTCCAAGCTGAGCCATTCTAGGAGTCTATGAGCAGGCATCACCCATCTGCTCCAGCATCCACTGCTCACAAGAAGGTAAGGCACTGGCATCCAGAAGGCATCCTGAGGTACTTCTCCCTCTTACCTTGTGGCTTTAAGCAGACAGAACCATACTGGGGGGGAGGAATTAATATGCAGTTACTGGAAAGGAAAGAAAGCAGCAGAGAAGAGAAGAAAGTCAGGGGAGAACATTCAGGTGCTGAGCAGCCTGAGCTCAGTGCAAGCACTCAGAAAGGAACAACAGAGAGAAGTGGGATGAGAAGAGCAGGAATGCAACAAGAGTCTGGACCAAGGCACCTCCAGCATCTGCCAACCAGGAGCTCACCCTGCCTGGGAACCAGCACTGCTCTCCAGCAAAGCTGCAGGCAGGACAGCTGCCTTCACCTGAAGGATCATCCAGCTCCAACCCCCTGACATGGGCCAGGCTGTGCAAGGCCAGGAGAGCTGGAGAGGGACTTCTGACAAGGGCTTGGAGTGCCAGGACAAGGGGCAATGGCTCTGAGCTGGGAGAGAGGAGACTGAGACTGGAGACGAGGAAGAAACTCATCAGAGTGAGGGTGGGCAGACACTGGCCCAGGTTGCCCCGGGAGGCTGTGAATGCCCTCACCCTGGAGATGTTCAAGGCCAGGCTGGATGAGTCCTTGAGCAAGCTGGGCTGGCAGGAGGTGTCCCTGGAGCTGGATGATCTGTAAGGTCCCTCCCAACCCAACCTCTTGCACGCTCTGGTCTGTTCCATCTCCGTTCTGGTCTCTCATGCACAGTTACAGAAGGGTCCTGGAATTCTTTCGAGCTCTCCTAACTTCTTCCCTTTGCCAACCCACCCGAGGCAGCAGCTGAAAAGGGGCAGCTGGCACAGGCAAGGGGCAGAGGGGAGCTGGGAGGTGCAGCCAGGCCATGCACACCTACATGCTCTCACAGAACTTCCTGAGGGTGCTGGGCTTGTCCTGGTTCCTGCGGTGCCGAAACCAGCGCTGGATCTTCCGCATGTCCCAGTCCAGCTGCTTGGACAAACCTTCCAACCTCCTTCCATCTGGAGCCTGAAGGGAAGCAAAGCAAGGTCACTAAGGTCACTGTTTCTCCCTTTCTCCTCCACCTCCCTTCACTCCCAAGATTGCCTCAGCACCGGGACAGGAATGGTGCCCAGATCAGGACCACCCCCCTAGGAAGGCACCAAGGGAAGAGCATCCCCCAGGAGCATCAGTTCCAGCTCAGCTTCCACTCAAGCCACCAATGACTGAGTGCTGCTGCATGCTGCAGGCTGAGCACCTCCTCCTCTGCTCCATCACCTGCCGGCACAATGGATGCAGTTGGTCTGCTTCCTGGGGGGTGCAGATCATAGAACCATGCAGGTTGGCAGAGAGCTCCAAGCTCAAACAGCCCTACCCAGCTCCCAGGTTGGATTATTCAGTCCAACCTATAAGAGAATCAAGCAGGTTGGAAGAGAGCTCCAAGATCATCCAGTCCAAGCTAGCACCCAGCCCTGCCCAACCAACCAGACCATGGCACTCAGTGCCCCAGCCAGGCTTGGCACCAACACCTCCAGCCATGGGCACTGCACCACCTCCCTGGGCAGCCCATTCCAGTGCCAATCACTCTCTCTGACAACAACTTCCTAACAACATCCAGCCTCAGCCTGCCCTGGCACAGCTTCAGGCTGTGGCCTCTTCTTCTGGCCCTGCCTGCCTGGCAGCAGAGCCCAACCCCACCTGGCTACAGCCTCCCTGCAGGCAGCAATCAGCTCTGCCCTGAGCCTCCTCTGCTGCAGGCTGCACCCCCCCAGCTCCCTCAGCCTCTCCTCACAGGGCTGTGCTCCAGGCCCCTCCCCAGCCTTGCTGCCCTGCTCTGGGCACCTTCCAGCACCCAAAATCTCTCTGGAACTGAAGAGCCCAGAACTGGAAGGCTCTGTCCTACCTGTTCCAACATGCATCAAACAGCCCAGAGCTGAGACAGAGCAAAGCTGGAAACATTTAGGGGCTGCCACTCACTGTGAGGAAGACTTCAGAGAATGACTCAGGTTGGAAGGGATTTCAGGGATCATCTACTGCAACCTCTAGCCATGGGCAAGGACAACTCTCAACCAGGCTCAGCTGCTCCCAGCCTCATCCAGCCTGGCCTTGAACACCCCCAGGCAGGAGACAGCCACAGCCTCCCTCCCTGGGCAGCCTGCTCCAGAGTCCTTCCACCCTCATACTGAAGAACTTCAATGTCTGAGGGGGTTGTGCCAGGATGAAGGTGCCAGGCTTGTTTTGGTGGTGCCCAGTGACAGGACAAAGCACTGTGGGCACAAACTGGAACTGTGGAGGTTCCACAGCTACATGAGGAGAAACTTGATAGTGTGAGGGTGCTGGAGGCCTGGAGCAGGCTGCCCACAGAGGCTGTGGAGTCTCCCTCTGTGGAGACTTTCAGTACCCACTTGGATGTGTTCCTGTGTGATCTGCCCTGAGGGACCCTGCTCTGGCAGGGGGTTGGACTTAGGTGATCTCTGGAGGTCCCTTCCAACCCCTCCCCTCCTGTGGTTCTATCTTAGAGGTCTCTTCCAACCAAAACAATTCCCAAATCTACCTCCAAAGGTGGCAAAATGAGAGCAGGGCAGAGTATGAAATGCATTTCCCTCTAGGAAAGGGAGAGCAAAACCTCCCTCTGGTCCCAGCCACAGGGCTCCATCTCCAGCAGGACCTGCAGGGGGATGGGCACAGCCACAGGGCTCCATCTCCAGCAGGGCCTGCAGGGGGATGGTCCCAGACTCAGGGCTCCATCTCCAGCAGGACCTGCAGGGGGATAGCCACAGGGCTCCATCTCCAGCAGGACCTGCAGGGAGATGGTCACAGCCTCAGGGCTCCATCTCCAGCAGGACCTGCAGGGGGATGGTCACAGCCACAGGACTCCATCTCCAGCAGGAACTGCAGGGGGATGGCCCCAGCTACAGGGCTCCATCTCCAGCAGGACCTGCAAGGGGATGGTCCCAGACTCAGGGCTCCATCTCCAGCAGGACCTGCAGGGGGATGGCCACAGCCACAGGGCTCCCTCTCCAGCAGGACCTGCAGGGGGATGGGCACAGCCTCAGGGCTCCCTCTCCAGCAATGGTCCCAGCCACAGGACTCCATCTCCAGCAGGACCTGCAGGGGGATAGCCACAGGGCTCCATCTCCAGCAGGACCTGCAGGGGGATGGGCACAGCCTCAGGGCTCCATCTCCAGCAATGGTCACAGCCACAGGACTCCATCTCCAGCAGGACCTGCAGGGGGATGGTCCCAGCCTCAGGGCTCCCTCTCCAGCAGGGCACTCACCTTGGTGATGGCTGTAAACACTTTCTCTAGGATTGCATTGGGCTGGGCTCGGTGTGGGCCACTGTCCTGAATGCCAAGGCTGATGGCACAAGG
The DNA here is from genome assembly GCF_015220805.1 of Pogoniulus pusillus. Classification (NCBI taxonomy): domain Eukaryota; kingdom Metazoa; phylum Chordata; class Aves; order Piciformes; family Lybiidae; genus Pogoniulus; species Pogoniulus pusillus. Next base: position 905,043 of record NW_026974711.1, on the reverse strand, counting down.
CTTGGCAATAAACCTGGAAGAGATGAGAAGAAAGCCTTAGAACAGAGCATTTTCCTCCCCTGCTGAAGCAAAAAGACCTCAGCCTGCAAAACCTACCCCAGGAGAAGCTTCTCCACTCACTTCAGAGGCTAAAAAGAAACTTCAGAGGTGAAATAATCTCTTTCCTTAGCCCCCCCCCCCAAGGGCAGTGCATCCACCTGAAGTGAGAAGCTTCATGTCCCTGGCTTGCAAGGACCAGAATGTGCTCACCACTGAGAAACAAGATGAGAGAGCCCTGAGAGCTCCTGCAGCTTGGGGGGGGAAGCAAAAGCAGCATGGCAGGGAGGGGATTCTGCCCCTCTCCTCTGACCCCCACCTGCAGCACTGCCTCCAGTTCTGGGGCCCCCAGCACAGGAAGGACCTGAGATTGCTGGAGGAGTCCAGAGGAGGTCACCAAGATGATCAGAGGGATGTGGGGACAGGCTGAGAGATTTGGGGCTGTTCAGCCTGGAGAAGAGAAAGCTCCAGGGCAACCTTAGAGCAACCTTCCTGTGCCTGAAGAGGCTACACAAGAAAGCTGGGGAGGGACTTTGGAGGAGGGCTGGGAGTGCCAGGATGAGGGACAGTGGCTCTGAGCTGGGAGAGAGGAGCCTGAGAGTGCAGAGGAGGAGGATCACAGATGTGAGGGGTTGGAAGGGACCCAAGGAGATCATCAAGTCCAACCTCCTGCCAGAGCAGGACAATCCTAACACAGATCACAGAGCAGCACATCCAGACAGGCCTGGAAAGGCTCCAGGGAAGGAGACTCCAAGAAATTCTTGAGTGAGAGGGTGGGGAGAGCCTGGCACAGGTTGCCCAGGGAGGCTATGAAGGACTTCTTCCTCAGCTCCAGTCTCACCCTGCTCTGCCTCAGCTCCAAACCATTCCCCCTTAGCCTGTCTCCAGAGAAGTCCCTCTGCAGCCTTCCTGGAGGATCCCTTCAGGTACTGGCAGGCAGCTCTAAGGTCCCCCCTGGAGTCTTCTCCTTTGCAGGCTCAGCAGGCCCAGGGCTCAGCCTGCCAGAGCCTGAAGCTCTGCCCTGCAACCTCAGCCCAGCAGCAGCAAGGAAGCACCAGGACAAGGCTGCCCAGTGGCACTTCCACTCCTGGGGATGCTCAGAGCTAAAAGAGCACAAAGTCATGAGCACACAGACCCGAGGAGAGCTGGGAGGGTTGGACCCAATGTGACCTTCAGAGGTCCCTTTTAATCTAAATCACTTTATGGTTCCATAAAAATCTTACCTGCAGCAGCTGTTTCCAAGGCCAGCTCAGAGCCACACCTGCCCAGCAAGGATTTATCATCACTTTAAGGCTTTTATTCCACTTTTCTCAGCAGGTGGCTGCTGGCAGGCTCCAGTCACACCTAGCAGGTTGCCTTCCTCACTCTGGTTACCAAAGCAGCCTGATGCTGAGGCCAGCATCAAGCACTCAGACTCCTACATTACAACAACTACAGCTCAGCCACGCTGTAATTCACCTCCCCAGAGGCAGAATGCTTCTTGAGGGGGGGGTTGGAACTGGATGATCTTTAAGGTCCTCTTCTAGAGACTTTCAAGACCTCACCTGGATGTGTTCCTGTGTGAGCCAGCTCTGGCCTGGATGATCTCCAGAGGTCACTTCCAATCTCTACCATTCTTTGATTCCTCTCCACAGTTCAATCTGATTTTCTTTTACTGCTTCCCAAGTCCCTTCTGAGACCTCAGGAAAATTCCCACTCCCAGCAAATCCACAAACCAGACCCAGCTCCATTCCTGCTCACTTCAGCCCTGCAGCTCTCTTCGTGCTTCAGAAGCACCTCCTGCCTTGCCAGTGGTGAAAATTAAGATTAAATCAATCTTGAATGAATTCAGCAGTGCCAAGTGGCTCCCCCAGGGCTCAGTGATGTTGAACACCTTTGGCAGTGATATGGACAGAGGAATCAGTGCACCCTCAGCAAGTGTGGAGATGGCACCAAGCTGTGTGGCACAGGCGACTTGCCAGAGGGCAGGGATCCATGCAGAGGGACCTGGGCAGGCTGCAGAGGTGTGCCCAGCCCAACCTCATGGCATTCAACAAGGCCAAGGGTAAGATCCTGCACCTGGGTCAGTGCAATGCCAAGCACAGCTCCAGGCTGGGTGGGGAATGGCTGAGAGCAGCTCTGAGGAACAGGACCTGGGGGTCTGGGGTGGGGAAAAGCTCAACAGGAGCCTGCAGGGTGAGTGCAGCCCAGACACAACCCTGTGCTGGGCTGCAGCAAGAGCAGTGTGGGCACAGGGCAAGGGAGGGGATTCTGCCCCTTGGCTCTGCTCTCCTCAGCCCCCACCTGCAGTCCCGGGGGCAGTTCTGCAGCCCCCAGCACAAGCAGCACATGGAAGGGTTGGAGCCAGCCCAGAGGAGGCCACCAAGATGCTGAGAGGGCTGCAGCAGCTCTGCTCTGAGCACAGGCTGAGAGAGTTGGGGCTGTGCAGGCTGGAGAGGAGAAGGCTTGGAGGAGCCCTTGGAGTGGCCTTGCAGGGTGTGAAGGGGGCTGCAGGAGGGCTGGGGAGGGACTGTTGAGAAGGTCTGGGAATGGCAGGAGGAGGAGGAGGAATGGGTTTGGAGTGGCAGAGGGGAGATTGAAAGTGGATGTGAGGAAGAAGTGAGGGTGGTGAGAGCCTGGCACAGGTTGAGGGTGGAGAGAGCCTGGCACAGGTTGAGGGTGGAGAGAGCCTGGCACAGGTTGAGGGTGGAGAGAGCCTGGCACAGGTTTCCCAGGGAGGTTGAGGAGCACAGAAGCACAGAATGGGATCTTTGATCCCATTCTGTGCTTCTGTGCTCCTCAACCTCCCTGCAGGTGTTCAAGTCCAGCTCGGATGAGGCTTTGAGCGACCTGTTCCAGCGGGAGCTGTCCCTGCCCATGGCTGATCCTTGAGCTTCCCATCCAACCTAACCCCAAGCAAACACACGAAGTGCCTTTGGTCTGCTTCACCTACCCCCACTCCTAACCAATCCGCTCTGCTAATTAGCCCCTACAGCCTCCCTGGTGCGCGGCTGGAAGCGATACAGATCGCGGCGAGGAGAGGAAAACCTCAGCCCCGGGGGGAAGGCGTTCGCGGAGCCCCAAAAGCAGCCAGCACCGGAGGGTTCCACCTGCTCCCGACCCGGGAGGAAGATCCGCAGGCACTTCCCTCATGCCTGAGATGCAAGAGCCCCACAAAACATTTAATCATCCACCAGGGCCCATGCGAACGAAGCTTATTTCCTCATCCTGGAACTCGCCAGGAGAGCAGAGCGAAGGCAGAGCGAAGCCATTCAAGTCAACCACCGCCAGCTGCGCTGTGCTCTGCTCCTCCTGGCCGGGAGGGGAAAGCGAAGGCAACTCCTCAGACGTCTCTTCCTCGCTCTGCCTCAACACCGAGGCACCGCTAGCACCGGAGGAGCCCCTCGGGATGCGCAGCCGAGGGAGAGAGAGGAGCCGCAGCGCCGTGACAGCCGCCGAGAGGCTCCCGGGAGAGGTCTTCCTGCGTTACACAACGTCCCCGTTGGGCGCAAAAAGAGCCCCGGCGGCGGAAAGCCCACAACGGCCTCCGCGGAAGGGCTGGGGCGATGAGGGAGCCCTACCGAGCCGCCCCGAGGGGCCGAGCCCGACTCGCCTCGCCGCCGGCTCGGCCCCCGCCGTTCCTCCCGGGACTATCCGCAGCCCGTTGCTAAGAGACACCCGGCGGCCTCACCGTGCGCTCGTCTGCGAGGCGGCACCGAAGGCAGCGTCCCGTTCACCTGCGGACCCCGGGGCAGCCCCGAAGCCCCCCGCCCTCACTCACCTCTCGAAGAGCAGCCGCACGGCGAAGATGCCGAGCGCCAGGGGAAAGGCGGAGAGGACGTGGCCCGCCCGCGGGTACTGCAGCCCGCTGCCCGGCGGGCCTGGCTCCCCGGCTAAGTCCGCCCACGTCACGTTGTGCGGCAACCAGAACCGCTCGTTCCAAAACCAGGCCCGCAGCGCCGCGGCCGCCGCCGCCGCCATCTTCCGCCGCCTCCCTCCCTGCCGGCGGCCGCAGCCCTGCGGCCACCGCCGCGCCCGCCCCGCCCCCTCCGCCGCGCCCGCCCCGCCCCCTCCCCTGCGCCAGCCAATCCGCCGCGCTCGCCCCGCCCCCTCCCCTGCGCCAGCACCGCCCCCTCCCCTGCGCCAGCCAATCCGCCGTGCCCGCCCCGCCCCCTCCCCTGCTCCAGCACCGCCCCCTCCCCTGCTCCAGCACCGCCCCCTCTCCTGCGCCAGCCAATGCGCATGCGGCGCGGACAACCGGTGGGCGGGGCATCCTCGTAGACACGCCCCTTTCGGCGGGCCGTTACCGCCCGCGCATGCGCGGTGCGTGCTCGCCGCTCGCTGCCGGGCGCCGTGCGGGCAGCGCAGGGCAGGGCAGGGCAGGGCAGGGCAGGGCAGGGCGGGCGGCGGCACCGGCGGCTCCGGGCTCAGCTTTCCGGCCCTCGGGGGAGCTTTGCGCTGACGGGGAGGGGATGTGGCTGTGACTGCAGAGTAGTCCTGGAGCCTGAGAGGTCAGCAGAGGCTTTCATGTGGCCCCAAAGCACGCGGCCCCGGCGCCGCCGCCGCCGGGAGGGCGCTGGCTGATGCAGGCGCCGAAACCGACCTCAGGCTCCGGTGGATGAATCGCCTCCTGCTCACCCCTGAGGGGATGATTTCCTCAGCTGAGGTCCCGGGTCCTTGCGGATGGAAGGGCAGCAGGGCTGCAGGCAGGACATGTGATGGCTTCGTGGTGAGGCACCGAGGATAACGGAATCACGGCGGCCTTAAGGCTGGCAGAGACCTCGGAGTGAGCATCAGCTCCAGCCCTGGCCGCCAAACCGTGGCCCCAGGTGTTAACGGCTGTGGGAGTTTTGGGCAGCTCTAGGGATGGGGACTCCACTGGGCAGCCTGTGCCAGGGCCTGGCCATTCGTGCTGGAGAGTGATGGTGAATGGGGCCACATGCAGCTGGCACCAGTGGTACCCCCCAGGGGGTCAGTGCTGGGCTCGTCCTGTTCACTGTCCTGTCCAGTATCATTAATGATGCTCTGGAGCAGGGGATTGAGTCCAGCAGCAGCCAGTTTGCAGCTGGCACCAAGCTAGGAGCAGTGTGGAGCTGTTGGAGGGGAGCAGAGCCCTGCAGAGGGACCTGGCCAGGCTGGATGGGTGGGCAGAGGCCAAGGGGATGAGACTGAACAAGGCCAAGTGCAGGGTTCTGCACTTTGGCCACAACAACCCCAAGCAGCTCCAGGCTGGGGCCAGAGTGGCTGAGAGCAGGCAGGCAGAGAGGGCCCTGGGGGTGCTGGCAGAGAGGAGCTGCAGAGGAGGCAGCAGTGCCCAGGTGGGTAGCAGAGCCAATGGCATCCTGGGCTGGCTCAGGAGCAGTGTGGGCAGCAGGGCAAGGGAGGTTCTTGTGCCCCTGTGCTCAGCACTGCTCAGGCCACCCCTGCAGTGCTGTGCCCAGTTCTGGGCTCCTCCATTGCAGAGAGCTGTTGAGGTGCTGGAAGGTGCCCAGAGCAGGGCAGCAAGGCTGGGGAGGGGCCTGGAGCACAGCCCTGTGAGGAGAGGCTGAGGGAGCTGGGGGGGTGCAGGCTGCAGCAGAGGAGGCTGAGGGCAGAGCTGATTGCTGCCTGCAGCTGCCTGCAGGGAGGCTGTAGCCAGGTGGGGTTGGGCTCTGCTGCCAGGCAGGCAGGGCCAGGAGAAGGGGACAGAGGCTGAAGCTGTGCCAGGGCAGGCTCAGGCTGGATGTTGTTAGGAAGTTGTTGTCAGAGAGAGTGATTGGCACTGGAATTGGCTGCCCAGGGAGGTGGTGCAGTGCCCATGGCTGGAGGTGTTGGTGCCAAGCCTGGCTGGGGCACTGAGTGCCATGGGCTGGTTGGTTGGGCAGGGCTGTTTGAGCTTGGAGCTCTCTGCCAACCATGGCTGATTCTATGCAATAAAGACTTTTTCCTAATGTCCAACTTAAAGCTCTGAGGCAGCTTGAGGCCATTTCTTGTCTTGTCCCTTAACTCCTTGGGAGAAGAATCCAAGCTCCACCTGGCTCCAGCCTCCTCTCAGGCAGCTGCAGAGAGTCAGGAGCTCTCCCTTCAGCCTCCTTTTCTCCAGGCTCACCACCCCCAGCTGCTTCTCCCCAGTCCTCCTCACCCTGCTCCAGCCTCTTCCCTGTCCCTGGAGGGACTGTGGGGGGAACTAAACCTGACCCCAGGCTTCCAGGTGTGTCCTCCCCAGTCCTGGGGGTCAATCCCTGCCCTGCTCCTGCTGCTCCAGAACCATCTCTTCTGCTAGCAAACTGTCGAGCTCCAAGCAGAGCAGGAGCAGGCAGCACAAGGTTGTTGTTAAAGCTCTGTGAAATGTGTACAGGCTTGGGGTGAGGATTACCCAGCCACAAAGCCTGGCTTTGGGAAGCCTCACACAATCAGCTCCTCCACCTCTCCAGCCAGGGGCTCAGCATCCACTTCCTCGTCGAAGCCAATGATCCATCCTGCACCAACAGCGCTGCTGGCATGGCTCCAGGGGAGAGCAGCTCTCACAGCCCATTCAGCACACAAAGACTCTGATAAGAGAGATCCAAGGACAGCCTGGTTCAGAGATCCCATGGAATGGAGCTCTGCATGAGGGTGTGCAGAGACAGGCCAAGGGGGAATTGGTTTGGAGCTGAGGCAGAGCAAGGTGAGACTGGAGCTGAGGAAGAAGTTCTGCAGCAGGAGGGTGCTGAGAGGCTGGCACAGGCTGCCCGGGGAGGCTGTGGCTGCCTCCTGCCTGGGGGTGTTCAAGGCCAGGCTGGATGAGGGCAGCTGAGTCTAGCTGAGAGGTGTCCCTGGGCATGGCAGGAGCTTGGAGGAGATGAGCTCTGAGCTCCCTTCCAGCCTGAGCCATGCTGTGATGCTCCAATTCAAGCCTCCTAAGGAACAGGCACTGAAGCAAACTCCACACATCCAAGTCCACAGCAGACTTTCCTCTCTCCCCTTGCAAACACTCAGCACCACTTCCAGGCAGAAACCCCTCCAGCTGCTGAGCAGTTTGAGGGAACTGATACCAAACCAGAGGCTCCTCCAACCCATGCTGGGGCTGGGGGAAGGGGAGGAAGGCTGCAGCCAGCAGTGTCTGCTTGCACAGCAGCTCTGGCACTGTTGTCCAGGTCTTGCTGCTCCCTTCAAGGACAGAAAAGCCTCCTGATGTGCAGCTGCTAACCCTCCAGCTCCCCTCAGCCTGCTCCTGCCTTCTCCTCCTGCTAAATCCACATTTCCTCCTGCTGCTGCAGGACATTCTGGGCTCAGCCTCTGGCTGCCCCAATCAAACCCTCCTCAGGTTGAACTGCAGCACAAAGCTGATTAAAGGAAGGAGGGGAGGGGGAAGCCCTCATCTTCCTCAGCTGCCACACCCTGAGCAGCACCTGATGGCACAAATGGCAGTGTGAGACCCCCACAGGTCCTCTCTGCCTCTCCCATCCTGCTCTAACCCTTCCTCTGCACAGAGCCTGCGGCTGCCAGCCTGGGCACACAGTGGCACCTAGTGGCACCAGAGCACTCCCTGCCTGGGCTCCAGCTGCCCTGCCAGCCCCAGCGCTTTCAGAGCTGCACCTCCCTGAAGCCCTGGAATTGGTGGGGCTGGAAAACACCTCCAGGAGCTCCATTCCAACCCAGCCTGCTCAGTGACTCTCTGACAGTTGTGGTCACTGCTGCCCAAAAGGAGCTGCAGTGCCCAGAGCAGGGCAGCAAGGCTGGGGAGGGGCCTGGGGCACAGCCCTGTGAGGAGAGGCTGAGGGAGCTGGGGGGGTGCAGCCTGCAGCAGAGGAGGCTCAGGGCAGAGCTCATTTCTGCCTGCAGCTGCCTGCAGGGAGGCTGTAGCCAGGTGGGGTTGGGCTCTGCTGCCAGGCAGGCAGGGCCAGGAGAAGGGGACACAGCCTGAAGCTGTGCCAGGGCAGGCTCAGGCTGGATGTTGTTAGGAAGTTGTTGTCAGAGAGAGTGATTGGTACTGGAATGGGCTGCCCAGGGAGGTGGTGCAGTGCCCATGGCTGGAGGTGTTGGTGCCAAGCCTGGCTGGGGCACTGAGTGCCATGGTCTGGTTGGTTGGGCAGGGCTGGGGGCTGGGTTGGGCTGGGGGAGCTTGGAGCTCTCTGCCAACCTGCTTGGTTCTATGAAGCTGCCTCCAAAGCAGCACCAATCCAGGCCTCAATTGGAATGCAAATGACCGAAGTTTATTTGAAGGTTGTGTAGTTAGCAGGAGTGTTAAGAGCAGAATATTTTACACCTCGAGTAGAGTTAAAGCTAAGAATGCAGTACAGAGAAAGCTAACAGCAAAGGGCATCCTCCCCCACTGCCAGGCCAAAGAAATGAAGTTTAAAACCCTTGAATGGGAGCAATCACAAAAGTTTCCTTGTCCAGACCCTTTTTTTTCCCCTCCCCCCATCCCATTCCAGCCCTAATTTCACAGCCACAACCAAGAAGGTTTATGGCAGATTGGCAGAAGCAGGATTGCAAAGCTGACAAAAGGCCTTCAAAACATTATCTGCACTTTAAAATGAACTCCCCAAGTTAAAAAAAAACCCAAATCAAAACCAAAAACCAACCCAACCCAACCCCTCCACTTCAAATCCATCTGAAATGTCCAAGTAATGCCCTGCAGGCTGCTGCAAAAGGGTTGCCTGCTCCTCAATCATCTGTGGGATGAGACAGCACTGCACTAGGGATGCTCCAGCTGTGGGCACACAGTTCCAGTTGCACAGAGGGAAGGGAAAGGAGCAGGAAGCCTTCAGCTGGCACTGGGCACACAGTTCCAGTTGCACAGAGGGAAGGGAAAGGAGCAGGAAGCCTTCAGCTGGCACTGGGCACACAGTTCCAGTTGCACAGAGGGAAGGGAAAGGAGCAGGAAGCCTTCAGCTGGCACTGGGCACACAGTTCCAGCTGCACAGAGGGAAGGGAAAGGAGCAGGAAGCCTTCAGCTGGCTGTGGGCACACAGTTCCAGCTGCAGAGAGGGAAGGGAAAGGAGCAGGAAGCCTTCAGCTGGCACTGGGCACACAGTTCCAGTTGCACAGAGGGAAGGGAAAGGAGCAGGAAGCCTTCAGCTGGCACTGGGCACACAGTTCCAGTTGCACAGGGGGAAGGGAAAGGAGCAGGAAGCCTTCAGCTGGCAGCCTGGATTGAGGAGGATCCCACTGCACCCAGGCAGGCGTCGGATGCTGAGCACACTGTGGGCGCTGTGATGCTGTTCAGAGCGATCCCAGCTGTGCCCTTTGCACCTCTTAAAGTGCATGAAGTTACCAAGCAGGCCAGAAAGTCCCTTTGAAATGGGTCCCTAAGCACTGCAGTAGCATCTGTAGTGGTCAGAGCAGTGTGCCAGAGCCTGTTCCACACCACCAGGTCGGAGTGTAGGGGGTGGTGTAAACTGTGAGTGAGATACGTTCTGGAGCTCCGAGAGGAGAGGGCGAGCAGGAGCACAGCACAGCTCCGTGCTCCTGGAGGGCAGCCACTACCTGTGGAGCCATCCCAGTGCCAGCTCCTTGCTCCCAAAGCACCTGGGCAAACTCTTTGCAGGCTTCCAGAGTCTTATTTCAAGTTGAGATGGTCTGCAGGGGAGATGTCCCTGGGTGGGGGTGTGCAGGTAGCATCGGTCTCGTGGAGGAGAGCTGCTGGTTAAAGCTAAAAACATCGATTGAAAAGGCCCAGCACCTGGCAGCAAGTCTTCTAGAAGGCAAATTTATTCTTCATCCTCCTCCTCCTCCTCCTCATAGTAACGATTCCTCTTGATCTGCTCCTCCACAGACAGATCCTCCACATCTTCCCCCTCCCAGAAACCAACGTCTTGGGATTTGCGGTTCTGGTTAGGGGACGAATCCTTAGCAGTCACATTGGCCAGGTTGGGATGTTTAGGAGACCTTGGTTCAAGGAATCCTTCCTTTTCCATTTCCTGCTCTTCCTCATCTGCACTCACCTGACCATTTTCCACCAAGGTCTGCACTGTTTTGGTACCAGATAATTCCTCTTCCTCCTCCTCCTCCTCCACGTTTCTTTCTTCGTCGCTCTGCATGTTCCTGTTCTCAGCCTTCTTTCCCTTTGGCTTTTTGACTGCTGCAGCCTCTCTCTCCAGCTCCTCACCCCTCCTCGACCTGTCTCTCTGTGCCCTGGGAGGAGAGGAGGAATTCTCTGCCCTGTGGCCTTTCACAGACAGGGTTCTGAAGGAGGCTGCGACGGTGAAGGGTCGGCTGCGCTCCTTCAGCGAGGAAGATCTCCTCAGCTTCTTCAGATCCAGGTCCACCTCCTCCAGCACGTCTGCCTTGGAACTCTCCTCCTCTGGGGGCCACTTGGGTTTGAGTACTTTGATGCCCTCCTCTAAGGCACTTCCTTGGATGCTCTGGTCGGAGGGAGGCGGCCAAGCGATGCGCAGCTTCTTGGTCTCTGCTGGTCTCTCCTCCCTGTCGGGCACAGCCGAAGCCTTTGCCTCCATGCTTGCTGCCAGGACTCCTACTTTGGCAATTGGAGCATCTTCTACTCCTGGGCTCTGAGGGTTTTCTGTTGCATTCCCACCGTGGATGGTTCTCTCCAGGGGTTCCTCACCTTCACTTTTGCCTGCCCACAGCTCCTTGTGCTGCTTGTGCCCGAAGCCTTCGTCGTAGTTGCCTTTAGATTTGAAGAGCTGATTGAAGTGAGGCTTGCAGTAGATGTTGCCCCGCAGGGACGCGTAGGTGCCCAGGCTGTTGGGGAGGACACAGAGTCAGGTGGGAATGTTCTGTCCCCAGCCACCCAAAGGCTCACACCTCCACCAGCCCAGCTTGCTTAAGGCCTGATCCAGCTTGGCTTTGAACACCCCCAAGGGAGGAGGCATCCACAACCTCCCTGGGCATCCTGTGCCAGTCTCTCCCCACCCTTGCTCTCGAGAATTCCTTCCTCATCTCCGCTCCAAATCTCCCCTCTCACAGCTCACTGTGCCTCACTCTGTCACTCCAAGCCCTTGTACAAAGTCCCTCCCCAGCTCTCCTTCAGCAACTGAAAGAAACACAGAACCAGGCAGGTTGGAAGAGAGCTCCAAGCTCCCCCAGCCCAACCCAGCCCCCAGCCCTGGCCAGTCACCCAGACCATGGCACTCAGTGCCCCAGCCAGGCTTGGCACCAACACCTCCAGCCATGGGCACTGCACCACCTCCCTGGGCAGCCCATTCCAGTGCCAATCACTCTCTCTGACAACAACTTCCTAACAACATCCAGCCTGAGCCTGCCCTGGCACAGCTTCAGGCTGTGTCCCCTTCTCCTGCCCCTGCCTGCCTGGCAGCAGAGCCCAACCCCACCTGGCTACAGCCTCCCTGCAGGCAGCTGCAGGCAGCAATGAGCTCTGCCCTGAGCCTCCTCTGCTGCAGGCTGCACACCCCCAGCTCCCTCAGCCTCTCCTCACAGGGCTGTGTTCCAGGCCCCTCCCCAGCCTTGCTGCCCTGCTCTGGGCACCTTCCAGCACCTCAACATCTCTCTGCAATGGAGGAGCCCAGAACTGGACACAGAACTCAAGGAGTGGTCTGAGCATTGCTGAGCACAGGGGCACAAGAACCTCCCTTGTCCTGCTGCCCACACTGCTCCTGAGCCAGCCCAGGATGTCATTGGCTCTGCTGCCCACCTGGGAAGGCTGCTCTAAGGTCTCCCCAGAGCCTTCTCCAGCCTGAGCAGCCCCAACTCTCCCACCCTGTCCCCGCAGAGGAGGTTCTTCAGCCTCTGCTCATCTTCGTGGCCATCTTCAGACCTGCTCCAACAGTTCCAGGTCTTTCTTGTGCTGGAGGCACCACAACTGGATGCAGTGCTGCAGGTGGGGTCTGAGCAGAACAGAGGTCAAGAGGGAAGCCCCAGAGGGCAGCCCAAGGCAGCAGGCAGCTTACCTGAGCTTGCTGTTGCAGTAGGAGCAGCGGAAGCAGCTGATGTGAAAGACCTGCTGGTTGGCAAAGAGCCTCTCCATGGGGTACACAGTCTTCTGGCAGCCAACACAGGTTTCCTTCATGGGCAGCTGGAATTTCTGTGGGAAAAAGAGGAAGCTTGTTGGCTGGGAGAGGAACCAGCTGCTGGGGAACTTGGTGTTGGTTCATGCACAGCTCCCAGAGCACACAAAAAAAGGTAAGCTGCAGCAATTCCTTCTCCACGCTGCTAACTCTGGGCTCTGGTGGGCAAACGAGCAGGGAGAGAGCCTGTGGCCTGCCAGCCAGCCAGGACTTTGCCCTGCTGAATTCCACAGCTCAAGCATCACAAAGTTGAGCAACAGTTGAGAAGGAACAATGAAAACAGCAGAGCTCAGTTAGAGCTCTGAGCCAGTCCCCCCCAAAAAGCTGCCTCGTCTCTCCCTGCAGCCTCAACTTTGCTTGATGGGAAAAGGAGGAAGAAATGTGGAGAGGTAAGAGCCAGAATGAGACTCAGCAAAACAAGTGGAGAAAGAGCTGAAGTGACCTCAGGAGGGGAAAAAAAACCCAAACAAAAGGTAGAGGGTGGGAAGGGAAAGGAGCAGAGCTCAGAGCAAAAGGTTGAGAGTAGGAAGGGAAAGGAGCAGAGCTCTGAGCCAGTCCCCCTCAAAAAGCTGCTTCATCTCTCCCTGCAGCCTCAACTTTCCTTGATGGGAAAAGGAGGAAGAAACATGGGGAGGTAAGAGCCAGAATGAGACTCAGCAAAACAAGTGGAGAAAGAGCTGAAGTGACCTCGGGAGGGGAAAAAAACCCAAACAAAAGGTAGAGGGTGGGAAGGGAAAGGAGCAGAGCTCTGAGCCAGTCCCCCCCAAAAAGCTGCTTCATCTCTCCCTGCAGCCTCAACTTTCCTTGATGGGAAAAGGAGGAAGAAACATGGGGAGGTAAGAGCCAGAATGAGACTCAGCAAAACAAGTGGAGAAAGAACTGAAGTGACCTCAGGAGGGGAAAAAAAACCCAAACAAAAGGTAAAGGGTGGGAAGGGAAAGGAGCACAGCTCAGAGCAAAAGGTTGAGAGTAGGAAGGGAAAGGAGCAGAGCTCTGAGCCAGTCCCCCCCAAAAAGCTGCTTCATCTCTCCCTGCAGCCTCAACTTTCCTTGATGGGAAAAGGAGGAAGAAACATGGGGAGGTAAAAGCCAGAATGAGACTCAGCAAAACAAGTGGAGAAAGAGCTGAAGTGACCTCGGGAGGGGAAAAAAACCCCAAACAAAAGGTAAAAGGTGGGAAGGGAAAAGAGCAGAGCTCAGAGCAAAAGGTAGAGGGTGGGAAGGGAAAGGAGCAGAGCTCAGAGCAAAAGGTAGAGGGTGGGAAGGGAAAGGAGCAGAGCTCAGAGCTCTGAGCCAGTCCCCCCCAAAAAAGCTGCTTCATCTCTCCCTGCAGCCTCAACTTTCCTTGATGGGAAAAGGAGGAAGAAACATGGGGAGGTAAGAGCCAGAATGAGACTCAGCAAAACAAGTGGAGAAAGAGCTGAAGTGACCTCGGGAGGGGAAAAAAAACCCAAACAAAAGGTAGAGGGTGGGAAGGGAAAGGAGCAGAGCTCTGAGCCAGTCCCCCCCAAAAAGCTGCTTCATCTTTCCCTGCAGCCTCAACTTTCCTTGATGGGAAAAGGAGGAAGAAACATGGGGAGGTAAGAGCCAGAATGAGACTCAGCAAAACAAGTGGAGAAAGAGCTGAAGTGACCTCAGGAGGGGAAAAAAAACCCAAACAAAAGGTAAAGGGTGGGAAGGGAAAGGAGCAGAACAGGCTGCTCAGTGGCTCCTCAGAGGAGGAAACAGCCTCAGCACAGACACAGGCAGCAGGAAACCCTCCTGACTTCATCTGTAAGCAATTCCAATTCTATCCCAAAGAAACTACACTCAGGTTTCAAGGCCATGCAGCCCTGAAAGTCTTAAAAGGGAACAGAGTTTTTGAGGTGCAAAAAAAAATCTCTTTCTGTGCTCACAAAGAATTTCCTGAAGAGTTCAGGGTAGGAGCAAACTTCAGCTGCCAGGAGCAAACTTCAGCTGCCAGGAGCAAACTTCAGCTGCCAGGAGCTGAGCATCGCTGCTGGGCTGCATGGCAACCAGCGGCAGCGTTCTGCACTGACAGCAGAGCAGACCTCTGCTGCCATTCACCTCTTGGGACCTCCTGAGTTTGGCCACCAGGGGAAAATAATTTAATGGAAGAATAAAAAAATAAAGCCCTAAATAACTGAAGAGCTAAAAAACAGCCTCAGGCTGCAGCTTGATCACAACCACTTCAGCTCACCCTGCGCAGCCGTGGTGCAGCGACAAAGAATTGCCTGCTCCAGAGCCACTGAAGAGCTTTAAAAGGGAAATGATGGGGAAAGAAAACAAACAGAAAGAATAAACCCCCCCAAAAAAAAACCAAAACCATAAACAAATGACCTGCTACAAGCTCACCACTAAAATGAAAAGAGGCAACCTGATGGCTAAAGCAAAGCAAAGAGAGCAGGAAGGTGACAGGAAGCCATAATTACACCCAGTTTATTCCTGCCAGACTAGGGAAGTTCTAACACACAAGGGGCTGATTGCTGAAGACAGAGCCAGCTGCAGTCACTTGTCACAGCCATCACAGCTGCAGTCACTTTGTCCCAGCCATCAGCTCTGCTGCCAGTTTCCTCACAGCTGAAGAGGTCTTTGCACTTGCAGGCATCGCTTGCAGCAGAGTCAAGCTCCGACTGCGAACGCAGCCTGACCAGTGGGAGCTGAGGGCTCCTCTGGCACCAATCCATCATCTCTAGGTGCTGCCAAAGGAGAGTTTTTGAGTCACTGAATGAAATCTGAGAGTTTGAGAGTGAAATCTGAGAGTTTGATGCAGATCTGCTCCCCAGAGGGAGCAAGGCAGCAGTCGTTTGCTTGCCCAGCAGAGCTCTCCCGGGCAGCTCGGTGACGTGGCAAGGGCTGGCTCCTGCTTCGGCAACCCATCCCCATCCCAGCAGAGCAACTTACTTGGGTAGCAATGAGCCCTATGGCTGATGGAGAGGCCTTTTGGGGTGTGAAGAGAGAGAGGTTCCTAGGAGCTACAGGAGGAAGGTGAAGCCCAATAAAATCTAAAGCACTTGAGAGAAAGCTGAGAGTTGAGCTCACATTAGGAGGGAAGCAGAAGGCAGGAGTAGAGGTTAGGAACCAAGAACAGGAAACAGAAGCTGGAAGAGACAAATAGGAACCATCCATGAATAAACAGCAGCTGGGTTTCTATCTCAGCTGTGCAGCATCTAAGGCAGTAACAAGGCAGAGGACTGAAATGGTTCTGGTGAAGACAAAGAGGTGGCCCAGAGGACCACAACACACACACAAGCCCTGGGCAGCTCCAACGCTTCAGCAGGCTGAGAGCGCCCCAAAGCCTTACAGGCAGCTCCAGTTCCACACAGTGGGAAGCTACAGCTCCCTGGGCTTGCTGAGGTCAGTGCTGCTCCTCCCAAAGATGGGGAAATGAACAAAGGCCCAGTTGTTTCCTCAGGAGTGAGGCAGGAAGCCTGGGGCAGCCCAGGCTACAGGGATCCCAAGTGCAGACAGCACACGTGATGGAGCAGCGTGGTCAAGCCTCCAGCACTGCTCCTGGTGCCTAAGGAGATTAGCAAACCACATTCCTGCAGGAGAACTTCTCCATCTGCTTTGTGCTTCACAGCTCCTGCCAAAGAAAATGGGACCTGCAAGAATCCCACAGGAGGTCTTTCTGATCCCTTGCAGTGCCCTTGTTACGAAGCAGAGCATGGCTCAGGTTGGAAAGCTGCTGGGAGCTCAACTCCTCCAACCTCCCCAGCGTGGGCAGGGACAGCTCTCAGCCAGACTCAGCTGCTCGAGGCCTCATCCATAGAATCATAGAATCAAGCAGGTTGGCAGAGAGCTCCAAGCTCATCCAGCCCAACCCAGCCCCCAGCCCTGGCCAATCACCCAGACCATGGCACTCAGTGCCCCAGCCAGGCTTGGCACCAACACCTCCAGCCATGGGCACTGCACCACCTCCCTGGGCAGCCCATTCCAGTGCCAATCACTCTCTCTGACAACAACTTCCTAACAACATCCAGCCTGAGCCTGCCCTGGCACAGCTTCAGGCTGTGTCCCCTTCTCCTGCCCCTGCCTGCCTGGCAGCAGAGCCCAACCCCACCTGGCTACAGCCTCCCTGCAGGCAGCTGCAGGCAGCAATCAGCTCTGCCCTGAGCCTCCTCTGCTGCAGGCTGCACCCCCCCAGCTCCCTCAGCCTCTCCTCACAGGGCTGTGCTCCAGGCCCCTCCCCAGCCTTGCTGCCCTGCTCTGGGCACCTTCCAGCACCTCAACATCTCTCTGCAATGGAGGAGCCCAGAACTGGACACAGCACTGCAGGGGTGGCCTGAGCAGTGCTGAGCACAGGGGCACAAGAACCTCCCTTGTCCTGCTGCCCACACTGCTCCTGAGCCAGCCCAGGATGCCATTGGCTCTGCTGCCCACCTGGGCATACTGCTGGCCTGCTCCTGAGCACCTCCAGGGAGGAGACAGCCACAGCCTCCCTGGGCAGCCTGTGCCAGAGTCTCACCACCCTCCCACTGAAGAGCAGCTGCCTCTGCCCAGGGACATGCTGCCAGCAAGCAGCTCCAGCAGCCTTTGCAGAGAGCCTGCCCAGCTGGAGATGCTTCTGCACCCCCAAGGGAACCCATTCTGAGGAGCACCAGCTCAGGACTGATGCAGTTCCTGGCAGCCCAAGTGTGACCATATTGGCCACATGAAGGCTTCTGACCATTAAACAGAGAAGCTGCTTGGTTTTGACCATCACCAAGATGGAAAAGCTGCTTTACCTTCACTGCTTTTGGCTGAGCTGCATCTGGTTTGGAGCCACTGCTGTGCTGCTTCATGCCCACAGCCTTCGGAGCCTCTGCCTCGTTCTCCAAGCCTTGTCCAGCTGAAGGAGCAGAGGAGGAAGAAGAGATCACTACAAAGGCTTAGAACCCACAGAAAGCTTCCACTCCTGAGCCCCAGGAGCACTGCTGCCAGCCAAGGACTAAGACATTTTGTCTTCCAATACCCTGTTAAACCCTTAGATCTTGAACACCTCCAAGAGACTGAGACTGGAGAGGATGGAAACATTCTGGAGAGGGTAGGAGGGTCCCAAAGAGGTTGGGGATGTCCCCTCCCTGCAGGTGTCCAAGGCCAGGCTGGATGAGGTCTTGAACAACCTGGGCTGGTGGGAGGTGTCCCTGCCCATCACAAGGAGGTGATGAGCTTGAAGGTCCCTTCCAACCCAGCCCATTCCATGGCTCTATGAAGAGCCTGGAGAGGAGAAGCCTTAGAGGAGACCTTGGAGTGGCCTTCCAGGATCTGAAGGGAGCTACAGGAAGGCTGGGGAGGGACTATTGAGAAGGGCTTGGGATGACAGGAGGAGGAATGGGTTGGAACTGGCAGAGGGGGAGATTGAAAGTGGATGTGAGGAAGAAGTGAGGGTGGTGAGAGGCTGGCACAGGGTGAGGGTGATGAGAGCCTGGCACAGGTTTCCCAGGGAGGTTGTGGAGCACAGAAGCACAGAATGGGATCAAAGATCCCATTCTGTGCTTCTGTGCTCCACAACCTCCCTGCAGGTGTTCAGGACCAGCTTGGATGAGGCCTTAACCAACTTCTTGTAGCTGAAGCTGTCCCTACCCATGTCAGATGGGGGGTTTGGAACTGGCTGAGCTTTTCAGCTCACTTCCAACCTGAACCATTCTCTGATCCACAGCAATCAGGAGCTGCAGGCTCTTAGAATTGCAGCTGCAAACAATCTTCTGAAGCTGAAAAATTCCTGTTCAGGTTGGAGTGAGGCCCAGGGCAGAGTCTTGAGTGCAAGGCAGGATCTGACAGGTCCAATTCATCACCTGTCAGGACTGAGCTGCACCCAGCTGAGCAGTCAGAGCTTGTGCCCAGCCCCATGTGCTCTGCTCTTGCTGGGGTAGCTGAATGCTTACCGTTGTCATCCTCCAGAAGAGCAGAGTGGGAAGCCAAAGTGTTGTCACCTGCAGCACCCTGCAAGAGAGCAGCAGACAATGAGCAGCTCTGACCTGCAGCCTGAGTCACACAATAGGCACTTGGCCACTCTCAGCCCCAGACCAGCCACACTGAGCTGCATCTGAAGCTGCTTTTTGCTGTGTAAGGCACAAGGCAGGGCCCAGCTGGCTGCCAGCAGAGTGAGTCCTTGTTCCAGCCTCAGGATTTCATAGCTTTTGCCATGTTCAGGCCCTCTGCCCTGGTGCTGGCACACACCAGCATCCTGCTCTGCTTTCCCAAACACCTGCAGCTTGGACACCTCCAGCCTGCAGATTTTCTGCTGGCACCTCCTGGGTGGCACTGAGTGCAGCCTCAGCAAGGCTGCTGCCCACACCAAGCTGTGTGGTGCAGCAGACAGGCTGGAGGGCAGGGATGGCATCCAGAGGGACCTGGACAGGATGGAGTAGTGGGCACAAGCCAAGCTCAGGAGGTTCAATGAGACCAAGTGCAAGGTCCTGCAGCTGGGTCGAGGCAATGCCAAGCACCAATGCAGGCTGGGCAGTGCCAGGCTGGAGAGCAGCCCTGAGGAGAGAGCCTTGGGGGTGCTGCTGCTGGAGGAGAAGCTCAGCAGGAGCCAGCAGTGTGCACTTGCAGCCCAGAGAGCCAAGCAGAGCCTGGGCTGCAGCAGCAGCAGTGTGGCCAGCAGGGCCAGGGAGGGGATTCTGCCCCTCTGCTCTGCTCTGCTGAGAGCCCACCTGGAGTCCTGCATCCAGCTCTGGAGCCCCTGGGCCAAGAGGGCTGTGGAGATGCTGGAGAGTGTCCAGAGCAGTGCCAGGAGGATGCTGAGAGGCTGCAGCAGCTCTGCTGTGAGCACAGCCTGAAAGAGTTGGGGCTGTGCAGGCTGGAGCAGAGGAGGCTCCCAGGTGACCTTCTTGTGGCCTGCCAGGACCTGAAGTGGGCTCCAAAAACGCTGGGGAGGGACTTTTGAGGCTGTGAGGGAGTGGCAGGACTGGGGGGAATGGAGCAAAGCTGGAGGTGAGGAGAGCCAGGCTGGAGGTGAGGAGGAAGTTGTTGAGCATGAGAGTGGTGAGAGGCTGGAATGGGTTGCCCAGGGAGGGGGTTGAGGCCCCATGGCTGGAAGGTTGGAAGGGACCACAAGGATCAGGCAGTGCCAAGCCCCCTGCCATGCCCAGGTACACCCTACCCTAGAGCAGGCTGCCCACAGCCTCATCCAGCCTGGCCTGAAACATCTCCATCAATGAAATAAAATGAAACAAAACCAATTCAAAGCCAACCCAACCCAGCTGTGGTTCCAAGGCAGTGCCAGCAGCTCCTGCCCACACCTCAGACCAAGCCCCTGAGGCCATTTCTTTCTGGGCTGTGGCACTGCTGCTGTTCAATCAAATCGTTTGAAGCAGCTACCCTGAGAAACTAAACTGCTGTAACCTGATTAGCTGCAAATCATCCCTAATGGAAAGGTCCAGGGCAAGCAGCTGAAGGCTGCAAATTAATGAGGTCAGGAGGAAGCAAATTCCAGACATGAACATGCTCTGCTGAGGAGAAGCATTGGGAGACTGGGAAGTGCCTCAGCCTGGTTCTGAGGCTGTTGGAGTCACAGCTCTGGCTGCTCAACCTCTCACAGATCCATAGAGTCATGCAATGGTTTCAGTTGGAAGGGACCTTAAAGGTCAGCCAGTGCCAACCCCCATGCCATGGGCAGGGACACTGCCAGCAGCCCAGCTTGCCCCAGGTCTCATCCAGTCTAACTTTAACACCCCCAGGGAGGGAGCATCCACAACCCCCCCTGGGCAACCTGTGCCAGTGTCTGCCCCCCCTCACTCTCCAGGATTTCCTGCTCACCTGAGTGGGCACAATCCCAAGCACAGCTCCAGGCTGGGTGGGGAATGGCTGAGAGCAGCTCTGAGGAACAGGACCTGGGGGTCTGGGGTGATGCAAAGCTCCACAGGAGCCTGCAGGGTGAGTGCAGCCCAGACACAAGCCTGTGCTGGGCTGCAGCCAGAGCAGTGTGGGCACAGGGCAAGGGAGGGGATTCTGCCCCTTGGCTCTGCTCTCCTCAGCCCCCACCTGCAGTCCTGGGGGCAGTTCTGCAGCCCCCAGCACAAGCAGCACATGGAAGGGTTGGAGCCAGCCCAGAGGAGGCCACCAAGATGCTGAGAGGGCTGCAGCAGCTCTGCTCTGAGCACAGGCTGAGAGAGTTGGGGCTGTGCAGGCTGGAGAGGAGAAGGCTTGGAGGGGACCTTGGAGTGGCCTTGCAGGGTGTGAAGGGAGCTGCAGGAGGGCTGGGGAGGGACTGTTGAGAAGGTCTGGGAATGGCAGGAGGAGGAGGAGGAATGGGTTTGGAGTGGCAGAGGGGAGATTGAAAGTGAGTGTGAGGAAGAAGTGAGGGTGGTGAGAGCCTGGCAGAGGTTGAGGGTGGTGAGAGCCTGGCACAGGTTTCCCAGGGAGGTTGTGGAGCACAGAAGCACAGAATGGGATCAAAGATCCCATTCTGTGCTTCTGTGCTCCACAACCTCCCTGCAGGTGATCAGGACCAGCTTGGATGAGGCTTTGAGTGACCTGTTCCAGTGGGAGCTGTCCCTGCCCATGGCAAGGGTTTGGCACTGGATAACCTTTAAGGTCCCTTCCAACCCAAACCATTCTCTGAGTCTATGAACCACCTGAAGTGGCATCCTTGTGCACATCTTACCTTCTCCCCATCCTGCCAGGAAATGCAGTCCTCAAGCCTTGGTGCCACATTCTCCTTCTGCTCAGATCTGTAATGCTCCAGTCCACCCTCACTGGCTTGAATCTCACTCTACAGGACAAAGCACTTGAAAGGTGACAGGTTCTTGTCCCCAGGACACCACTCACACAGTGGTCCTTAGGGGAGAGGGCATCAAAATCTACACAGACTTGGGAGGTGATGAATTCTAGAAGAGAAGGCTCCAGGGAGACCTTAGAGCAACCTTCCAGGACCTGAAGTAGCTACAGGAGAGCTGGGGAAGGACTTTTGACAAGGGCTGGGAGTTCCAGGACAAGGACAATGGATTTGAGCTGGGAGAGGGGAGATGGAGACTGGAGATGAGGAAGGAATTCTGGAGAGTGAGGGTGGGGAGAGCCTGGGCACAGGTTTGCCCAGGGAGGCTGTGACTGCCCTGGGCAAGGGCCTGGCTGAGCTTTGAGGTCCCAAGGGCCCTGGCTGAGCTTTGAGGTCCCAAGGGCCCTGGCTGAGCTTTGAGGTCCCAAAGGCACTGGGTGAGCTTTGAGGTCCCAAGGGCCCTGGCTAAGCTTTGAGGTCCCAAAGGCACTGGGTGAGCTTTGAGGTCCCAAGGGCCCTGGGTGAGCTTTGAGGTCCCAAAGGCACTGGCTGAGCTTTGAGGTCCCAAAGGCACTGGCTGAGCTTTGAGGTCCCAAAGGCACTGGCTGAGCTTTGAGGTCCCAAAGGCACTGGCTGAGCTTTGAGGTCCCAAAGGCACTGGCTGAGCTTTGAGGTCCCAAAGGCACTGGCTGAGCTTTGAGGTCCCAAGGGCCCTGGCTGAGCTTTGAGGTCCCAAAGGCACTGGCTGAGCTTTGAGGTCCCAAAGGCACTGGGTGAGCTTTGAGGTCCCAAGGGCCCTGGCTGAGCTTTGAGGTCCCAAGGGCCCTGGCTGAGCTTTGAGGTCCCAAGGGCCCTGGCTGAGCTTTGAGGTCCCTTCCAACCTAAACCATTCTATAAGGGGAGAAACAGACTGGAGGTGAGGAAGAACTTCTGGAGAGTGAAGGTGGGGAGAGAGTGGCACAGGGTGAGGGTGGGGAGAGAGTGGCACAGGGTGAGGGTGGGGAGACCCTGGCACAGGTTTCCCAGGGAGGTTGTGGAGCACAGAAGCACCCAATGTGATCTTTGATCACATTGGGTGCTTCTGTGCTCCACAACCTCCCTGAAGGTGTTCAGGACCAGGCTGGATGTGGCCCTGAGCAAGCTGTGCTGGTGAGAAGTGTCCCTGCCCACAGCAGGAGGTTGGCACTGGCTGACCTTTAAGGTCCCTCTCTCAACCCAACCCATTCTGAGTTGCCTCTGCAGAGCTGTCCTGCAGCATTTCTGTGCTTTGAGGCAATTCAGCACTTTCCAACCAGCTTCTTTGTCTCTACCTTCAAGCTTCCTGTTTGGAAATCACCTCTCCTTTTCTCCTGCTCAGTCCACACCTCCCTGCCCCACAGCATTAACTCCTCAGCTGACACTTCAGGGCAAGCACTACCCCAGAGCACTGAGGACTGCAACTCGACATGAAAGCAAACCCACAGAAGCTTCCCCACTCCACTCCAAACTCACAATGCTGCTGTTTACTGAGAGGTTTTGTTCCTGACCAACTGCCTCCTTGAAGGTCTTCACAAGAGACTCTTTCAGGCTGATGAAAGCAGCCCCACAGAGCCCAGCTGAACCTCGTGGCTCCTGCACTGCCACAGGACTCCTGTTGCCCTCCACAGGGCATCAGGCACCAGCAGCATCAGCAGCCTGCTGGATTGCCACATGGGGTGGGGATGGAGCTGAAGGGCAGAGCTGGGATGTGCAGATCTCTGACTGCCCTTCTCCATCCCAGCTCCAGAGGAGGGCACAGAGGGTTGTGGTATCTCCCCTGTGGGGACAGGCTGAGGGAGCTGGGACTGTTCAAGGAGGGCAGGCTGGGCTAGATGGATCATAGAACCCAGCAGGGTGGAAGAGAGCTCCAAGCTCCCCCAGCCCAACCCAGCACCCAGCCCTAACCAATCACCCAGAGCATGGCACTAAGTGCCCCAGCCAGGCTTGGCACCAACACCTCCAGCCATGGGCACTGCACCACCTCCCTGGGCAGCCCATTCCAGTGCCAATCACTCTCTCTGACAACAACTTCCTAACAACATCCAGCCTCAGCCTGCCCTGGCACAGCTTCAGGCTGTGTCCCCTTCTCCTGGCCCTGGCTGCCTGGCAGCAGAGCCCAACCCCACCTGGCTACAGCCTCCCTGCAGGCAGCAATCAGCTCTGCCCTGAGCCTCCTCTGCTGCAGGCTGCACCCCCCCAGCTCCCTCAGCCTCTCCTCACAGGGCTGTGCTCCAGGCCCCTCCCCAGCCTTGCTGCCCTGCTCTGGGCACCTTCCAGCACCTCAACAGCTCTCTGCAATGGAGGAGCCCAGAACTGGGCACAGCACTCCAGGGGTGGCCTGAGCAGTGCTGAGCACAGGGGCACAAGAACCTCCCTTGTCCTGCTGCCCACACTGCTCCTGAGCCAGCCCAGGATGCCATTGGCTCTGCTGCCCACCTGGGCACACTGCTGCCTCCTCTGCAGCTACTATACTGAAGGTGTCCCTGTCCATGGCAGGGGGTCAGAACTAGATACCTCCAAGGTCTCTTTCCAACCCAACCCACTCCACCACTCTCTGATGTCTCCCCTCCCTTCCTTTCCTGCACACAATGATTGCTTCTCACTGACCAGCTGTAAAAGCCTCTCTCAGTTTGAACCCAGCCTTTGCCTTCCCTTAGTGAGGGTGGTGAGAGACTGGCACAGGTTGAGGGTGGAGAGAGCCTGGTACAGGTTGAGGGTGGAGAGAGCCTGGCACAGGTTGAGGGTGGAGAGAGCCTGGCACAGGTTTCCCAGGGAGGTTGTGGAGCACAGAAGCACAGAATGGGATCTTTGATCCCATTCTGTGCTTCTGTGCTCCACAACCTCCCTGGAGGTGCTCAAGTCTAGGTTGGATAAGTCCTTGAGTGACCTGTTCTAGCTGAAGCTGTCCCTGCCTATGGCAGGGGGTTGGAACTGGCTGAGCTTTGAGCTCCCTCCCAACCTAACCCATTCTATGATAGGAGCCCTCAGTTGCTGTGTCAGCAGGGCAGGAGGATGCCAAACAGCTTTAGAAGGGCTGCAGATCTTTGGTCTCCCACTGCTGTTTGCTCCATCCTCTCTCTCTGCTGCCCTGGGCAAGCTGCCAGGCCAGAATCAAAAGGGGTTCTTTGCCAAACTGGCCCAAACTGGTGGCCTTGAAGGTTTGCCAACAAGAGTCCAGAGACTCTCTTGCCACTGGGACACCACTTGGTGGTTCTGCTCCCACCCTGAGCTGCACACTGGGAAAAGGCAAAGCCAGCAAAGTGAAACCAGCAGAGAATGGGGAGCAGAAATCAGCCCTCAGCAGCTCACCAGATGTGGGGCACTGGCCCCAGTGATGCCACTCAGCAGGGAACTTTGCTCAGCTTTCCTCCCAAGGGCTGGAGAAGTCGACCCCCCCTGTGACAGGCAGCAACCACTTCAGCTGGGGAGAGCCTTTTGCCCCTCTGCAAAGACTCCCTGGAAGCCCAGAGAGCCTCCTCAAGCCCCCAGCTGATGTTGCTGGCTCTCATGCCCACTGCAAGCTCTCTACCTGTAAAAGGCCTCTTTAGATGTCCTACTCTGGCTAACAAAAGTCATCTTCAGGCACCAAGAGTCTCCTCACCAAGCCAAACTCCCAGGCAGGCAGTTCAAGCACTTTGGAACCCAAGCTGAGCCTCCTGGGATCCCTCCAGCTGCAGCTCCTCGCCACGAGCGTGGAGCTCTGCAGCTGGAAAGGAACAACCTGCTGCATGAAGGGGTGGGAGATGGCATGGGCTTGGCACAGGGCAGGCTGGCACAGGTGACAGGACAGACTTACCATGGCAGTGAGGCCTGGGGAGGTGCCCTGCTTGGACACAGCTGCCTGGTACTTGGCCAGCCTGTCCTTTATCGACGTCTCTGTCAAACGAGGCAGCTCCAGGCTCTTCTTGCTCTCTGCCTTCTCTGGGCTGGTGTCCACAAGACAGCCTGCAGAAAGAAGCCAAGGGCTGACTCCCAGGGCCAGCAGCAGACCTGTCTGCATCTCTGCTGCCATTTCTGCTGTCAGGGAGGTGGAAAAAGCAGCTCCTGTGACCGCTCTGCCGTTGCACTTCCCTGTACAGCAGCCAGGTCCTTGGCAACAGCTTCACTGCTCAGCACAGGATGATAAATGAATGACCTTTCATTAGCTACCAGCCTCCAGTGACTGCTGTTCAGATCATTCAAGTCCCTCTTGGGGGATAATAAACTCATGTAAGGAGTTCTTCCAGCACAGCTCAAGCAAGGACACAGCCCCACTGGGCAAGGGAGATCCAATACCAGCCCCAGGAAGGTGTCTCTGCCCACAGCAGGGTTGGGGGTGGGAGGTGATGACCTCTGAGGTCCCTCCCAACCCAAGCCATGATTAAGTTGCTAATTGTCTCCTTGGTTTGCCATGGTCAAGGTTTAAAACTCCCCTGAAGTAGGGATGCTCACCTGGAGTGCAGACAGGAGATGGCTTCACCTCCTTCCCTTTCCAAAGAGCAAAAGCTCCTCCTGAAGCCAAAAGAGCTCCCCCCAAGACCCAGAGTAGGAGCTTGACTCACCTGATGTACCATGGCTCTTCTCTCCTTGCCCACCATCGAAGTCCTCTGAGGAGAGGCTGTTTTCAGAGATCCTCCTACCCACTGCTGCCTTCCTCTGGTCTCTAGGGACCTGCTGGAGACAAGACCCCACCACCAGCTCTCAGCTGCCTGCACACTCAGAGGCTGCTGCCCATGATCCTGCCAGAGGTGCAGGTGCCACTGGCAAATCTGCTCTGCCAGCAGCTGACATCTTGGTTAACCAGCCCAGAGTTTGATCACAGAATGCCTGACCCTGGCAGCCTGAAACAACCTCCTGAAGAGGTCAGGACAGGCCCTTTGACTTCTCCTTGCTCCTAAACCAGGGAAGGGACCTTTTAGAGAGGCTTGATGTGATAGGACAAAGGGCAATGGATTGAAGGTGGAAGAGGAGAGATTGAGACTGGAGAGGAGGAAGAAATTCTTCAGGGTGAGGGTGGGGAGACACTGGCAGAGGTTCCCCAGGGAGGTGCCTGAGGTCCCATCCCTGCAGCTAGTCAAGATCAGACTTGCTGTGGCCCTGGGCAGCCTGCTCCAGTTGGAGGTGTCCCTGCTGACTGCAGAGGGGTTGGACAAGATGCCCTTGACAAGATGCCCTTGGAGGGTCCCTTCCAACCCAACCCAATCTGTGAATGGTTTATCCCAAGTGTCCACCTGTGCTCAGTCACAGAGAGAAGAATGAAGGCTGCTGTGGCACCTGAAGGCTCTTGTTTGGCTGTGGCTGCCTCATGCATTTGATACCAAACCATGCCCTCATTAGGGCTGATAAGGCTGAAGCTTAGGCAGGAGAGTGCCAGAGAGAAACACTCTCAGATATCCAGGAGGATCAGCAGCTGCAAGGCTGCAGCACTCTGAGGGCTCTTCTGTAGCAGCCTTGCAGCACTCTGAGGGCTCTTCTGCAGCCTTGCAGCACTCTGAGGGCTCTTCTGTAGCAGCCTTGCAGCACTCTGAGGGCTCTTCTGCAGCCTTGCAGCACTCTGAGGGCTCTTCTGCAGCCTTGCAGCACTCTGAGGGCTCTTCTGCAGCCCTGCAGCACCCTGAGGGCTCTTCTGCAACCTTGCAGCACCCTGAGGGCTCTTCTGTAGCAGCCTTGCAGCACTCTGAGGGCTCTTCTGCAGCCTTGCAGCACTCTGAGGGCTCTTCTGCAGCCTTGCAGCACTCTGAGGGCTCTTCTGCAGCCCTGCAGCACCCTGAGGGCTCTTCTGCAACCTTGCAGCACCCTGAGGGCTCTTCTGTAGCAGCCTTGCAGCACTCTGAGGGCTCTTCTGTAGCAGCCTTGCAGCACTCTGAGGGCTCTTCTGTAGCAGCCTTGCAGCACTCTGAGGGCTCTTCTGCAGCCCTGCAGCACCCTGAGGGCTCTTCTGCAGCCCTGCAGCACCCTGAGGGCTCTTCTGCAGCCTTGCAGCACTCTGAGGGCTCTTCTGCAACCTTGCAGCACCCTGAGAGCTCTTCTGTAGCAGCCTTGCAGCACTCTGAGGGCTCTTCTGTAGCAGCCTTGCAGCACCCTGAGGGCTCTTCTGCAGCCTTGCAGCACTCTGAGGGCTCTTCTGCAGCCTTGCAGCACCCTGAGGGCTCTTCTGTAGCAGCCTTGCAGCACTCTGAGGGCTCTTCTGCAGCTGCAGCCTTGCAACTTTGCAGCACTCTGAGAGCTCTTCTGCAGCTATAAGGATGCAGCACCCTGAGGGCTCTTCTGCAACCTTGCAGCACCCTGAGGGTTCTTCTGTAGCAGCCTTGCAGCACTCTGAGGGCTCTTCTGCAGCCTTGCAGCACTCTGAGGGCTCTTCTGTAGCAGCCTTGCAACCTTGCAGCACTCTGAGAGCTCTTCTGCAGCTATAAGGATGCAGCACCCTGAGGGCTCTTCTGCAGCCTTACAGCACCCTGAGGGCTCTTCTGCAGCCTTGCAACCTTGCAGTACTCTGAGGGCTCTTCTGCAGCTATAAGGATGCAGCACCCTGAGGGCTCTTCTGCAGCTGCAGCCTTGCAGCACCCTGAGGGCTCTTCTGTAGCAGCCTGAGCCAGATCTGAAACTCATCTCTGGAGACCAGCTCCAGAAAACCTGAATGCCCAGGAGAACAGAAACTACATTCCAGCATGCTCCTCGAGTGCAGAATTTCCTCTGACTTCCTCAGGTTGGAAGTCTTCATAGAATGGCTTAGGCTGGAAAGGGCCTGAGAGATCCTCTGCTTCAGTTTTCCCAGCTGCAAGTCCCAGAGAGGTAGGGGCTGGAAGGGACCTCAAAGGTTCTTGGAGGTCAAGCCCCCTGGCAGAGCAGGGTCACTCAGGGCAGGTCCCACAGGAACAGATCCAGGTGGGTTTGAGATGGAGGAGACTCCACAACCTCTCTGGGTAGCCTGCTCCAGGCTTCCAGCATCCTCACAGGCACCTCCTCCGCTCCAGCTGGCACCCAATGCCCCTTGTGCTACCCTTGCACACCACTAGAGCAGAGCCTGGCTCCATCCTCCCTCCTCTACACTACCAGAAGGTGACAGATCTTCATCTCCACCCTGGGAAAGGTCACATCAGAGCCAGGGGAAACGAAGACTGAGGCTAAAGCAATGAAAACAAGGCAGCTTTGGCAGGATGCTCCAACCACACATTCCAGCCCCCCCACACCCAACCTCCAACAAGTTTCAGCTTTGCTGGTCACCAGAGTGAGGAAATTCCCAAGCCTGAGCTGAGCAGAGCTGCACTGGGAGGTGATGGCTGTGAGGGGAGGGAAATGCAGCTGGAAAATCTCTTTCTGTTTCCATTGCCATGGGAAATATTTTCCAGCTCTGTGGTTTAAGGCTTCAGGAAGTTTTCTTACTGGAAAAGAGCTCAGCTAGGACAAAGCCTCCTCCTTTCCATCAGGTGTGCAACAGCTTCAGCTTGGGAGTGTCTGCACACTTGTGGGGACTTGCAGAGTCCCCACTCAGTGTAAACTGCTCTTGGGTGACTCTCGTTCAGCCTGGCACTGCTTCAGTGTCACCCTGAGCCCAGGGCAGAGCTGCTGCACCCCAGGACTCAGGAGCTGAAGGGGGCTCCAAAAAAGCTGGGGAGGGACTTTTGAGGCTGTCAGGGAGTGACAGGACTGGGGGGGATGGAGCAAAGCTGGAGGTGAGGAGAGTGAGGCTGGAGGGAAGGAGGAAGTTGTTGAGCAGGACAGTGGTGAGAGGCTGGCAGGGGTTGCCCAGGGAGGTGGTTGAGGCTCCTTGGCTGAAGGTGTTTGAGGCCAGGCTGGGTGAGGCTGTGTGCAGCCTGCTCTAGGGTAGGGTGTCCCTGGGCATGCCCATCCCAGGAGGTGTTTGAGGCCAGGCTGGATGAGGCTGAGGGCAGCCTGAGCCAGGGTAGGGTGTCCATGCCCATCCCAGGAGGCGTTTCAGGCCAGGTTGGATGAGGCTGAGGGCAGCCTGCTCTAGGGTAGGGTGTCCCTGACCATGGCAGGGGGCTTGGCACTGCCTAATCCTTGTGGTGCCTTCCAACCCTGCCTGGTTCTATGATTAAATGGCTCAAGACAAGAGCTCAGCTTTAGACTGGCATGGAAATGAGCTGGGCTGGAAGGGCTCTCAAAGATCAGCCAGCTCCAAACCAATCCCAAACCTCTGCACTTTTACCAGCAGCAAAGGCTCCAGCACCCATCAGAGACAGAGAGGAGCCCAGAGCTGGACACAGCACTGCAGGGGTGGCCTGAGCAGTGCTGAGCACAGGGGCACAAGAACCTCCCTGCTCCTGCTGCCCACACTGCTCCTGAGCCAGCCCAGGATGCCATTGGCTCTGCTGCCCACCTGGGCACTGCTGCCTCCTCTGCAGCTCCTCTCCCCCAGCACCCCCAGGGCCCTCTCTGCCTGCCTGCTCTCAGCCACTCTGGCCCCAGCCTTGGGGGATTGAACTTGGCCTTGTTCAGTCTCATCCCCTTGGCCTCTGCCCACCCATGCAGCCTGGCCAGGTCCCTCTGCAGGGCTCTGCTACCCTCCAACAGCTCCACAGCTGCCCTTAGCTTGGTGCCAGCTGCAAACTGACTGCTGCTGGACTCAATCCCCTGCTCCAGAGCATCACTAAAGATATTGAACAGAACTGCCTTGAGGGACAAAGCTTGAAATAAACACAGAGGCTGTGCTTAAAGGATTGGAATTACAAACAACACCTTCCAGCTTGAGGAGCTTACCAGTACCCCCAGGTGCCTTTCTTCCTGACTGCTCCTGCAGGAAGCCTTCAGAGAGACTTAGACTCATAGAATCAATCAGATTGGAAAAGACCTCCAACCATATGAGGAGAGGCTGAGGGAGCTGGGGGGGTGCAGCCTGCAGCAGAGAGGAGGCTCAGGGCAGAGCTGATTGCTGCCTGCAGCTGCCTGCAGGGAGGTTGTAGCCAGGTGGGGTTGGGCTCTGCTGCCAGGCAGGCAGGGGCAGGAGAAGGGGACACAGCCTGAAGCTGTGCCAGGGCAGGCTGAGGCTGGATGTTGTTAGGAAGCTGTACCCAGAGAGAGTGATTGGCACTGGAATGGGCTGCCCAGGGAGGTGGTGCAGTGCCCATGGCTGGAGGTGTTGGTGCCAAGCCTGGCTGGGGCACTGAGTGCCATGGTCTGGTTGGTTGGGCAGGGCTGGGTGCTAGCTTGGACTGGATGATCTTGGAGCTCTCTTCCAACCTGGTTGATTCTCTTATAGGTTGGACTGAATAATCCAACCTGGTTGATTCTCTGCCTCTAAGACAAGAGGGGAAAGTTTTGGAGCTGAGGCAGAGCAGGGTTGGGTTGGATGCTTTGATTACTCACTTAACCCCTTCTGTCCAGCCTCTTGGGGTGGGGGGGGGGGAGGAGGTTTGCACTCAACACCGCAGCAAAACAAAGGGCAGAAGCCTAGGAAACTCTGAGAAAGCTGGAAACTCCAGCAAAATCAAGGCCCCAGGACTATGTTGCAAGCCACCAGCATATGCAACTCATTTTCTGGTTAAGCAATTCTCCCCGGGGACAGGCAGGCTGCAGTCCACAGCCGGGATCGGGTTTCATGAGCGGCTGGAGGAGAAAAAATGCAAGCCCTCTGCATTTGCAAGTCAGAACTGGCGAGGGCAGGAGCTGCTGCGGCCATCCCTCCGTGCTGCAGGTTTGGGGTTGAGTTGGGTTGGGTTTGTTATTGCCCCGTGAAGATTTGTCTGGTTAAAAAAAAAAACCTAACCCCCCCCCCTAAAATTTGTTAAAGCTGCAAAGAAAAGAGAGAGGGGAAGAAGAAGAGGAAGGAAAAAAGGGGGAGGAGGGAGGCAGGGGAAAGGAAAAGGAGCAAGGAAAAAGGTGGAGATGTTTCCACCTCTGCATCAGTGACTCAGGGCTATAGAAAAGCCTCTCTCAACTCTGGCAGCACTTCCAGTTCAAGGGCAGCTGCTGGAGATTTGGGAAGCTCACCTCAAACAGTTCCTGTTTCTTTTCTCTCTACACATCCAACTACATCTGATTTTATCTCTTGGAGCCCAGGCACATTCCCATCACTTGAGAGATAAGACACAAACGATCCCAAGGGGCTTTAAAAAGGGACCCGAACACCACAGACCAACCCTTAACAACCTCCTCTCGTTCACTGCGACCCCTTCACAGGCAGAGTCTCTTTGCATCTCCCAAGGAGTAAGTTGGATGAGCTTCAAGGGTCCCTTATCACCCAAAGATGAGCTCTAAGGGTCCCTTCCGACCCAAAGATGAGCTCTAAGGGTCCCTTCTCACCCAAGTATGAGCTTTAAGGGTCCCTTCCCACCCAAAGATGAGTTTTAAGTGTCCCTTCCCACCCAAGTATGAGCTTTAAGGGTCCCTTCCCATCCAAAGATGAGCTCTAAGGGTCCCTTCTCACCCAAAAATGAGCTTTAAGGGTCCCTTCCCACCCAAAAATGAGCTTTAAGGGTCCCTTCCCACCCAAAAATGAGCTTTAAGGGTCCCTTCCCACCCAAAAATGAGCTTTAAGGGTTCCTTCTCACCCAAAGAGATGAGCTCTAAGGGTCCCTTCCCACCCAAAGATGAGCTCTAAGGGTCCCTTCCTACCCAAAGATGAGCTTTAAGGGTCCCTTCTCACCCAAAAATGAGCTTTAAGGGTCCCTTCCTACCCAAAAATGAGCTCTAAGGGTCCCTTCCTACCCAAAGATGAGCTTTAAGGGTCCCTTCCCACCCAAAGATGAGCTCTAAGGGTCCCTTCCCACCCAAAAATGAGCTCTAAGGGTCCCTTCCCACCCAAAGATGAGCTCTAAGGGTCCCTTCCCACCCAAAGATGAGCTCTAAGGGTCCCTTCCCACCCAAAGATGAGCTCTAAGGGTCCCTTCCCACCCAAAGATGAGCTCTAAGGGTCCCTTCCCACCCAAACCCAGACTCTAAATCTCCTTCCCAACCCAAACCCATCTCGGGCTCAGGCAGCCCCAGCCCCGGGCGCGCTGCAGGCGCTGGCAGCGCTGGGACGACTCAGACTGAGCAGCTCCGAACAATGCCTGGGAGGATTCGCAGAGCCCCGAGCTGGAGCCACTCCCTCCAGGGACTCTTCCCGAGGCAGCAGAGCTTTGGCTTCCCTCGGGATGGATCCTTACCTTGCTCTGAGCCGCTTCTCCCTTCTCAAACATCATCTTGAGCTTGTTCAGCGGCACGTTGTACCTCTCGATCCTCCCCGAGGGCTCCGAGCTCTCGCTGCCTTCACTCTTTTCCACCTCCCTGGCCTCTCTCAGGCAGTTTTCCATCTTCCCACTGTCCGGTGAGTGGCTCCTGAGCTTTCTGCTGTCAGCAGCAGGAGCCTGCGGCTGGCCAGAGGTGCTGGCAGGAGAGACCTGAGCCTTAGGTGCTTCGCCAGCCCCCGGGGGCTGCTCGGAAGAGGCTGAGCTGCTGCTCGCTGCGAGCCCGGAGCCACCGAGCCTGTGCCTGAGCTCGGTACCGGCGCTCCGGAGAGGCTCCCTGCGGGGCTCGGCGGCCGGGGCTGGGTTCTCCCACTTCTTCTTCAGCAGGCTGAGGTTGCCCCTTCGGAGGTGCTGGGGGAGACCTTCTGCGTTCTGCAAAGAGCGAGAGGCGGAGTGCAGGGAGCCGTCGGAAGGGCCCCGGCGCTTCCTCCCTGCGCCGAGGGCAGCCGAGGCTGAGCTCCGCTCCTGCAGACAGCTGCGAGCGGTTACCGCTGAGCCACATGGAGAAAGCATCCAGGAGTGGGAAGGGAGGAGGGGGAGCAGAGAAAATCGGGAGCGAAGGCAGGAAGTGAGCAAACAGGATGGGCCTTATAAGGGAAGGGGGAGCCGAGCTCGAACGAGTTAAAGCAGACACAAAAGGCTTCAGTCGGCAGGCGAGGGAAAAGGGAGCGAAGCCCACGGGGGGTCCCTACCCCTAGGAAAGAGCCAAGAGGAGCAAAAGCAGGCACAGGAGAGGTGAGTCCTGTGCCAGATGTGGCCACATCTTCCAGCTGGGTCAGGCCCCCAGAAAGTTTACAGCTGAGCCTTCAGACACCACTGCCTTGCAGGGATGCCCTCCAGCTGCCAGCAGAGCTGGGCTTAGAAGGGCTCTGCCCAGGGTTTTACTCCACACTAGCTGGGCAGGGGCAGCAGGCAGCTTTGTCTCTGCTCAGAGCTCCCAGATCGTTTGCTGGATTCTTGGAATCACAGAACCAGGCAGGTTGGCAGAGAGCTCCAAGCACCCCCAGCCCAGGCCAATCACCCAGACCATGGCACTCAGTGCCCCAGCCAGGCTTGGCACCAACACCTCCAGCCATGGGCACTGCACCACCTCCCTGGGCAGCCCATTCCAGTGCCAATCACTCTCTCTGACAACAACTTCCTAACAACATCCAGCCTCAGCCTGCCCTGGCACAGCTTCAGGCTGTGGCCCCTTCTCCTGCCCCTGCCTGCCTGGCAGCAGAGCCCAACCCCACCTGGCTACAGCCTCCCTGCAGGCAGCTGCAGGCAGCAATCAGCTCTGCCCTGAGCCTCCTCTGCTGCAGGCTGCACCCCCCCAGCTCCCTCAGCCTCTCCTCACAGGGCTGTGCTCCAGGCCCCTCCCCAGCCTTGCTGCCCTGCTCTGGGCACCTTCCAGCACCTCAGCATCTCTCTGCAATGGAGGAGCCCAGAACTGGACACAGCACTCAGGGTGAGTCCTTCCTCTATTTCCCTCAGCACACTTCAAGCTCTCAGCAGGCTCTGCCTCACCACACACAGCAGCAGCCACCCCTCAGACCCAAACATCTCTCCTCAAAGCACCAGCCCAGCCCAGGTCTGCTCAATTCCCACCTCGAATACCTGCCACCACTGCATCTTTGCTGCCTCTCCCTCGTGGAGCCCAGGGTGTATCAAACTCACTGCAAGTGGAGCAGGTCTGCAAGGCTTTACAGGCATTAACCAGGATTAGCAGCTATATTGGGATCTAAGTCCCTCACCCTATTACTCTTCTGGTTGTATTTTGGATGCTGCTTTGCAAATTGACTTGGATCCACCCAGACTTAAACAAAAGATCACTTTGTTGTGCTTAAAAGAGAGCACTGAAGTCGTTAAGGTAAAGATTGGAAGAGAAGAACTCAGCCTGAAGGCTGGGCTGGATGGGTCCCTGCCAGCCAGTCTGTGCTCCTAGGGGCACTTTGCAGCAGGTTTCATTCACAGCTTCATGGAATGGGTTGGAAGGGACTTTAAAGACCACCCAGTTTCAACCCCCCTGCCCAGGGACACCTCTCAGCTGCTCAAGGCCTGATCCAACCTGGCCTTGAACACCCCCACGCAGAAGGCAGCCACAGCCTGCCTGGGCAGCCTATGCCAGTGTCTCACCACCCTCCTACTGCAGAGCTCCAGTCTCACCCTGCTCTGCCTCAGCCCCAAACCTTGACCTGTCTCCAGACATCATCCTGCAAAGTCTCTCTGCAGCCTTCCTGCAGGATCCCTTCAGGCACAGGCAGGCAGCTCCAGGTCCCCCTGGAGCCTTCTCCTCTCCAGGCTGCACACCTCCAGCCTGTCCTCACAGCAGAGCTGCTCCAGCAGTCCTGCTCTGGACTATTTGCTCACACCTCCATCCCAAGCAGAACTTCAGTGACTCAGCAAGCACCAAAGAGATGAAGGCAGTGTGGTCTGACAAGATCTTACCTGGATATGCTCAAAACGTGGGTTTAGGTAAAAAACTCAGCTGGGAATCTGCCACAGAGCCCTGCCTGGTGTCTGAGCCAGGGTCCCCCCAGCCCAGCACAGGCAGCTGCAGCTCCCAGGAGGGAAAGTGAGGCTGGAACAGAGCCAGAAAGTTTGGCTCTGTCTCCTCCGGGGCGTTCTGAACCGAGAACCCAAGGCGCAGGGGAGATGTTGAGCTGCTTTTAAGCAGCCTCTCTCATTTAGTTAAGAAAGGAAGAGGTAGCACAGGACTGCCTGCAGCTAAGAACACAGCCTGGAGATCCCTGTCCTGCGGTTAAATCCTTTTGCCTTCTGCTTAGGAGCGAATTGGTGATTCAGCAAATAGCTCTGGGCAAGGAACTGGGTTTGCTTTCCTGTCACTTGCCCTGGGAAAGGGTCAGGGGAATGAGTCAAGAAAGCAAACACTGTGCCCTGGGCAAGCTTCCTGTAGGACACACGGCAGCAGCTTTGATATTCCCAAACCCCAAGCACCACAGAGCCACCGCACAAAGCTTCCCCCACTCCCACCGTGGGCTGCTGCTCATTGCTAGCACAGAAATACTCACAGTTCTCCTCTTCTCAGCAGTGGCCTCCTCAGCTGCTTTCTGATACCTTTGAGAGAGAGGGAAGGGAGAGAGAGAGAGGGAAGGGAGAGAGAGAGAGAAAGAGGGAAGGGAGAGAGAGAGAGAAAGAGGGAAGGGAGAGAGAGAGAGAGAAAGAGGGAAGGGAGAGAGAGAGAGAGAAAGAGGGAAGGGAGAGAGAGAGAGAGAAAGAGGGAAGGGAGAGAGAGAGAGAGAAAGAGAAAGAGGGAAGGGAGAGAGAGAAAGAGGGGGAGAGAAGCACACCACAGTTTTTGTTTTAACCAGAATGCCTCTTGCAGCCAGCTGAGATTTGCTCTCCCCACCGAGGAACTCTGTGCACTGCCCAGACCCATCCAATAAAACCAGGGGCTGGGGAGGAAAAAAAAGAAAGCCCCACACAAGCCAGTAGCAAACAGCAGCAGAACAATGCCAGGACACAGTTTAAGTCCTTCGGTTTACAGGAACAACAGAACATTGATGGTTTTTCACTACCCCAAGCACTCAAATTCCCAACTCCAGAGCGTTTACCTTGGAAGAGCTGGATTGTTTTCAGCACCCAGCTGTCTGCTGTGCTTCCTCCCCCCGCAGGAATAACTCAGCTCTTTATCCAGCAGCTGCTGAACTGTGACAAATTACAGCTTGGCATAGGCAGAGAAATCTCCATAAGTGCCACTTTCTTTTGCTGTGCTGAGTTGTAAACTGCACCCATTCGGCAGCTGCTGCTTCCCCCCCAGCAGCTGAAGCCATCCCAGAGGTGGAACGCAGTAATCGCAGCCCTCTGAAGGTTAAGCTGCAGCTGATCACCGTCAAAGTCCTTTCAGAACCAGGGAATGGCTCAGGCTGGAAGAGACCTCAGAGCTCATCTCCTCCTCTGACTCCCTGCCATGCCCAGGGACAGGCTGGAAAAGACCTCAGAGCTCATCTCCTCCTCTGACTCCCTGCCATGCCCAGGGACACCTCTCAGCTGCTCAAGGTCTGCCTGGCCTCCAACACCCCCAGGCAGAAGGCAGCCACAGCCTCCTTGGGCAGCCTGTGCCAGACTCTCAGCACTCTTCCTCAGCTCCACTCTCACCCTGCTCTGCCTCAGCTCCAAACCATTCCCTCTTGACCTGTCTCCAGGCATCATCCTGCAAAGTCTCTCTGCAGCCTTCCTGCAGGATCCCTTCGGGCATTGGCAGGCAGCTCTGAGGTCCCTGCAGGTCTTCTCCTTTGCAGGCTCAGCAGCCCCAGGGCTCAGCCTGTCAGAGACTGAAGCTCTGCCCTCCAAATCGTGGTTTCCCTCTGCAGGATCCCTTCAGGGGAGAGCAGAGCCCCTAAAGCAGGGCTGTGAGCCTGCAAGGAGCTGATGCTGTGTGCCAGGACCCAGCTGATTAAGGATTGGCAGGTTTGGATTACTTCCAGTAAGCCTTTTCCAGAGGATTAGCAACGTTTAGGGAGATGAGCAGAGGCTGCAATCAAGCTCCAATGAGTGGATAAATTACCTGAACAATAGCAGGGGTTGGGGGGGGCAGCAGCTTCCCCTAGGCCAGGGCTCTTCCAGAGGCACTTAGACCCTGTCTGGATTGCACTTCTGCATCCTCTGGAGGCTCCAGAAGGCTTCTTCCTCCCCTTCCCCCTCCCCCCAGAGATTTAACTACTCCAAAACTTCCCTATGCTATGACAGCAAATCCCATTGGGAAGCCAAGCTGTAGTCCAGAGAATTCCTGAAGGAAATGAAAGCCTTTCCAGAGCTCCCAGCCAAGGCAGCACCACTCAGCTCTCACAGATCCATGGAATGGTTTGGGTTGGAAGGGACTTTAGAGATCATTCAGCTCCAACCCTCTGCCACAGGCAGGGACACCTCCACCAGCCCAGGCTGCTCAAGCTGGCCTTGAACCACACCTCCAGGGGAAGAGGCAGCCACAACCTCCCTGGAAAACAATCAGCAACTGGAAACTCTTTTGCCCAGCACTTGCTGAAGCAGAAACTTCACTGCCCACAGACCTCTGTCCTCTCTGAGGGGCAGCAGCCACCGCTCACGGCACCAGCTGCCAACCTACACCCAGCTGGCACCCAGCACTTACTTGGAGAACCTCTCCATGAGAGCTGATGACTTGTTCTTGTTGACAAGAGAGAGCTCTCTGGCAGTGATTTTCAGAGACTGTGAGGTCCATTGTCTCCTGTTGAACGGGGAAGGCTCCATCCTGGCCCCAGGCACCACCTCCCTGGGAAGAAAGCACAGCCCCAGTCAGCAGCAGCAGCAAAGCAGCACTAAAGCAGCTCCACGAGGGACCCCCCCAGACTGTGTCAGGTTGGAAGGGACCCTCAAAAGGGCATCTTGGTGTTCAGCAGGGACACATCCAAGCAGATCAGGCTGCTTTTGACACGTGCAGTAGTGCCACCAACCCCTCATGCTTCAGCTCTCCCCCACCAACAGGTTAAATAAAGCCACCAGATGACCTCGATGCTTTCCCTCCCCAGGAGCCACTGAGATGGAGCCCTTGATGAGAACACAGCCCACAGTGACTGGGTGGGACATGAGCTGTAGCCAGGGCAGGAGGAAGCAGCAAAGTGTGGCTGCAGAGGATGCCAAGGTGAAGCTCTGCCCTTCCTGCACACAGGCAGGGGCTGGGGGAGGCTCCAGTGCCCTCTCTTCTTCTGGTGTCTAACCCAAGAGTGCTGCACTTCGGTAGGGCTGGGCTTAGGAAAGCTCAGAGGATGCCAATGCCATGCAAACAGTTTCCATTCACCCCTGAGCACTGCAGCAGCTCTCTGTGAGCTGCTGGGGGGCAGCAGCTGCAAACATCAGGATGCTTGAGGGTGGAAGGGGCCTCTGAATCATAGAGTCATAGAATCAAGCAGGTTGGAAGAGAACTCCAAGCTCCCCCAGCCCAACCCAGCCCCCAGCCCTGCCCAACCAACCAGACCATGGCACTAAGTGCCCCAGCCAGGCTTGGCTTCAACACCTCCAGCCATGGGCACTGCACCACCTCCTCCTTGGCCAGCAGGGCACATTGCTGTGCCATGGGGAACTTCTTAGCCATCAGCACCCCCAGGTCCCTCTCCACAGGGCCACTCTCCTGCAGTCACCTCCCAGCCTGGACTGCTGCAGTTTATTATTCCTCCCCAGGTGCAGGACTCTGCACTGGTCCTTGTTGAGCTTCATCTGGTTCCTCTTGCCCCCCCCTTTAGCTCCTGTTGAGCACTGATCACAGAATCATAGAACCAAGCAGAGAGCTCCAAGCTCACCCAGCCCAACCCAGCCCTGCCCAACCAACCAGACCATGGCACTCAGTGCCCCAGCCAGGCTTGGCACCAACACCTCCAGCCATGGGCACTGCACCACCTCCCTGGGCAGCCCATTCCAGTGCCAATCACTCTCTCTGACAACAACTTCCTAACAACATCCAGCCTGAGCCTGCCCTGGCACAGCTTGAGGCTGTGTCCCTTGTCCTGTCCCTGTCTGCCTGGCAGCAGAGCCCAACCCCACCTGGCTACAGCCTCCCTTCAGCCAGGCCAGCACCACGGTTCCATGACTCTGGAAGCCTGTCCCCAGCTTTCTGATCATCCCCTTTAAGCACCGAGAGACCACCAGAAGGTCTCCCTGGAGCCTTCCCTTCCCCAGGCTGAGCAACCTCAACTCTCTCAGCCTGGCCTCACAGCAGAGGAGCTTCCAGCATTGCTGTGGCTTCCTCAGTGCCAACAGGTTCAGGTCCCCCACGCAGCTCCTGTTCAACAGCTCCCAGCTCCCTAGAGGGCTGCTGGCAGCTCTGAGCTCCTCTGCCACTCCTCACCACAAGCCTGGAGCAGGTTATTGTATGGTGGGTTTGGTTTTTGACCTACTCATTTTCCTTTAGTGAAGGAGGAAAGGAGGGGAGGTGCATTTCAAGAGCTCCCTGATAAGACACAAATAAAGCTGGCAGGGCAACGCCTTTCCTTTCCTCCTCTTTTCCTTTATCCCTGGCCTGGTGTCACACAATGCCTGCAGCAAGTGCACTGCCTGCTCCTGCACAGCCAACTCCAGCTTGCCTGAAGCCCTTCCTCAGCTTTTCCATCACCATCAGGTCGCAGATCCAAGCACAGGAGTGTTTGGGCAGGAGTCACTCAGCAAATGGAAACACCTTGAGACAACTTGGCATAACAAAAACCTTGATAGCTTGTGGCCAGCAGGGCAAAGGAGGTTCTCCTCTCCCTCTGCTCTGCCCCAAGGAGGCCATAGATGGAGGCCTGGAGCCAGTTCTGGGCTCCCCAGTTCCAGAGGGGCAGGGAATTGCTGGAGAGAGCCCAAGAGAGGCTGTGAGGATGCTTGAAGAGCCTGGAGCAGCTCTGTGAGGAGCAGAGGCTGAGAGCCTGCAGAAGGGCAACCCCAGAGGGCGTTTGAGCAGTGCTCAGCAAGAGCTGAAGGAGCTGTGGGGAGCAAGAGCCTGAGGCCAGGCTCTGCTGAGTGGTGCCCAGGGACAGGACAAGGGGCACAAACTGGCACCCAGGAGGTTCCAACTGAGCAGGAGGAGAAAGTTGTTTGGTGTGAGGGTGCTGGAGGCCTGGAGCAGGCTACCCAGAGAGGTTGTGAGGTCTCCTTCTCTGGAGAGCTTCCAAACCCCCCCTGGCCATTGTGCCCCTGGGCGAGCTGCTGCGGGTGCCCTGCTGGAGCAGGGAGGCTGCACTGGGGGAGCTCCAGAGGCCCTTCCCAACCCCACCGTGCTCAGCTCTGGGGAGAAGCAGCCACTCAGATGCAGGGAAGGATTCATTCCTCCCAGGCATGGAACACAACTGCTGGAGAAGGACAGAGCCTGGAGCCTGCAGCAGCTCAGCCCAGAGCTCTGCAGCAGCAGGCAAAGCTCCCCCCCCGGACCCCTGTGACCCTCTCCAAATGCCAGTGCTGGAGCTGGAGCCAGAGGAGCATCTGCAGTGCTGCTCCCTGCTGCTGCACAGCCACGAACAGGCAGCAGGTAAGTTGCTGCTGCTGCTGCCCGGGAATGCAGCTGGGACTCCCCCTCCTGAATTCCACAGCCGCGGTGGAGAGCAGGACTGCTCCAGGCAAGGTGTGAGGGGCACAGAGCCCCCCCAGGGAGTCAAGCAAGAGGAGCTTGGGTGGCTCTGCCCTGAGGTTCACAGATCTGTGGATTCATGGAATGGTTTGGCTTGGGAAGGAGCCTAAAGATCATCCAGTTCCAACCCCCCCTGCCATGGGCAGGGACCCCCTGCACCAGACCTGGTTGTTCAGCCTGGGCTTAGAAGGATGCTTGAAAAGCCCTCTAGGGATGGGGACTCCATCACTGCCCTAAGCAGCCTGGGTCAGGCCTGGACAACCCTCAAGGAGAAAAAAAGTTGTTCCTTCTGTCCAACATTGACCTCATCTGGTACCATCTCCTCTCGTCCTGCCACTTGTTCCTTGGGAGAAGAGACCAAACCCCCCCCCTGGCTCCAGCCTCCTTTCAGTTTTGCTGGCTCAGAAGAGCTGCCAGCCTCTGCCACCTGCCCAGAGGATCACCCCAG
Source organism: Pogoniulus pusillus (assembly GCF_015220805.1). NCBI lineage: Eukaryota > Metazoa > Chordata > Aves > Piciformes > Lybiidae > Pogoniulus > Pogoniulus pusillus. The sequence goes on along the minus strand of NW_026974711.1, from coordinate 864,684 downwards.
AGAAAAGGGATCTCATTAGAGCTCCAGGAGAGCTCCATTTGCTCCCTGCAGGTTGCACATGCACTAAGTCCCCATTTCTCTGGCTACAGCCCCCCCACAAGCCAGCAGTTAGCACCCAGATTTAACACAGAGCTCCTCACCCCAAAGACACCAAGCAAGGAAGGTTTAGGCTGGACATGAGGAACAATTTCTTCACTGAAAGTGACTCCAAGATCCTCTGTGCAGAACTTGCTGCTGAAAAGCACAACTCCAAGCTAAACCCAAAGAGTTGTGAACCTGCCTCGGAGCATTGCAGGTCTCACTTCTGGGTTAGGATTCACCTCCAGCCAAGAGGAGCTCAGCTGAAGCCCAACACTGCAGTTTAAATTGCCTGGGACAAAACAAAGAGTCAGCAGTGCCCAGGGAAGAGGCATTCAGGAGAAGCCTCTGCCTTGGCAGGGAGAACAGGTCAGCGTTGACAGCACCTGCCATGGAAGGGCAGCTGCAGTGAAACACTGAGAGAGAAGATCACTGTTCAGAAGACCAACCTGGGTCTGATGCTGAGCATCTCACTGCAGCTTCTGCTGACCCTTCTGGGTGGATGAAATTTTCTCCTGCTGTGGTGGGGGGGGTTTATTTTGGTCTTTCCCAAGCATCTTCTCCACAGGTGCACTAAAACAATCAGACCTGGATGCATCCAGTTCTGGAGCCCCTGGGACAAGAGGGCTGTGGAGATGCTGGAGAGTGTCCAGAGCAGGGCCAGGAGGATGCTCAGAGGCTGCAGCAGCTCTGCTGTGAGCACAGCCTGAAAGAGTTGGGGCTGTGCAGGCTGGAGCAGAGGAGGCTCCCAGGGGACCTTCTTGTGGCCTGCCAGGACCTGAAGGGGGCTCCAAAAAAGCTGGGGAGGGACTTCTGAGGCTGTGAGGGAGTGACAGGACTGGGGGGAATGGAGCAGAGCTGGAGGTGAGGAGAGTGAGGCTGGAGGTGAGGAGGAAGTTGTTGAGCAGGAGAGTGGTGAGAGGCTGGCAGGGGTTGCCCAGGGAGGGGGTTGAGGCCCCACGGCTGGAGGTGTTTGAGGCCAGGCTGGGTGAGGCTGTGTGCAGCCAGCTCTAGGGTAGGGTGTCCCTGGGCATGGCAGGGGTTGGCACTGCCTGATCCTTGTGGTCCCTTCCAACCCTGCCTGATCCTATGATAAAAACCTCTTTCCAAAAGCAGGAGCTGCTGCTGGGACCTTCCAACAGAGAAAGTTCAGCAGCACATTTGCAACCTCAGACACAAACCAGAACGCTGAAGTGCCCTGAAAGCTCTGCTCCCACACTAACACCACTCCTCCTTCTCACCATGCTCCCCCCAGGTTTACAGCTCCACGGAGTCCAAGCAGCTCCCTGCTTTTCCTGCTGCTGCTTCTGAATAATTCAACCTAAGTCACCGCAGGAAAGTCCTTAACACTGAAATCCTGGAGATCAGAGCACAGCCAGGTCGGGCCGAAGACAGGAGGGAGCTGGAGGAGGGGACAGGGAACCTGGAGTTGTGCAAGACGTTGAGGAGGGGAAGGGCTGCGATGGAGCCTCTGACACGCACCAGGTTTGCCCCCGACAGCTTTGGCGGAGCAGGAGGAAAGCTCCGCAAGAGGGCTGAGAGCCTGGAAAAAGCCCTCTCCGGTGACACCTGCCCCGGAGCTGAACCGGCTGCCTTGCGACAGGTGGTTGAAGCGTCTGCGGGGCCATCTGCTGAAGCATCTCATCAGCTAAGAGCTGAGCGGGCAGCGGGGCACGAACGGGCGGCAGCGAGGGGCTGGGAGCCAGGCACGCAGCCCCCGGCTCGGGGCGGCTCTGACCGCCGAGACGCCCTCCGGAGCTGGCCCTAAAGGGGCACCTTCCCGCGGCGCTAAGCGGCACCGCTCCGCGCTCCTGCCGGCACCGCTCCGCGCTCCTTGCAGCGCCGCTCCCCGCCGCTCCCCGCGCCCGGCTCGGGCAGGGCAGGGCCCTGCTGTCACTGCCCCGCACAGGCGGAACTCCCCGCACCCAGGTGCGGGCTGCCAGCCGGGCGAGCCGACAGAGCCCCGGTGCCCTTCGCGAGTGCTGCCAGTGGGGTCCGGCACCGGAGGAAAAAGCCAACCGGAGCCTACCTGCGGGACGGGCAACCGGGTTGGGGGCACCTGTACAGCCTCACCACCGGCCGCCCCGGCGCGGATCGGGCTCCGGGCAGACCTACCGGCGGAGCGGATCGGGCTCCGGGCAGACCTACCGGCGGAGCTCCCGGCGGCGCTGGCAGCAGCGCGGCCCCTGCCGCCCGGCGGCGCTGTCGGTCCCGTACCTCCCCCTCCCCCCCCCCCCCGGGCCCGTACGCACCTGCGGGGCTGCCCGCGCGCACCTGCCGGACCGAGGCGGCGACTGCGGCCCCGCGCGCCAGAGCCGCCCGCGAGCCGCCCGGGCCCCGCCCCCAGCCCCGCCCACGGCCCCGCCCTCTGGCCTGGGGCTTCCCCCGCGCGTGCGCATTGCGCCTCCTTCCCCCCCCCGGCCGAGGCTCCCCGGGGGGTACCCCGCGGGCGGGTGGGGGTCGCTGTTCGGTGGTAGCTCCGCGGTGGGGGAGCTGGGGAAGGGTTTCAGCCTGCCCCGGTTCTTCCTTACGGCCTGCCCCGTGCCGGGGGGGTCCTGGCAGTTGGTGACGCGGCCCTGAGCGCGGCAGGGCTGGGGTGGGCTGGGGACCCACAGGCAGCTTCCCGGCCCGGCGAGGTGGTGGCGGCGGAAGGAAAGGTCTCGGAGCCGCCGCCGTGGGGAAGGGCAGAAGGGTCTCGGAGCCGTGGTCGTGGTGGACCGGAGAGTCTCAGAGCCACACCTTGGCATCTCTGCCAGGAACGAGCCTGCTCTCCGGGAGGGGCTGCCGAGGGGCTGTGCCCGGTGCCTGTGCCCGGTGCTGGGCAGTGTGAGCGGTGCCTGTGCCAGGTGCTGAGCAGTGTGAGCGGTGCCTGTGCCAGGTGCTGGGCAGTGTGAGCCGTTCCTGTGCCCGGTGCTGGGCAGTGTGAGGGGTGCCTGTGCCCGGTGCTGGGCAGTGTGAGGGGTGCCTGTGCCCAGTGCTGGGCTGTGTAAGGGGCTGTGTGCCTGTGCCCGGTGCTGGGCAGTGTGAGGGATGCCTGTGCCCGGTGCTGGGCAGTGTGAGCGGTGCCTGTGCCCGGTGCTGGGCAGTGTAAGGTGCTGTGTGCCTGTTCCGGGGTCCCCCAGAGCCTTGTTTCGTGGGGACACAGGAGGCAGAGCCGCAGCTGCCAGGTCCTTGCATTCCTGGCCCTGCAGGTCGTGTCCTGCAGGAGCCCTTCGTGCTCCTGCTCCAGCCCACGCAGCAGCTCCTCGAGTGTTTACCTGCACAGGAGCTTTCAGGAGCAGCTGCAGGTGCTTGCTCCGTCCCATGCTGTCCCCCACGCCGTGCAGAGCACCCAGTTACCGAGTTCAAAGCCAATCTCCTGGGACCAGGGCTTCACCTCAGCCTCCCCACTGCTGCCAGGCGTTTCACGTGGGCTCTGCTGTCCCCACAGCTCCCAGCATTGGCTCCTGGGCTTGATCTCGGAGGCCTTTTCCAACCTGAACCACAGAATGACCCAGGAGCTCTGTGAGAGCAAACCCAAGGCTGTGGCCCCTGCTCGGGGTCCTTCTGCTGCCTGCTGCCGGTGGCTGCAGAGCCTCAGCGCTGCCAATGTCTGCTGAGCTGCAGCTGATGGCTCCCAGCTCAGCACTGATTCCAAAGCTGCTCTCTGGGGGTGGGTGAGAGCCTGTGGTGAGTTGCAGGTGTGAAGGGTGAGAAGTCACCAAGCTGTGACCAAACTGTTCAGAGAGAACACCCTCAGGGTGGTCATCCACAGGTTTATTGGGCTTGCTCCTGCCAGAGGCTGGCATCCCTCATGGAACCAACCAGGCTGGAAGAGACCTCCAAGCTCATCCAGTCCAACTTATCCCCCAGCCCTGTAGTCTGGAGAAGAGGTCTGGGCAGTGCCAGGCTGGAGAGCAGCCCTGAGGAGAGGCACTTGGGGGTGCTGCTGGAGGAGAAGCTCAGCAGGAGCCAGCAGTGTGCACTTGCAGCCCAGAGAGCCAAGCAGAGCCTGGGCTGCAGCAGCAGCAGTGTGGCCAGCAGGGCCAGGGAGGGGATTCTCCTCCTCTGCTCTGCTCTGCTGAGACCCCACCTGGAGTCCTGCATCCAGCTCTGGAGCCCCTGGGATAAGAGGGCTGTGGAGATGCTGGAGAGTGTCCAGAGCAGGGCCAGGAGGATGCTCAGAGGCTGCAGCAGCTCTGCTGTGAGCACAGACTGAAAGAGTTGGGGCTGTGCAGGCTGGAGCAGAGGAAGCTCCCAGGGGACCTTCTTGTGGCCTGCCAGGATCTGAAGTGGGCTCCAAAAAAGCTGGGGAGGGACTTTTGAGGCTGTGAGTGAGTGTCAGGAGTGGGGGGGATGGAACAGAGCTGGAGGTGAGGAGGAAGTTGTTGAGCAGGAGAGTGGTGAGAGGCTGGAATGGGTTGCCCAGGGAGGTGGCTGAGGCCCCATGGCTGGAGGTGTTTGAGGCCAGGCTGGCTGAGGCTGTGTGCAGCCTGCTCTAGGGTAGGGTGTCCCTGGGCATGGCAGAGGTTGGCACTGCCTGATCCTTGTGTCCTTTCCAACCCTGCCTGATTCTGTGATTCATAGAACCAAGCAGGTTGGCAGAGAGCTCCAAGCTCCCCCAGCCCAACCCAGCCCCCAGCCCTGCCCAACCAACCAGCCCATGGCACTAAGTGCCCCAGCCAGGCTTGGCACCAACACCTCCAGCCATGGGCACTGCACCACCTCCCTGGGCAGCCCATTCCAGTGCCAATCACTCTCTCTGACAACAACTTCCTAACAACATCCAGCCTCAGCCTGCCCTGGCACAGCTTGAGGCTGTGTCCCACTCCTGCCATTCAGCCTGAGCCTGCCCTGGCACACTCAGAGCAGGAGGCAGCAGCTCCAGCAGTGGATTTACAGCAGACAGGAGGACCCTAAGCAATCTTTTCTGTCTTCAGCCCTTCCTTTTGGAGGTCTCATCCAAGTGTCTCTGGTGTGGAGCAGCAGCACTGCCCGAGGTGCTCTGGGCTGATGCTGTTTGCTAGGGGCTGCTCAGCTGCCTGCAGATGCGACCCAGCACTACCAGGTAGGGTGAGGCAGAACAACCCCTGGCAGGGACAGGACTCAGACACCCTCATGGGAGGTTTTTTTGGGTTGCAGATCTCCACCCGAGCAGTGAACTCTGTGTGACCCCTCCCAGCAGTGCCACTGCTTTGTTTAATCAGTGATTGAAGTGGAATTTTATTTCCCTTCCCGGCGCTGTCGGTCCCCACATTCCCTCTTTGTGTTCTGATAAACCACAACAAGCACTGAAGCACCACAGCCCTGCAGGCTCCGAGGAGGAGGCAGCTCACAGCCCAGGGGAGAGGATGGGACCTGGGGCTCTGGAGCAGAGCAGCCACAGAGGGGATCTGGTCTGGAGCAGGGGATTGAGTCCAGCAGCAGTCAGTTTGCAGCTGGCACCAAGCTAGGAGCAGCTGTGGAGATGTTGGAGGGTAGCAGAGCCCTGCAGAGGGACCTGGCCAGGCTGCATGGGTGGGCAGAGGCCAAGGGGATGAGACTGAACAAGGCCAAGTGCAGGTTCTGCACTTTGGCCACAACAACCCCAAGCAGCTCCAGGCTGGGGCCAGAGTGGCTGAGAGCAGGCAGGCAGAGAGGGCCCTGGGGGTGCTGGGGGAGAGGAGCTGAAGCTGAGGCAGCAGTGCCCAGGTGGGCAGCAGAGCCAATGGCATCCTGGGCTGGCTCAGGAGCAGTGTGGGCAGCAGGACAAGGGAGGTTCTTGTGCCCCTGTGCTCAGCACTGCTCAGGCCACCCCTGCAGTGCTGTGCCCAGCTCTGGGCTCCTCCATTGCAGAGAGCTGTTGAGGTGCTGGAAGGTGCCCAGAGCAGGGCAGCAAGGCTGGGGAGGGGCCTGGAGCACAGCCCTGTGAGGAGAGGCTGAGGGAGCTGGGGGGGTGCAGCCTGCAGCAGAGGAGGCTGAGGGCAGAGCTGATTGCTGCCTGCAGCTGCCTGCAGGGAGGCTGTAGCCAGGTGGGGTTGGGCTCTGCTGCCAGGCAGGCAGGGGCAGAAGAAGGGGACACAGCCTCAAGCTGTGCCAGGGCAGGCTCAGGCTGGATGTTGTTAGGAAGTTGTTGTCAGAGAGAGTGATTGGCACTGCCCAGGGAGGGAGTGCAGTGCCCATGGCTGGAGGTGCTGGTGCCAAGTCTGGCTGGGGCACTGAGTGCCATGGTCTGGTTGGTTGGGCAGGGCTGGGTTGGGCTGTTTGAGCTTGGAGCTCTCTGCCAGCCTGATGGGTTCTCTGGTTCTGAGAGGGGGTCTGATGAATGTTTATAAGTATCTGAAGGCTGCCAGGAGGGGGGAGACAGACTCTGGGGGTCAGGAGAGGGGGGACAGACTCTGGGGGTCAGGGGTTGGGGGTCAGGCTCTGCTCACTGCTCCCTGGGATAGGTCAAGGAGCAATGGATGGAAGCTGCAGCCCAGCACAGGAGGTTCCAGCTCAGCCCAAGAGGGAACTTCTTGACTATGATGGTCCCAGAGCCTGGCACAGGCTGCCCAGAGAGGCTGAGGAGTCTCCTCCTCTGGAGCCTTTCCAGCCCTGTCTGGATGTGCTCCTCTGTGGTCTGTGTTAGCATTGTCCTGCCCTGGCAGGGGGCTTGGACTCGATGAGCTCCTTGGGTCCCTTCCAACCCCTGACTGTGATCCTGCAGAGAGGCTGGGGCCAGACACTGCTCAGTGATGCCAAGGGGCACAAAGTGGCACCCAGGAGGTTCCAGCTGGGCAGGAGGAGAAACTTCCTTGGTGTGAGGGTGCTGGAGGCCTGGAGCAGGCTGCACAGAGAGGTTCTGGAGTCTCCTTTTCTGGAGACTTTTGAGACCCACCTGGATGTGCTCCTGAGTGCCCTGCCCTGGCAGGGGGGGGTTGGGCTGGGTGATCTCCAGGGGTCCCTCCAATGCCCTCACCACTCTGTGAATCCTTTTCCAGCTCTTCCCAGTCACTTTGGCTATCCCAAGGAATTCTGGATCATGTCCACTCAGACACCTCATGTTTACCTCTTTCCAGTGCCTTCTACAGCTCAGGTCTCAGCCCAGCTGCTGTGTTACAGCTCTGAGTGCAGGCTGCTCAAGCCAAAGCTGCTGTTGATGAGGAATGCATCCCAGGCTCCCTCCAGCACAGCCCCACCATGCCCTAGTGGTGCCAGGACCCAGAGGGCAGCCTGATCCCTGCCCCAGCCATGGATTCATGGAATCATGGAATGGGTTTGTGTTGGAAGGAACCTCAGAGATCATCCAGCTCCAACCCCCTGCCATGGGCAGGGACCCCTCCCACCAGCACAGGCTGCTCAAGGCCTCTTCCAACCTGGCCTTGAACATCTCCAAGGAGGGAGCATCCACAACCTCCCTGGGGCAACCTGTGCCAGTGTCTCCCAACCCTCACTGTAAAGAATTCCTTCCTCATCTCCACACCAAATCTCTCCTCTTCCAGCTTCAGTCCCTTCCCTTCACCAGGCTGCTGCCAGCCCCATTTTACCTGCAGGTAACCTGACCCAGGTGGTGCTTTCTGTGAGCTCTTTCATCCCCAGAACTGCTTCATTTTCTTCAGCTAAAGAACTCATCCTCACTCAGCCCTGAGAGGGACAAAGAGAGACACTGGATCTGCTGCTGAGCACAGCTCTGCCTCCCTTCCCTTTTGTGCCTGTTTCAGGGCAGTGCAAAGGCTGCCACAGAGGGGCTGGAGGGGCTGCAGGATGCTCTTGGAGAGCATTTTTCCTGCCAGCTTCTGCCTCTTCTTGCCACCAGCAGCTCTTGGAGCCTGCTAACTGGGGCTTGCCATCCACTGCCAGCCCTCTAACAGCTATTTCACAGCTACTGATGCAGTGATTTGCTGTTAAATCTTCCTCATTAGTACTCCTTAGGTGAGTGGTGCAGTGTGGAGCTCAGGAAGCACCATCCCCATCCCCCCCCCGCCCTGCACTTTGCAACGGGCAGGAATCTGGAATAGCTCTTGAGCAACCAGCACCAAGGCTGGGATCAAAGCCTGAGGTCCCAGCCCTGCCTCTTAAGCTTTGTCCCCTAAAGAGGACTGAAATGTCCTTGGGAAGGGCGTGTGAGGGATGGGGAGAGAGGAGAGCAGGAAGGCAGAGCCTCTGCAGTGCTCTTTGGGTGCCACTGAGCACAAACAGCTGCTGGTGTGGGTCTGTCCTGGGCTGTGCTCCTGCAGAGGTGCCCTGACCCACGCCCTTGCTTTATCCATCTCCTTCCTCCTCTGACTCCGTGAGGCCCTTTGGACTTAACTGCCTCTGCCAGTCCCAGTGGGCAGAGCTGAGAGCAGCACAGCTCCTGGCAGAGCCAAAGGCCTCCTGGCAGAAGCTGTTGCCTCTCAGCTGCCTGTGGCTGCGCAGGGGACTTCTGATGGAGTTAAACATTAACAGCCCCCAGAGCTGCTCCTGTCCAAGGTCCAAGAGGGACCCAGGCTGAGTCAGCCTGGCAGCAGCACTTCCTGCTCCAGCTCTCTGCTGCTTCCTTCACTCCTCTGCTCTGCCAGGAGCTCCTAGTCCTGGGTGCAACAAGAAGGAGAAGGCAGAGGGATCCTTCAGCTCTGCCCCTCACCCCTGCAGGGCAGATCACCCAGGCTGCTCCTGCCTGGCCTGGAGGTGGTCTTGGTGCAGCCAGGAGGACAACCTGTGGGTAGCCAAAGCTCCACCTGAGCTAAGGCTGGACGCAGGAAGGTCTGCACACAGGCTGGTGGAACACTGGCACAGGCTGCCCAGGGAGGCTGTGCCTGGCCCCTGCCTGGTGGTGCCCAAGGCCAGGCTGGGTGATGCCTTGAGCAGCCTGGGCTGGTGGAGGTGTCCCTGCCTATGGCAGGAGGCTGGCACTGAGTGGTCTGTAAGGTCCCTTCCAACCCATTCCATGAATCCAAGAGCCAGGTAAAGCTGTGGCAGCTGCAGGAGGGCAGCGCTGCTGCCTGTGCTGTTCCTGCCTGGGCTTTCTTGGCTGCCAAGTCCCTGGGCGTAGCCGCGGCCGGCAGGGGAAGTGCAGCTCTGGGCGCCAGCTGCCCGCGGAGCTGCAGCTCAGGATCACACCCAGCAACTGCTGCTCACCAGCCCCGAGCTGCCCCAGGCTCCTCTCCCACGCTGCTGAGACTCAGCTTCGCCTGGAAAGCAAAATCCTTCTGCAAACTCCACTGCAGCATCTCTGCTGAGCTCAGGCATAGACACGCAGCCAAGAGCCTGCCTGGCTTGGGCTGAACCTTCCCTCTGCTTCCAGGCAGCCTGGGATGTGAGGGAGCAGCTGAGGGGTCCAGCTGAGGGGTCCAGGGGAGGCTGTGAGGGAGCTTCCAGCCAAGCAGGAGGAAAAAAAGCCTCTGGTGTGAGGGTTCAGAGCCCTGGAGCAGGCTGCCCAGAGAGGTTGTGGAGTCTCCTCTGGAGAGATTCCAACCCCAGCTGGACATTTTGATCCTGGGCAAGCTGCTGTGAGTGCCCTGCTGGAGCAGGGAGGGGGTGGATGATCTCTGGAAGTCCCTCCTGCTCCCCATCCCCCCACGCTGGATTCTGGGGCTCAAGGGTGTGGGCTCTCAGGGGCAAACCAGGTCTGAGCTGGGCTCTGAGCCCCTCTGAGCCTTGCTGACGGAACTGTGAGCCTTGAAAAAGAGCTGAAAAGAGCTCTAAGGAGACAGAGGAGCAGGAAAGGATCAGCTGAGAGCTGCCAACCTCTCCTGAGACGTCTGCTGCTAAGCCTTGGCTCTTCTGTGACCTCTTTCTTCCTGCAGGATGATGGCAGGCAGAAGAAAGTCAGCTGCTCTGCCACAGAGAGATGAAAGGAAAGTGGTTTGGTGTCCAAATGGATGCTGTGGCTTTCCAGAAGAATTCAAACCAGATGTTTCCAGCAGCCCTGCTGAGACCAATCCACTCCTGACACACTTAGCAAGGCACCAAGGAGACCCAGACCCAGCAGAGCTCCACGGTGGGGAACACCCTGGAAGCCCCAAAGGCTTCACCACAGCTCTGGAGGCAGCCTGGCAGGATGGCACATGAGAGCTGAGGTGGGCACGGAGCTGCCAGCTCGGTATTGGTTCAGTGCTTAGAGATGTTCCTTCCCTGCTGCTGCTGCTGCTGGTGATGGCAGCAGGAGTCTGGTGCCCAGCCCAGAGTCAGCACCGTTGGACCAGGGCCAGAAGGTGGCCAAGCTCCAGCTGCAGCCTCACACCAAAGTTTCTCCTCATGCCCAAGCAGAAGCTCCTGGGTTCATTTCTCCTGCCCCTGGGCACCACTCAGCACAGCCTGGCCCCAGCCTCTTGCCCCCTCCCCAGCTCCTTCAGCTCCTGCTGGGCACTGCTCAGATGCCCTCTGGGGCTGCTCTGCTGCAGGCTCTCAGCCCCAGGGCTCAGCCTCTGCTCCTCACAGAGCTGCTCCAGGCCCCTCGCAGCCTCCTCTGGCCTCTCCCCCAGCCCTTCCCTGTCCCTCTGCCCCTGGGCAGCCCAGAGCTGGGCACAGTCCCCCAGCAGTGCCCACGCTGGGGCAGAGCAGAGGGCAGAGCCTGCCCTGCCTTGCTGCCCACGCTCCGCTGCATGCCCCCTGCACGCCGCCAGGGGCTCCTCGGCCACCAGGGCAGGTTGCTGTGCCCAGCGCTGGCAGCTCCTACCCTGCGGAGCTGCTCCCCGGCGCTGTCCCCTCCCTGTCCCGCTCCGGGAGGCTTCTTCCTGCCCCGGGCTGGGCTCTGCCCCGGTCCCGGCTGAGCTGCGCTGGCAGCCCCGAGGCGTCCGCCGGGTCCCTGCTGCCCCCCAGCGGCCGCGAGTTAATCGCCTGAGCGGCCCCGGAGGAGGACTGCGGACCATAGAGAGCGGCCCCGGAGGACTGCGGACCATAGAGAGCGGCCCCGGAGGACTGCGGACCATAGAGAGCGGCTCCGGAGGACTGCGGACCATAGAGAGCGGCTCCGGAGGACTGCGCACCATAGAGAGCGGCTCCGGAGGAGGACTGCGCACCATAGAGAGCTGTCCCGGAGGAGGACTGCGCACCATAGAGAGCTGTCCCGGAGGAGGACTGCGGACCATAGAGAGCGGCCCCGGAGGACTGCGGACCATAGAGAGCGGCTCCGGAGGAGGACCGCGGACCATAGAGAGCGGCTCCGGAGGACCGCGGACCATAGAGAGCGGCCCCGGAGGACTGCGCACCATAGAGAGCGGCTCCGGAGGACTGCGCACCATAGAGAGCGGCTCCGGAGGAGGACTGCGCACCATAGAGAGCGGCCCCGGAGGAGGACTGCGCACCATAGAGAGCGGCCCCGGAGGAGGACCGCGGACCATAGAGAGCGGCTCCGGAGGACTGCGCACCATAGAGGGCTGCCCTGGAGGACAGAGGGGCTCGGCCGGAGCCCGAGAATACTTCCGTCCGTGACACGTGATTTCCGGAGCTCGGATGAGCACTTCCGGGAAGCGCCGGGCGCGGTCGCGGTGCTCTCGGTGCCGGTCGCAGGCCTCTCTCGGTGCCGGTCGCAGGCCGCTCTCGGTGCCGGTCGCAGGCCGCTCTCGGTGCCGCGGGCTCGGTCGCTTCGGACCTGACGTTCCGTTTGTCGGTACCGAGCAGCGCTGGCGGCCGCAAAGCTGCTGCCGATTCTGTGCTCCGCTGCCGCCGTTCGGCAGCGGCGCTGGGGCCGGCGCAGGACTCGTGTGCGAGGCCACGAATGGCACCGGCGGCCTGGCGTGGGGCAGCAGCGGTGACCGGCGGGGGCGGGGGAAGGATCCTGCCCCCGTGCTGGGCGCTGGTGGAGCTGCACCTCGGCACCGGCGTCAGCTTTGGGGTCCTCACTCCGAGAAGGGCACTGAGAGGCTGGAACAGGTCCAGAGAAGGGTCTGGAGAGCAGGGCTGGGAGGGGCAGCTGCGGGAGCTGGGCGGGAGGAGAGGAGGCTGCGGAGAGAGCCTCTGGCGCCCTGCAGCTGCCTGAACGCGAGGCCAGGTGGAGCTTGAGCTCTTGCAGGGAACAGGAGAGGAAACAGCTCCAGGTCGTCCCAGGAGAGAATCACAGAACCAAGCAGGTTGGCACAGAGCTCCAAGCTCAACCCAGCCCTGCCCAACCAACCAGACCATGGCACTCAGTGCCCCAGCCAGGCTTGGCACCAACACCTCCAGCCATGGGCACTGCACCACCTCCCTGGGCAGCCCATTCCAGTGCCAATCTCTCTCTCTGCCCACAGCTTCCTCCTAACATCCAGCCTGAGCCTGCCCTGGCACAGCTTGAGGCTGTGTCCCCTTCTCCTGGCCCTGCCTGCCTGGCAGCAGAGCCCAACCCCACCTGGCTACAGCCTCCCTGCAGGCAGCTGCAGGCAGCAATCAGCTCTGCCCTGAGCCTCCTCTGCTGCAGGCTGCACCCCCCCAGCTCCCTCAGCCTCTCCTCACAGGGCTGTGCTCCAGGCCCCTCCCCAGCCTTGCTGCCCTGCTCTGGGCACCTTCCAGCACCTCAACAGCTCTCTGCAATGGAGGAGCCCAGAACTGGACACAGCACTGCAGGGGTGGCCTGAGCAGTGCTGAGCACAGGGGCAGAAGAGGTTGAAGTTGGACATGAGGAACAGTTTTTGCTCCTTGAGGGTTGTTAAGGTCTGGCTCAGGCTGCCCAGGGCCAGGAGAGGTTTCAGAGCCATGGGTCCCAGATGAGAAAAGCAGGAAGGGGGCAAGGGGAGGGAACTGTACAGCGTCTGCCACAGGATCAAAAAGCACAGAGCTCACACTCCCCTGAGAAAGGGTTTAATTTGGGGCGGGGGGGCACTGCTGGAAGCGTGGGGTACCCCCCACGGGAGGGACAGACGTTGGCACATATGTACAAAGTGGCAGGGGCAGCACCGGGCACCCCCAGCCCGGCCATGGGGAGCTGCCTTCCCCTTCCCCTTCTCCCTCCTGGAGCTGCCCGGGGGGGGATGGGGCAGGGCTCGCCAAGCGCGGAGGGGCTGCAGCCCTGCCGGAGACCGGGACGCGAGGCAGGGGGCAGCGGCAGCGCAGGGATGGCTCTGCCCACGGCCCCGGCGGGGGCCGAACTCTTTGGTTTCCACATTGAGACTGCGCAGGGCACGGGGGGGGGGGGGGGGGGGGGGGGCTGGGGAAGGCTTCCAGGCGCTGGGAAGGGAAGGGCTGGGCAGAAGCAGCTCCCACCTGAGAGCTGAGCTGTGGCACCAGCCGAGGGGTGGCAGCTGCGTCTGAGACCCAGCGAGGTCCCTTCCTTCAAAGCCTGACCCTGACCGGGCAAGAGGAGGCTCCGGGGGATGCTTCTCTCCGCACGGGCACAACTCCACGCCCAGCTGTGGCTTGGACCTCCCCGTGCCAGCTGCAGCCGTGCCCGCCCGAGGGTTGGTACCTCTCGGTTAGGAGAGAGAGTTGAGGAAATTGCTCTCCCCTGCCAGAGTGCTCAGCATGGAGCTCATATCGCCCACGGCCATGTTGGCACCACCAGATGCGGGAAGCAGGAGGCCAGAGGCAGGGCTGGGGGGCCCGGGGGGGCCGGGCAGCAGTGCAGGGGGTTCTGGGTCCTCCACAATGGCAGCGAAGTCGAGGTGTGTGTTCTCCAGGTCCAGCGAGTCCAGGCTGTTGGCCACCTGCTCCCCTGCCTCCAGGTAGTAACAGGAGCTGCCTTTGAGTCCTTCCAACCCCCCACCGTAATGCCCACAGCTTGCCGACGCTTGGCCCAGCAGCTTCTGCCCACCTTTGCCCACCTGCAGATGCGTGCCCTGGCCTGGGTAATACTGCAGGGAGCTGCTGGACCCCTCAGGTGTGGGGTGGGCAGGGGGCAGGCGAAGCGCCCGCCGGGCACTGGCCTCTGCTCCCTCGTAGGCATGAGCTGGCTGTGCCAGGCCACCCCCATAGTTCAGGCTGTTCTGGTGCCCAGGTGGTTTAGGGCCACCAGGGGGATGTGGCACCAGCTCGGGGTTGAAGCAGGGGGCACTCAGGAGGTGGTGAGGCTCTGCCAGCCCCGGCAGGTGGTCTGGTTTGGTTTGGTAAGCAGAGTACTTGGGGCTCAGGTAGAGCGGTGCTTGCATGGCTTGGCACTGCCCAGGTTCACTGCCCAGCCCCATGCCAGCCTCCCCTGCCTTGGAGGCTGCTTGGTCTCCCCACATCAGAGCCTGCTGGGCCTGCACGTAGCTGCGGACCATCACCTCCTTGGTCTGCAGGGTGGGCGTCTGGGCTCTTCTGCCCCCTGGGCTCAGCATGCCCACGTAGCCACCAGCTGCCTGCTCCTCGGGCTGGTAGCTGCCAGGCGCCATGGTCACAGCTTGGCCAAAGGAGGCAGGAGGCTGCAGGTGCCCAGCAAGCTTGGTGCTCTGGCAGGGTGGCAGCGCCGGGGCAGGCGCTGGGTAACGCTGCTCAGACTTGATCTGCAGGCGGCTCTGGCGCTGCCCCCCAGCGAACCCGGGGGCCTGGCATGAGCTGAGGAGCTTGGGCTGCTGCCCACAGGAGCGGGGCTGTGGGTACTCAGTGCTTTGGTGGTGGCAGTGGGGCCCGGGCATGGCTGCAGCAGAGGTGCCAAGCCCGGACTGGGCAGAACTCATCTCCAGAGCGCCCTGGGGAGGTTGATCCCACGGAGCTGGCATGGTCCCGTTGCTGGCATGCACACTGCTGAAGTGCTGGTTCAGCTGGCACTGAGGGAGGGAGAAGTCAGCCTGCAGCAAGCCCTGCCCCATGTCCCCGTGTCCTGCTGGGTTCAGTTGCATGCCCCCCGTGGTCCGGTGAGTGCTGCCATAGAGACCTTCACACTGGAGCTCTGTGCCCACTGCCTGGCATGGGAAGCTCTCCTCAGGGTAGCTCAAGTACTGCTCCATCTCCAGCATGCCAGGCTCGATGCCAGGGCCCTCCACGCTCGCACCCTCCAGGAAGACATTCTCACTGATGCTGGGTGGGCACGGGGAGAAGAGGTGGCGCTGGAGATTGGCATCGGAGCCGCCCAAGGGCTGCAGCACAGTTCTGCCACCTCCTGGCACGTTCACGTTGCCCATGCTCTTGAATCGGTGCACCCTGGGCACGGTGTGAGGGTTGGCTGCGGGCCGGGCAGGGTCGCTGGCCCTCCGCACGCCGTTGTGTGGCACAGGGTGATGGGCAAGGCTGCCCACGCAGCCGGGGGAGTCGTTGGAGCTGTGCCTCCGCAGCAGCCCATTGGCAAGGCAGCGAGGTTGGGCTGGCCCCGGGTAATCCCGGGGGGAGCTGCCGTGCCCACCCATGGGCACCCGCTCCACGCTGGGCAGGGGGGTCGGGGGTGGCCCGCCCGTGGCCGCAGCGTATTTGGCCTTCAGGCGGTAGCGCTGGGCAGGGGTGAGGCTGCCCACGCCCGGCAGCCCCCCGCCGTGGCTGGCATCGCTGGAGCGGCGTGAGCCGTCCGGAGAGATGGGGTCGTAACCATCTGCCGAGCTGGTCCCGCCGGGCACTGTGCCCACCTCGCCGCCCAGGCAGGGTCCGGGCAGGTACGGGGACACCAGGGAGGAGCGGCGGCTGACGGTGTAGGCAGAGCTGACGGTGCTGGTGGCACTGCTGCGGCGTTCGCTGCCCGCCAAGCCCAGCTCCGCCGCCGACAGCTCCGCGATGCGCCGGTGCGAGGCAGCCGCGGCGGGTACCGGCAGCCCGGGCACCTCCCCGGGCAAGCCTGAGGAGAGAGAGAAGGAAGAAGTTAGACCTGGAACCGGGAAGGATACCCCAAGCTGCAAACCAGCCCGATCCTGGCACGGTGCCCACGGCGCTGGTGCCGGTAGGGACCCCCCATCCCCCTCCCCCCGCCAGGGTCTCACCGGCTCCGGCGATGGGTGGCAGGTTCAGGCCCTTGGTGGCCGAAGGCTTCCGCAGCTGCTTCAGTTTGTCGATGCGGAGATTCTCCAGCTTGTGCAGGGCCATGAGCCCCGAGGTGCCCATGGGCTCCCCGGGCACCACGTCCTCCAGGGTGGACAGGTCCTCGTAGCTGCCGCCGGCGTTGCCAGCCATCTCCACGCCGCTGTCGTTGTTGGTGGTGCTGCCCAGCGGGGAGTGGTCGCTGCTGCAGGACGATTGCCCACCGGGGCTGGGCTGTGGCTTCTGGAGTGCCCATGGCATGAGACAAGGAGCACGGGGGTCAGATCTCCACTCATGCCACCTGCCAGCCTGCACCCTGGAGATGGACTCCTCTGCTCCACCAAGCCTGGTTGGGACTCCCCCAACCACCACCACCACCGCTCCGGGGAGGGACTTTTGAGGAGGGCTGGGAGTGCCAGGGGGAGGGCAGTGGATCTGAGCTGGGAGAGGGCAGATTGAGACTGGAGAGGAGGGAGAAATTCTGGAGTGTGAGGGTGGTGAGACCTTGGCACAGGTTGCCCAGGGAGGTTGTGGAGCACAGAAGCACCAAATGTGATCTTTGAGCCCATTCTGTGCTTCTGTGCTCCACAACCTCCCTGGAGGTGTTCAGGACCAGGCTGGATGAGGTCTTGAGCAACCTGTGCTGGTGGGAGGTGTCTCTGCCCATGGCAGGAGGTTGGCACTTAGATGACCTTTGAGGGCTCCTCTAACCCTCCAGATGCCACACATGTAACATCTCCAACTCCTTACCAATGCCAAGCGCACCAAGAGCAGGAGGTTGGCACTTAGATGACCTTTGAGGGCTCCTCTAACCCTCCAGATGCCACACATGTAACATCTCCAACTCCTTACCAATGCCAAGGGCACCAAGAGCAGGAGGTTGGCACTTAGATGACCTTTGAGGGCTTCTCCAACCCTCCAGATGCCACACATGTAACATCTCCAACTCCTTACCAATGCCAAGGGCACCAAGAGCAGGAGGTTGGCACTAGATGACCTTTGAGGGCTTCTCCAACCCTCCAGATGCCACACATGTAACATCTCCGACTCCTTACCAATGCCAAGGGCACCAAGAGCAGGAGGTTGGCACTAGATGACCTTTGAGGGCTTTTCCAACCCTCCAGATGCCACACATGTAACATCTCCAACTCCCTACCAATGCCAAGGGCACCAAGAGCAGGAGGTTGGCACTTAGATGACCTTTGAGGGCTTCTCCAACCCTCCAGATGCCACACATGTAACATCTCCAACTCCTTACCAAGGCCAAGTTGGGCACCAAGAGCAGGAGGTTGGCACTAGATGACCTTTGAGGGCTTTTCTAACC
This sequence comes from Pogoniulus pusillus, assembly GCF_015220805.1. NCBI lineage: Eukaryota > Metazoa > Chordata > Aves > Piciformes > Lybiidae > Pogoniulus > Pogoniulus pusillus. The sequence continues at coordinate 847,526 of NW_026974711.1, read as the reverse complement.
CTCCAGATGCCACACATGTAACATCTCCAACTCCTTACCAAGGCCAAGTTGGGCACCAAGAGCAGGAGGTTGGCACTTAGATGACCTTTGAGGGCTTCTCCAACCCTCCAGATGCCACACATGTAACATCTCCAACTCCTTACCAAGGCCAAGTCGGGCACCAAGAGTTTGCTGCTGTCATCCTTTCGGTGCTCATTGGGGCAATTTGTCTCCTTCTCCTGCTTCATGTCCTGGGGAGCAGCAGGGGTGGGCATCCCACGGCCTGGCACCACATCCCCTCTGTGCTTCTTGGTGACGTGGGCATCGGGGCCGTGCACGGTCTTGACGTGCTTGCGCAGGGAGCTGGGGTCGGTGTAGCGCTTGGTGCAGCCTGGGATCTTGCACACGTAGGGCTTCTGGGGTGGGTGAGGGGTGGAGGAGGAGGAGTGAGGTCCAGCTGGGCATGAGACCAATCCCCCTCCCCTCCTCTGCAGTAGGCTCCTGATGCTTCAGGATCTGAAGGGGGCTTACAGGATGGATGAGGAGGGACTACGGATAAGGGCTTGTGGCGGGGAGAGGAGGAATAGGTTGGAAGTGGCAGAGGGGAGGTTGAGACTGGATGTTAGGGAAGGGGTCTTGGCAGTGAGGGTGGTGAGACAGTGGCACAGGTTGAGGGTGGTGAGACACTGGCACAGGTTACCCAGGGAGGTTGTGGAGCACTGAATCACCGAATGTGATCTTTGATCACATTCGGTGATTCAGTGCTCCACAACCTCCCTGGAGGTGTTCAGGGCCAGGCTGGATGAGATCTTGAGCAACCTCTTCCAGCTGAAGCTGTCCCTAGCCATGGGTTGGAACTGGATGAGCTTTTAGCTCCCTTCCAACCTAAACCTTTCTGTGCTTCTATAAGGTGGGAAGGACTCAAAAGAGACCCTGAGCAGCCCAGGTCAGCATGAGGTGCCCCTGCCCAGGGCAAACGAGGTTGGAACTGGATGAGTTTGAGCTCCCTTCCAACCTAAACCATTCTATTCTATGTGCCCAGGTGGGCAGCAGAGCCAATGGCATCCTGGGCTGGCTCAGGAGCAGTGTGGGCAGCAGGAGCAGGGAGGTTCTTGTGCCCCTGTGCTCAGCACTGCTCAGGCCACCCCTGGAGTGCTGTGTCCAGTTCTGGGCTCCTCCACTGCAGAGAGATGTTGAGGTGCTGGAAGGTGCCCAGAACAGGGCAGCAAGGCTGGGGAGGGGCCTGGAGCACAGCCCTGTGAGGAGAGGCTGAGGGAGCTGGGGGTGTGCAGCCTGCAGCAGAGGAGGCTCAGGGCAGAGCTGATTGCTGCCTGCAGCTGCCTGCAGGGAGGCTGTAGCCAGGTGGGGTTGGGCTCTGCTGCCAGGCAGGCAGGGCCAGGAGAAGGGGACACAGCCTGAAGCTGTGCCAGGGCAGGTTCAGGCTGGATGTTGTTAGGAAGTTGTTGTCAGAGAGAGTGATTGGCACTGGAATGGGCTGCCCAGGGAGGTGGTGCAGTGCCCATGGCTGGAGGTGTTGGTGCCAAGCCTGGCTGGGGCACTGAGTGCCATGGGCTGGTTGGGCAGGGCTGGGTGCTATGCTGGGCTGGCTGAGCTTGGAGCTCTCTGCCAACCTGCTTGGTTCTATGATTCTATGATTAGGTGGGAGGGCCTTAAAAGAGACCCTGACCAGGTCAGGCCAGCACAGGGAGCCCGTGCCCAGCGCGGGGTGGGTACCTCGTTGGAGTGGGTGCGGTTCTGGTGCTTGGCGCGGTCGGAGGCGTTGGAGAAGGCTTTGTTGCAGCCCTCATGCTCACACACGTAGGGCTTCTCGCCCGTGTGCGAGCGCAGGTGAGTCTTGAGGTTCTCCAGGCGGGAGTAGGCCTTGTGGCAGCCCTCGAACTGTGTGGGCAAGCAGGAAGGGGGCACAGGGCCACGAGCCTTCAGCAGAGCCTGTGCCACGGCAGACCCCACGCCGCTGCCACGGCCACGGCTGCCACGGCCACGAGCGCCACCCGAAGCAGCCTGCAGCTGCATGGCCTCACACCACGCTGCCCTGGCCCATCTGGTGCCCTGGCCACGTGGCACCCTCTGGCCCATATGGTGCCACCTCACCCAGCTGGCTAACTTCCTCTGTGGTATCTCTGCCACACCACACCCAGCTGGCTAACTTCCCCTGTGGCATCTCTGCCACACCACGCATGAAGCCCTCCCTAACGATGCTCTACCACGCTCCTGCCCCCTCCCCCCCGAGGCTGCCCCACCTCGTTTTCCCCACCACAGTCCTCCTCAGTGCCACGAAGGGCCAGCTCCCCAGCCTGCCCTGAGCCTGGCACCCCAGCTTAGCCAAGGCTGGTGCCATCTCACCGTGCATTTGTGAGGCTTCTCGCCCGTGTGCCGCCTCATGTGCACCACCAGCATGTACTGAGCCTTGAAGGGCCTCTGCTCGCGGGAGCACGCTGCCCAGTGGCACACAAACTCCTTCTTCTCCCCGTGGATGTGTTCGTTGTTGATGTGCTGAGGAGAGAGGGGCATCACTGGTGGCACTGGGGAGGGTGCCAAGGTGTCTTAAGAGACATGGCTACGGAATGGATGGTGGAGACATCAGAGGGGAGGAGAAAGACAGAGCGGTCAGGTGGTGCCCAGAGAAGGCAATGGAGGCAGGACATGGCTGAGGGTTGCCTTGGCAGGACCAAGAAGACAGAGGTCAGGGTGGTCTGAGAGGTGGGCAAGGGCATATAGGAGAGTTGTGGTGTCTGGAAGGAGACAAAGAGCAAAGGAGGCAGCTGGATGCAGCAGGGGCTCAGGAGAGCTTCCCCAGAGGTGAGGAGGGCCAGGCTGGGTGCTGCCCCTAGGGACATGGCATGGGAATGTCACCAAGACCTTGCCCACCCTTGCCATAGAGGAGTATGGGGAGCTCTCAGGGCTGGGGCACAGCAGCAACCCAGCCCAGGACAGTTGCAGAGTGGGGTTGGCAGAGGGGAGTGTGCCCGTGGGCAGGTTCTGAGGCTGGCAGGACCCCACTCACATGCACCAGCTGCTCCTGCGTGTCGAACTCCTTGGTGCAGCCATCCCAGTAGCAGTTGGTTTCATAGACAGCCTCGGACTCAGGCTTCCCATCCTCCTTCTCCAGATCCTCCCGGACATCCAGCATGCCCAGCAAGGGGTCCTAGGGAGCAGGGCTGGATGAGCCCTCCCAGGCACCACCCTGCGTGCTCCCTGTTACTGGGAGCGGTGCCAGGGAGGAGCGCAGAGCCCCAGGGAGTACCTGGGTGCCCGTGGAAGCTGGGCTGGAGATGTCACCCTCAGATCGTTCCTCTGGGTACTTGACACTCAGAGGGCTGCTCAGGCTCCACTCCAGCTTCAGCTGCTGCCAGGGTAGGTAGGGGGAAATTGGGCGACAGTTGGCACCGAGATGCCTCCTGCGCCACCACTCGTGCGGGTGTGAAGCCTCCTTACCTGGCAGTGTTTGAGGGTCCCTCGGGCTGGGCCATGGTGCAGGAGCCCTGGGCGGGGGGGGAGGTGTTCGTGGGAGCTACAGGGTGGAGGGGGGGTGGTGTGGGTGTACAGGTGGCCTTGGCCCTTCTGCTGCGCCGGTGGACTCTGGTACCCCAGGGATGGGCTGCAAAGGGCGAGAGGATGAGCTGATGGCACTGGGGAGGGGACAGGAACGGAGGTCTCCTGCGCCAGGGGCTCCCATGCGGCTCAGCTCCACCCCCTCCTTCCCTGACTCATGCTCCCACCTCCTTCCCTCCTTCCCAGGGCAGGAGGTGGCTTTCAGGCTGGCAGGGTGTGCCTGGTGCCCACCTGATGGTGCTGATGGAGAGGTGCCCGTAGGAGCCGCTGGCAGAGGCGCAGCGGGAGTTGATGAAGGCCACCAGGGAGTTGGGGGAGGTGCGGATGACAGTCTGCAGGTCGAGGCTGGAGTCTGACAGGGGGGAGATGGACAGAGCTCGCTTCTTGCCCAGCTTGCCTGCGCCGCGGGGCGTGGAGAACCGTGAGCCTGGGGTGGCAGCAGAGCAGGGGGCACTCCTCTCAGCGTGGGTCCTAGGAGGCTGGAGAAGCCCCCAAGGACACAAGCCTGGTGCTCTAGTGGGTGCCCGGAGCGTGCCAGTTAGCTTCTGGCTCAGACTAGACCAGAGCACTTCAGCTGCAGCCCCTCGAAGGTCTTCTAGCCCAGAGGCTACCACACGCCAAGGGCATCACCCAAGTGCCTGACAGACCCTGGCAAACTCGGGGCACCAACCACCTCACCGGGAAGCCTGTTCCAGGCTCTGGCCACTCTCTCAGCAAAGAACCACTTCCTCGTGTCCAGTCTAAACCACCCTGGCACCACTTCAAGCCATGCCCACACATCCTGTCACCCAGGGAGAACCCAGGGAGAAGAGGTCAGCACCTCCCTCTCCATGTGCCCTCCTCAGGAAGCCATAGGGAGCAATGAGGTCATTCCTCAGCCTCCTTTTCTCCAAACCAGACACACCAGGAGTCCTCAGCTACCCCATCCAGCCCTGGCACCAGCTTAGTTGTCCTCTGGGTAACTCCAAGGGACCTTCACATCCTTCTTAAAACGGTGCCAGGGCAGGGTGCTGGTTCCTACTGAGCTGCTGCCAGCCAGCACTCCCACTCCTGGCACAACCAGGAGATGCCAAAGCCCTCGTGGCAGCCCTCCCAAGGCTGGGGACTCACCATCACCGCTGCCTGGGTGCTCGGCTCCTGGCACCAGCCCGTAGCCGCGGTGACTGCTGGTGAGGGTTGGCTGGTGGCATAAGGGGAAATCGAGTCCTGGCAGGGCGAGGAGAAAGATGGGAAGGCTCATCAGGGTGGGTGGCACAAGGGGAACTGGAGACCCCCAGAACCCAGGAACTGGACCTGAGGTTGGGTGCCCCTCGTACCCATGCCAGGCTCTGCTCCAGCCCAGGACGAGGGGAGCTACAACCGACCTGGTGGCCCTGGAGCAGCCGGGGCCGGTCCGCGGGGTGGTCGCAGGCAGCAGTGCTCAGCATAACCGGCGGCCGGAGGGCTGGTGGGGTCGAACATGTCGCGACAGGGCTCGGACGGGTTCAGCAGTGCGGCGGGGGCAGGGCCGAGGGGCTGGAGCCGCTCGGGGCCTGCGGACGACAAGGGTGGGATGGCAGCCCCGGCCGCCAGGCGGCGCCACCGCACAGCGCAGCCGCGGCACTGCCCGGGCCGAGCCGAGGGCACCCGGAGCGAGACTCCCGCTGGGCACGGAGACACTGCCCACGGCACGGAGACACTGCCCACGGCACGGAGACACTGCCCCCGGCACGGAGATAACGCCCCGGGCACGGAGACACTGCCCACGGCACGGAGACACTGCCCCCGGCACGGAGATAACGCCCAGGGCACGGAGATACCGCCCACGGCACGGAGACACTGTCCAGGGCACGGAGACACTGCCCACGGCACGGAAACACTGCCCAGGGCACGGAGACACTGCCCACGGCACGGAAACACTGTCCAGGGCACGGAGACACTGCCCCCGGCACGGAGATACCGCCCACGGCACGGAGACACTGCCCACGGCACGGAGAAAACGCCCACGGCACGGAGACACTGCCCAGGGCACGGAGACACTGCCCACGGCGCGGAGACACTGCCCACGGCACGGAGACACTGCCCACGGCACGGAGATAACGCCCACGGCACGGAGACACTGCCCACGGCACGGAGACACTGCCCAGGGCACGGAGATACTGCTCAGGGCATGGAGACACTGCCCACGGCACGGAGATACTGCCCACGGCACGGAGACACTGCCCACGGCACGGAGATACCGCCCAGGGCACGGAAACATTGCCCACGGCACGGAGACACTGCCCACGGCACGGAGATACCGCCCAGGGCACGGAGACACCGCCCAGGGCACGGAGACACTGCCCACGGCACGGAGACACTGCCCACGGCGCGGAGACACCGCCCACGGCACGGAGACACTGCCCAGGGCACGGAGACACTGCCCACGGCACGGAGACACTGCCCAGGGCACGGAGATACTGCTCAGGGCATGGAGACACTGCCCACGGCACGGAGACACTGCCCAGGGCACGGAGATACTGCCCAGGGCATGGAGACACTGCCCAGGGCACGGAGACACTGCATAGGGCATGGAGACACTACCCAGGGCACGGGAGTCCGCCTGGTATGCAGACACTCCTCCCTAGGCGTTGAGCCCGTCGAGCATATAGACCTCCTTCCGGGGCATCGAGACCCCCTAAGGGCACAGAAACACCTCCTAGGGCAGAGAGAACCCCCCCGGGCATGGAGACACCCCACAGGGTATGGAGACCTCCAGTGGCACTGCTGCAGCCATCACGAGCACTGCCTTACCAAGGCGCCCCCGTGCCTGGCACTGTGCTAAGAGGGTCCCAGCCCAGCAAAGCCAAATCCCACCCCAGCTGGGGAATGACCCACACCCGTGTGCAGCCAGACTGGCACACGCACACCCGTGCTCCAGCACACCCCCAGCTGCCCAAAGGGGAAACCAAGGCACAGTTAGAACCAGCTTGGTCAGAGGACCAGAGCTGGCACCACGCTCTGCCCTCCTCTTGGGTCCTCGCAGCATCTGCCGGTCCCACGCAGCCCTGCTTAGTCCCCACCCAGCCTGCAGGTCCAAACCCTGCCCTGTGCCACCCACACATCGCACCCCCGCCCACAGGGCTCAGCCCAGCCCTCTATCACATCCCTGCCTGCAGGTTCCTGCCCTCCACGGGCTCTCAGTTCCATCTGCCAGGATGTCCAACCATGGCTGAGCCTTCCACCCTCTGTGCCTAGCTCCTGACCCACAGCTCCGTCCCCACCCATGGTCACTGCCGTGCCCCACGACCCCCGAGGGCTTTCAGGAGGCTCTGAGAGCAGAAACAACCACAGCGTGAGGGAGAAGCTGATGTGGGTGGCACTGGAAAGAAGTCCTCCTGCCCCCTCAGCCTTCCCCCTTAAGAGACTAAAGGGAATCCCCCCAAACAAGGGGTCTGGGGGAAGTGGGAGCCCCTCACCCTGCTGGGAAAGTGCTGGGTTGAGTTTGGAGCACGGGGGGGCGAGGGGGGCAGCAATTCTTCCGCATGAGTTGCCCCTTTCAAAGCTCGTCTCGGGGCTTTGTCAGAGTGTCAGCCGCGAAGAATGGAGGGGGGGGGGGGCAGCAGGGCAGGCAAAGGGGGAGGGAGGTACCCGGGAAGGTGGCGCTGGGGGCAGCCCAGGCAGAGCGAGATGAGTAGGAATGAGGGGTGGGGGGTGGCAGAGGAGGAGCCTCTTTACCTGCCTGCTGAACCTCGACATTGCAGCAAAGATGGGGAAGAGCTCCAGGGAAGCCTCCCATCCGCACCCCCACCCCCACCCCCCCCCTGCCAGCCACAAGAAGAGGCCTTATAAGACCCTCAGAGAAGTTCGTTTAGTGGTGGAGTCTCCCCCTCAGCACCTCCCCAGCCCCTTGTGCCGCTCACACCTGCACACACACGCGTGTGAACACACATGTGCACACATCTGGACAGGCTGGGAGATGATGAGGGCTGTGGGATGGGTTTCAGCAAAGCCAAAGCCCCCTCCCCTCCCCCTCCTGAGACCTGAGCTCCCCAGCTTGCCCCGGAGCCACAGTCTTTGCCCACCCACTCCTTGCCACCCAGCAGGCAGGTGGCTGCCGTGCAGCTACCAGATGAGGCAGCCCCAAGGGCAGTGGGTCCCGTGGGGCTGTGTCTGTCCTGGCAGCATCACTGGAGCGTGGGCTCTGCTCTGGGACCTGCTGGCCCCCACCAGCCCACAGCTCCCTGTCCTGACCTGGACTGGGGACCTGCTGCCCCCGAGTTCTAAGCAGATGGGGCACCACTGGTGGGGCACCCACAGCTTGCAGGAGAAGGTCTGATTCACCTCGAGCCTTTGTGATATCTCCTTGACCTTGGCAGCTGCCAGACCCTGCACAGCCGTGCCCAGCATGCCACCAGGCACATATGGGCAGGGAGCACCCACAGCTCTCCAGCCTTGTGCACCATCTCCCTTCCCGGGGTGGTTTGTGCCCCCTGCAGCACTCATCACACGGGAGGAGGGGCACCTCAGCGAGGCTCTGGTCCCCACCACCCCAAGTCACCTCTGGGCACAGCAGGAGGGGCCAGGGCTCACTGTACCAGTCTGAGTGCAGCCCAGGCAGAGAGGAGGAGTCTGGGGACCCTGGCAAGGGCTGGGTCTCCCCGCTGGGGCAGCCAGGAGAGATGCGGGTGCCAGGCAGGCATGAGGGCAGCCACCCTGCCCCTTCCCCTGCTGCGCACCAGCACGGCAGGGGTGGCCGTGCCAAGCAGAAAGCGCCCAGCCCCAGCACCCGCGGGTCCCAGCTGCAAGATGCTGCCCCCAGCCCATGGCGGGGGGGGCTCGCCGGAGCAGGGGCAACCGGAGGGGGCCGGGGGGCGCCAATGAGAACCGGCCCCGCGGCTCCCCACCGCCGCGCTCGCCTCCCCCGCCCGCCGCACACCGCCGCGGCCCACCCAAGTCGCAGCCTATGGGCATAAATTTGAGAGCCAGGCGCAGCCGGGATTCAGGGGAATCTTCCCTCGGTCTCCTCCTGCCAAGAAACTCAAACTGAAACACATTCCTGCTCCTCCCTGCCAAGAAAACAAGGAGCGCAGCCAGCGGCAGCGGCAGCCGAGGCAAGGCTGGCTCCAGACAGCGAACCCCGCACAGGAGGGGGTCAGGACTGGCCATCCCCATCCCCATCCCCCCCCGCCCCCCACCCCAGCTCCTCGCCTTTTATTTCCTGCAAACACATCTAAAATCTGTCATCTGGCTCCAGTTTTCCTGAGGACACCGGGGAATAGGGGAGAGGGAGGAGAAGGCGGCGGAGGAGAAGGAGGAGAGAAGGCAGAAGGGGAAGGGAGCCGCAGAGGGCTCGCAGGACAGCGGTGGGATGCTGACAGTGCTGGCGGCGGTGCAAAGGGATGGGCAGGAGGCAGGAACCGAGACCTGGGCACTGCCAGGGGACTTGCACTCTCCTCAGAGAGCTGGCTGCGAGAGGGGCAGAGGCAGCTGCACCCCCACGGCACCCCGTGGCAGGGCAGACCCCCACCCAACTCTTAGCTCCCACCAGGCACGCTCCCACTCGTGGCCAGCTCTGTTCCCAGCCAACCTCACTTCCCTTCCAGCCAGACCCACATCCATCCAGACCCACATCCATCCAGACCCACATCCAGCCAGACCCACATCCAGCCAGACCCACTTCCAGCCGGCCCGCAGCACTGGCTGGCAGCGGGCGGCAGGAGGGCGGCTGCCACCCAGCCCATCACCACCCGGCGGTGCCCCTCGGCACTGTCCCCGTCCCCTCCTGCCCCAGGCCCAGCCCCGGCAGGGTTAACCGTCCCGGAGCCCCACTGTGGAGGAATGTGATGTCAGGGCTGGATTAGGAGATCCCAGCCGATAGCCCAGCAGCGCCGAGCTGTGTGTGGCACAATCCATCAACCCGCCCGGCACAGCCCCCAGCGTGGGGGGCCTGGAGGAGGGCTGGTGGCTGTGCATGCGTGGGGGCCGTGTGTGAACGCGGCAGGCTGGGCACACGTGTGTGCATGTGGGGAGGAGCTGCTGCTCTGTGCTCTGGGGGTGCTGCTGAGTGCTCTGGGGGTGCTGCTCTGCGCTCTGGGGGTGCTGCTCTGCGCTCTGGGGGTGCTGCTGAGTGCTCTGGGGGTGCTGCTCTGCGCTCTGGGGGTGCTGCTGTGCACTCTGGGGGTGCTGCTCTGCGCTCTGGGGGTGCTGGTGTGCACTCTGGGGGTACTGCTGAGTGCTCTGGGGGTGCTGCTCTGCACTCTGGGGGTGCTGCTGAGTGCTCTGGGGGTGCTGCTCTGCACTCTGGGGGTGCTGCTGAGTGCTCTGGGGGTGCTGCTCTGCACTCTGGGGGTGCTGGTCTGTGCTCTAGGGGTGCTGCTGAGTGCTCTGGGGGTGCTGCTCTGCGCTCTGGGGGTGCTGCTGTGTGCTCTGGGGGTGTTGCAGTGTGCCCTGGGCATTCTGGGGGTGCTGCTCTGTGCACTCTGGGGGTGCTGCTGTGTGCTCTGTGCACTCTGGGGGTGTTGCTGTGTGCTCTGGGGGTGCTGCTGTGTGCTCTGTGCATTCTGGGGGTGCTGCTGTGTGCTCTGGGGGTGCTGCTGTGTGCTCTGTGCACTCTGGGGGTGCTGCTGTGTGCTCTGTGCGCTCTGGGGGTGCTGCTGTGTGCTCTGTGCGCTCTGGGGGTGCTGCTGTGCACTCTGGGGGTGCTGCTGTGTGCTCTGTGCTCTGGGCATGCTGCTGTGCCTGTGTTCCCATGCGTGTGTGCACATCTGCATGTGTGTGTGTGGGGACCTACAGCAGCAGTGAGGTGGAGCCAGCATCTGCCTGCAGATCCCCGAAGCCTCCAGAGCTCCGTGGAATGGGTTGGAAGGTACTTTACAGAGCAGCCAGTGCCAAACCCCTGCCACGGGCAGGGACACCTCCCACCAGCCCAGCTTGCTCAAGGCCTCATCCAGCCTGGCCCTGAACACCTCCAGGGAGGGAGCATCCACAGCCTCCCTGGGCAACCTGTGCCAGTGTCTGGCCACTTCCTCACTAAGGCAGCAAGGGAGGGCCAGGGCAGAGAGAAGAGGCAGACAGAGAGTAGGGTGCAGCATTATGGGTGACAGGGGTGGAACACCCCAGAAGGTCACCACTGCACATCCTTTTCACCCCTTCAGGAGAGGTGGGCTCCAGCCTTGGGGTAGGCAAACCTCTGAGCCCACTGCAGGCACAGAGCCCTGGGACACCCTGGAAGCTCTCAGACACCCCAGCAGCCCTATGATGCCCTGGCAGCCCTGGCCTTTGCCACCCTGTGACCCAGGGTCAGCCACATGCCCCAGTTGGTTTAACCCTGCAGGGCCTTAGGGAAAGCTCTGCTGTGCTTTGAGATTCGCTGTCCCCCTGCAGTGGGGCAGCAGCTGGGACAAAGCTGGGGCAGGGAGGTTCTGCAGACACAGAGCAGGACCAGGGCAGGGACCAGGCTGAGCTGCAGCACCAAGGTGCAAGTGGCAAAGCTGGAAGAGTCAATGATCTCTCATGGCAGCAACAGCCCAGGCTCAGGGGGACACATCCCAGCTGCCTCCCGCAGCAGGAGGGTCTGACAGCATCAGCGTTGCCCCTCCCTGGCTGTGGTGCCTCCTGCATGCTGTGTCACCTCCCTGGGCACCAGAGCTGGCACCTGCTGGGGTGGGGAAAGGCCACTGGTGGGGAGGGGGGAGCAAAGACAGTGATGCTCCCCCCAGAGAAGCCTCTTCTGCCCACCTTGGACCAAGCTGGACCCAGTCTGTACTGGGGAGCTGCTTCCCCTGACCCCTCTCCCAGTGCAGACACACCCCCCCCCGCCCCTTTCACTGCCGTGCTCTGACCCCACGGGTGGGCCAGGCCTTGGGGGCCAGCCCAAGCTGCTCTGCATGGGGCAGCTAATCTGGCCAGGACTGTGGCTGCCACAAAGCTCATTGCTTCGGGTTCAGGGGGTCTGAAAGGGGATGATTCAGGGTCATGATCTCATGCTGGTGTGGGCTGCCAGGCTCGTTCCAAGGTGGTCTCTTTGCCTGCAAAAGATGAGGCAGAGAAGAACAAGCTCTGGGGGAAGGTGATACACACGTGGAGGGAAAGGGGCAGAGACCTCCACGCCAGGACAGGTTCAGGACATCCTCCACTTGATTCTCCCTCCTTCCCTTCTCCTTCAGAAGCTGAACCAAACTCATACTCCACCCCACGGCAAATGAACCAAACTCATACCCCACCCCACGGCAAAATTCTCCTCTTGCCCTTCACACCACTTCCAGCAAGGACCAGAGGTCCCTCCCCAGCCCACCCCATCCCTCCAGCAGCTCAGCCACGCTGCACCAGCACCCAACACTGCACCTCAGCAGGGGGGGGGGGGTGAGGGGGAGCAAAACAATCCAGCCCCTCGCTCCCACGTGCATCCACACCCACTCGGGACCGTGTCCTGACTTGCCTCCAGACACGCCAACACAGGCTACCACGCGTGTGCTGTGGGGAGGGGGAGCAGGCTGAGGTGCAGCCCTGACCCACCCCCACCCCCACTGCTGGCGTATCCCAGGGCAGAGAGCCCACGGAGGAGCGCAGCAGGGTGGGAGCTGCCAGCTCCACGCTCCCTGAGCCCGTCCCGGCAGGGACCACCACCCCTCGACCGCAGGCTGAGCCGCTCAGGAAGCCGTGGCAGGCTGGGCAGGAGCGCTGGGGCTTGATAGGTGGTCCCAAGGCAGGCAGGCAATTGTCAGGGGCTTGCAGTTGTTTGCTTTGGCCCCCAGCGAGCACTGCCCCTGCAAATTGCTCACATAAAGCCACTTCCCTGCCCCACGCTTTTGCTTGCCTGGGCTGGAGTTGGGGTGGGGGCAAGGTTTTGGGGTGAGGGCAAGGTTTTGGGGTGAGGGCAAAGGGGTTTGTGCCCGTGGCAGCAGCTGCAGTGAGGAATTTTTATGCTTTCCCCCTTCCTGCCCAGCACTGGAGGGAAATGGCAAAATCGAACATGTGGGACCCATAAAAGCCCAGCCCTGAGTCATGGCTGTGGGAGCCCCTGCCAGGCACTGCTCCTTCCCATGGCACCAGGGCATTGCCCCCCCCCCCCAGCCCTGCACGCTCAGCTGGGACCTGAGGGACACCCAGGAGCAGAGGCTCTGCTCAGAGGACCCTCCTGAGCTGAGGGGTCCTGAGAGGACCCTCCTGAGCTGAGGCACAGAAGGCAGGACGTGGGCAGGGCTGCAGGGTCCTCTGGCCTCCCCCTGCCCCCAGGGTGCTTCACACTGAGCCTCAGCAGCTCCATCCCGCAGGAGCCCTCAGGAGAGGGGAAGAGGAGGATGTGCAGGACCTGGCAGGGCCCTCGGCAGCCACCGGAGGAATCAACATCCGTGGAACTGCTCCTCTCTTGACAGGCTGAGCGTGGAGTAAGGTGAGCACCTTGGAGACTCAGGAGGCATAAACTGCTCCTCCTTTGGGGCAGATGAACCCCCCCCCCGCCCCGTGGTGGTGGCCTTGGGCTCTTGCCAGAAGTCCCCAGTGCCCCCTGCCCTGCTGGCACACGTTTGTCCCCTCAGGAGCGTCTGCCACCCGTGGAGGTGGCCGGCGCAGACCTCTGCTCTCCTCTTCCTCCGCTGGAGCCCTGCTCTGTCCACACCCCCAGCAGCCCCCATCCCCTCAGCTGCCTGCCACCGTGGAGGGCACCAGCCAGGGCTTTGCTCGCTGCTGCTGCTGCTGCTGCTGGGTCGTGGCTGGCAGTTTGACAGGGGGGAGCTGCACCACATCTGGAAGCATCCCCACCCCTGCCCCAGATGCGGCAGAGCTGAAACCCGACTCTGTTGTTGCTGCCTGTCCCCAGGCTGCTGCAGCTATTTTATCAGCTGTCCCCCCTGCTGTCCTGCAGCGTTCAAAGGGGGCTGGTGTGCCCCAAAGGCCTGGGGCTGGGCACCCTCACTGCCTCCCCCTGAGGACTGCCCTTCAGCCTCACCAAGGACCCATCCGATGGCTGTGGGACCGATCCTGCATCACTGAGCCTGCTGAACACCAGGAGATGTGGAGGGAAACTGAGGCACTCAGGTGCCTGCACTGAAGACATCAGCCAGCAGCTCAGTGGCCATGCAGGTGAAGCTCACCCACGGGCACACAGGCCCCAGCCTGGCAGTGCCCTGGGAGCAGGGGCAGCCTCTGCAGCACTGCAGCTGGAGTGCTCAGCTCCATCCCACCGGCATGGCCCAGCTGCACTGCAAGAAGGAGCTTGGTGCATCCCAGCCCAGCTGCCCACCCACCCCTCGCACGTCCTGAGCTGCAGATCCCTCCCCAAGCCCCAGCTCAAGGTCTGCCTCTCTCCAGGCTGCCCTGGCATGACAACAGTGTCACAAGGTGTCCACGCTGGCTCTCTCCCCTGGATGGAAACTTCTCTGCTCCAGCCAGCTCCAGTCCCAGAACCAGTCCAAGCTCCAGCCCCATCCCAACCTCCAGCTCAATCCCCAGCTCCGTTTCCAGGTCCATTTCCAGCTCCAGCCCCATCCCCATCCCCATCCCAAGCTCCAGCTCAACCCCCAGCCCCAGATCCAGCCCCATTCCAAGCTCCAGCCCCAGCTCCATTTCCAGCTCCAGCTCCAGCCCCATCCCAAGCTCCAGCCCCAGCTCCATTTCCAGCTCCAGCTCCAGCCCCATTCCAAGCTCCAGCTCCAGCTCAACCCTCAGCCCCAGCTCCATTTCCAGCTCCAGCCCCATCCCAAGCTCCAGCTCCAGCTCAACCCCCAGCCCCAGCTCCATATCCAGTACCAGGTGGGGAAAGCAGCACTGAGTTTGTTCCACCACCTTCTAGAGGCCTTCAGCTCCAAGCTGCCCCTGGATTTGGGGTTGTCTTCCTGACATGAAAAGGCCCTGGAACATGGGGGAGATGAGGACCCCCCACGAGCAGCCACTGCCTTGGCTACAAGAGGACCTCATAAGTCCACTTGAAAGCATTACTGGGAGCAGACAGAGGCAGCTGGCCTGGCAGATGCCAGCTGAAGGAAGGCACTGGTGGGCTCATGCCAGTTTCCTCAGAGGAATCTGAGAGTCCTACCAGGCACAGGGAGTTTTGGTGTGGATCTGCTCCAGGGTCTCCACTTCTTACAGTCCCTCTTGCCCTCAAAGATCCTTGCTGAGTACCAGCAACCTTCAGTGTGCCAGGGAAGGGCTGAAAGGAGGGCAGCTCCTGCTCCACAGAGACATGGGCATCGCCAAGCCAGCCTCCAGCACCCACAGAGGCAGCTCAGCTGGACACAGCCACACTTGGAAGGCTTCCTGGGTCTGAAGAACTTTCATTCCAGCTGCATTCTCTTCACTTCCCCCTTACCCACCTCATGCCCACCTTCAGGATGCTGCATCCACCAGCCCAGGTTCACCACACATCACCTGGAGTGAAGCAGGGTGAAATGCAGGTACCCAGGCACCCAGCAGCATCTGCTGACCCCCAGAGCTGGGCACAGGACCCCAGCAGTGCTTGGAGTTCCCACACCCCAAACCCAGCATTCCAGCTCCACTGAGACCCAGGTGCCAAGCTCTCCACCCTCACAGGAGAGCCACAGCCCTCAGGCTGGCACTGCTGTGCTGAGAGTCCCCCATGAGGACTTGGGACCAGCTGGACTTGAGTCCAGGGCACCAAAGAACCATGGAGCTGTTGAGTTTGGAAGAGACCTTTGGGATCAAGTCCAACCACTCACCCAGAGCTCCCAACCCCAGCACTGCTGCTGGGCCACCATGGCACAGAGACTCCAGAGGGACACTTCCTCTGCCCTTGGCCTTCCTGCCCTCCTGGCTCACTGAGGGCTGGGTACAGCCTGGGGGTTCCTCACGGGCTCGGTGAGCTCCTGCCCTGCTGCTCGCTGTGCTGAGCACATCTCAGGGCCTTCAGCTCCAGGAGCTGAGGGGTGAGAAGCTGAAGTGCACCACGACCTGCACAGTCTGGAGGCTCCTTGGGGCGTGCAGAGTCTCCCTGTGCCTCATGCCTGGCACACACAGCCTGGCAGGGGAGCAAGAAGGGGGACACATTGTGCCAGGGCCAAACCTTCCTCCCCTCGGAGCCTTGCCCAGCGCCCTGGGAACAGAGAGTGCTGCTGGTGGGGACACAGCCACTGGTGACCCCCAGCTCTGTGCCCTGCCCACGCAACTTTCGGAGGCCCACAAGCTGGGTGGTGGATCCCCACGTTCACCACGAGTGGCCCAGGATAAAAGGGCTGAGGACAGGCAGGAGCTGGCAGCGCGGGTGGCACCGTGTGCGCCCGGGCACAGTCCTGCGGCTGCTGCGTCACCAGGGCCGGGGCAGTGACTTCCACTCGGTGACTGCTCCCGGTCCAACACCAGCCTGGCACCGGCTCTGCCCTGCCCTGGACCACCGAGTCCAGCTCTTCCCTCCCCTCCCCGGGGGTTTCGCCGGGCGGGGACAGCAGCGGCGCGGCCGGAGCCCACCCACCCGCCACCCACCGGCGCACGGAGCGCGGGGGCGTGGGAGCGGCCGGGAGCGGGGCTCTACGTGCCGAGCAGAGCGGCGGGGCCGGGGCGCGCTGCCCGCCTCCTGCTCCCCGGACCCCCGGGAGTAGTCGCCCCGTCGAGGCCCGGGGCCGCCAGGCTGCCCCGTGAGATCTGACCGCCGCTCCGCTGAGACCCGGTGTTTGGGCTCCGGTCGAGGTTCCCCCCCTCCCGTTACCGACGGGACGCGGGAGCGGGCGGCCCCGGCGCCATCCTGGCTCCTGCGGGGAGCCCCTTCCCGCGGCCCCGAACTCGCCCGACGGCTCCTACCTCCGGGCGGCCCCAGGCGGGTCCGGTGGCTCCGCGCTCCCCTCTGCCCTGGCTGCGGCTCGGTCCGGGCGAGAAGCGGCACATCCAGAGGGGACCCGGGCGCTCGGGTCGGGGCGGGACGGTTCGGTGCCCCCCGCACTTCCCCGGCCCGCCCCCGGGCTCCCGGTGAAAGTTGCCGGAGCCCCGCGGGGGCGGCGCGTCCCGGCCAAACCGGCGGAGCCGCGGGTCCCGCTCCGCCAACTTGGGCGGCGGCGGCGGCGAGCTCGGGACGGGAGACCCCGACCGGGAGCGCCGCCGGCCCCGGGCCGCTCCGAAAACCCGGGATGGATCCGGGGTACGCGCACACGCCGTGCACACGCACGGGGCCGTCCCGCGCGTTCAGCGCCGCGCACACCCGTGTCCGTGCTCAGGGCAGTCCACAGGCACGGGTCCCACCGGCGGGTGCCCACCAGGCTTGGTGTGCCCGCGTGTGCCGTGGGTACGTGCCAGCAAAGCGGGCACGTATGTGTGTGCCCACCCTGTGTGTGTGTGAGGGCTCAGAGCACCAGCTCACGGTGGCACAGACAGGGTGTTTGGGCACGGATACACGGACACGCGTGGGCACAGCCCACAGATGGACATAGAGCACCATCTGGACAAGCATCCCTCGGCCACAGAACCCCACCGAGGTGCCCAGGGCCTGAGGTCCAGCAGCTCCCATTGCCCCAGCTGGGGAGACAGAAGTGCCCAGTGCAGGGATCGTGGGGGGGCTGCAAGGGGGGAGCAGGCAGCTGTGGGGTGTTTCAGGCTGGCACATCCCAGCATGGGCTCAGCATCGGCTCCAGACTGAGAGGGAGAGAAAGAGAGAGAGAGAACTGCTGGAGAGAGTCCAGTGGAGGCTGGGAAGATGCTGAGGGGCCTGGAGCAGCTCTGTGAGGAGCAGAGGCTGAGAGCCCTGGGGCTGAGAGCCTGCAGGAGAGCAGCCCCAGAGAGGATCTGAGCAATGCTCAGCATGAGCTAAAGGAGCTGTGGGAGTCAAGAGGCTGGAGCCAGACTCTGCTCAGTGGTGCCAAGGGACAAGACAAGGGGCAGTGGGCACAAACTGGCACCCAGGAGAAACGGTGACATGTAGATGCTGGAGGCCTGGGGCAGGCTGCCCTGAGAGGTTGTGGAGTCCTCTCTAGAGAGCTTCCAACCCCCCCCCCCACACCACTGTGGCCCTGTGCAAACTGCTGTGGGTGCCCTGCTGGAGCAGGGGAGTTGGGGTGGATGAGTTCCAGGGGTCCCTTCCAACCCCTCCATGCTGGGGTTCTCTTCCTGCATCCTGGATACCGCTGGGGGTCCGGATGGAGCCTCTGCCTGCACCTCAGATGTCTCTGAGCCAGGACCACTCTCATCCAGAGTGAATTCACCTCTCTCAGGAGACCCCTGGCAGGCAGCTGGGTGGCTTCAGCCACCCTTGTGCCCAAGTGCCGCCCAGGAAGCCCTGAGTGTGCTGCTGGGGAGCGCTGCCGGGAGGGGAGATGGAGAGCGACAGGAACCCAGGCGGTGCCCGTGGACTGCAGCGGGCGCCGTGGGCAAGCAGAGGCAGTGACAGTGACATCGCCGGGCACAGGACCCTGCCCAGGGCATCTGATGGAGCCACGAATCACCCCACAGAGTGTCCGGACCTCCCCCGAGCCCCAGCAACCTGCCGGGAGGTCTCCAACCAAGCACCCCCCCACCGCGGCCGGCAGCCGCAAGCGGGCACGGGGGGACAGCGCCCCCTGGTGGCGGCGCGGGGTGGCGGAGCTGGAGAAGGGTCGGAGCGGAGGAGCTCAAAGGTCCTTCCCAAGCGAGGTGAGTGTGTGAGTCTGTGACGGGAGCGTTCCAGGGGCTCCCACGGGAGGAGAACTTGCTAGGAGGGGGCACCTGCCCCACCTTGTGCGTGCTCAGCTCCCCAGAGGGCCGCGGACACGCTTCCTGCGTGGAGGCTGCGCGCTGCCAGCCTAGCCTAGGGCTCAGCTGCTCCTGCCAGGTCCCTCCTGCTCTCTGAGCCACTGCTGCTGAGTGCGAGCCTCAGAGGCGGTGGGAGCTGCAGCACACATCTGTCCTGACCTGAGAGCCTCTTAGCAGGATTACCCCTGCTGGGGCTTTAGCCTGTCCTCCCTGTGCCCCTGGGTGTCGTCACGCACCTCAGGGGGACCTTCATGGTGTGACCTGCGCTGCAGCTCTGGGGAACACCTCTGCACTGGCTGCACAGGACCCCCAGAGCAGGGGGGGCAGCATAGGGACTGCAGCAGGAGAGAGACTTCAGGAAGCAGCTCCCAACCACGGCCAGCCAAAGACTCAGCTCCCTCTCTCAGGCTCCCTCTGTGCTGTCCTGAGATCATCTCCTTCTGCTGCTGGCCAGGGGTGAGGAGGGGTCAGCAGGGCTGAGGAGGGGGTGTCTGCCTGCCAGGGAAGCTCCAGCAGCTCCTTGCTTCCTCTGGGAGCAGGAGGACAGCCAGCAGCATCCCCAGACTGCTGCAGGGGATCCCCTTCCAGAGCAGCAGCCCCAGGGCAGGGCCAAGGTGGTGGGTGCTGGCCAGGGGGCTTTGCTGGGTGCCCGTTTTGTAAGAGGCATAAGCAGCTCAGCAGCTTTACTCCTGAGCTGAGTGTGACCCTGACTAAGCTGCCAGGAAAGACCCACTCGGGCACCGGGCAGTGCCAGCCCTGCCGCCCACAGCACCATAGCCCAGCCAAGAGCCTCACTCCTAAGGTCTGGGGACTTGCCCCCAAGACCACTCAGCTCTCCTCAAGGCTATCAGCACGGCCAGGCAAGCTCAGGCCCACACTGCTACTGGCTTTGAGCCCCACGAGTGGAAACAAAGCTTGGGCAGCTGCCCCCCCCCACTCTAACAGCTCTTCACCACCAGGTCCCCCCGGCCCTGCCCTGTCCCTCCCACCCCCATGGTTAATCTCCTGTTTAGGAAAGTTAAAGCTGCTCAGAGCAGGGCCAGATGATCACCCAGATTAGAGACTTAAGGGTGGCACCACGGCCAGCTCAGCATGCCAGCGTGGGGCTGGTGGGTCAGCGTGTCAGTGTGCCAGTGAGTCAGCACGTCACGCACACGCGTGGGCACAGCCTGCCCCCGCCACGCACACGTGGGGACAGGCGGCCCCTGGGGCAGGGGAAGAGGCTGTGCTGCTGGCACAGGCAAGGCTGAGATGTGCTGTCTTTGGGGGGTGCCTCCCTGCCTGCCTCACCTCCCAGTTCACACAGAATGCCAGGTGGGAAGGAGCCCCAAGGAGCATCTGGTCCAACCAGTTGGCACTGGTTAGAGCAAGGGTGCTGGTGTGGAGGGAGCAGGGAGGCTGTGCAGACGCTGACCACATCCTCCCCTGCTTCCCTGGCACCTGCAACCCTCACCACGTGTATGGCAGCACAGGCTCCTGGCAGCAGGGACGCCACCAAAATGCCCCACTGGGCACTCAGGGATGTGCTGGGGATGAGGCAGTGCCCAGCAGATTGAGGCTGAGGCATCCCATTGGCAGAAACCACCTCTGTGGGTGCAGAGGTTTTGGGGAGCAGGGTGATGCCCGCCCCTGCAGCCAGAGGGCTGCCAGCTGTGGCTAGCTGATGAAAGCTGCCCTTTGCCCGCTCGCAGGGCACAGCAGCACAGGGCCAAGGCTGGAAAAGACTCTGGGGTTGTCCACAAACTGAGCTTTGAGTAGGTGCTTGTGCAACAAGCACCCAGACCAGCCATGGAGGACCTCAGAGGGATGAGCAGAGGGCACCTGCTGCCACCCCAAATTACAGAGGAGACTCCCCACTGCCCACCACCATGGGCAATGCCAGGCTCTGTGACTGGTTGCTGCAGGATCAAGACTGTGGCTGTGATGTGGTGTTTAGGGGAGGACACGAGTGGCCTGGAGAGGGTACTGGGACATGGCTGGGGTACAACCCCTGGTACTTACACTGGGGGCACAGGAGCTGGGGGTGGGCTGTGCCTCACTTAGGCTCACCCTGCTGGGCCCAGAGTCTCCAGAGCTGTAGCTGAGCTCCACTGGGGACTGGTTCAGTTGGAGAACACCAACATCAAGTGAGGCTGTACCCCCCCCACACCCCCACCCCAGTGCCCACCCTGCTGGGGAGCAGCTTCTGAGATGCTCACTCACAGAACAGCCTACCCTTCACCAGCTCCCAGCGAGGTGATGCCCAGTTCCCAGCCCTGCCCTGTTCCTGGGTTGCCCATCCCCAGGGAAGAGCTCCCTTTGCAGCCCTGCCCACACAGGGTCTCAGCAGACAGTGCCAGGAGGGAGCAGCCAGAGCCTGGAGGTTGCATTTCCACCATTTATTGGGGAAGCTGCTCCAAAGCACTCAAATAAATTAAAAGCAGAGCCCATGTGGGTGCAGAAGTGTCAGGAAGGGCTGTGGTGAGCTCTAGGCAAGGGGTTGGGTGTGATGATCTCAAAGGTCTCTTCCAGCCTCAGCAGTTCTGAGGTCCTGAGGCAGAGTGGGAGCTCCAGGAGAGAGGTGAGCAGGCAGGACAAGGGCAGCAGAGAGCCCCAGCAGCTGCAGAAGTGCTGTCAGCAGCTGCAGAACTGGAGGCACAAAACCAACCTCTACCTTCAGCGTGGTCTTACAGACAAAGCCTGAGTCAGAGCCTCCCTTGAGTGGTGTCAGTGAGGTTCTGGGGTTCTTGACAACATCAGCCCCTCCATCCTCATCTTCCCAGCCTGTTGCCTGGGCCTCATTCCACCTGTCCCCAGCACCAGGCCCAAGAGTTGCTGCAGTAGGGCAGAGAAGCAGAACTGCCTCTTGTCCCCCAGCTTCCCACTAGGAGCAGCCAGACCCCTTCCCCACTGCTCCCGAGCAGGCTCCAGTCCCAGACTGCCACCACGCACTCCAAAGGTGAACAAAGCAGGACCCCTCCCCCACCCGGAGGGGAATGCAACCACCAGGAGCATGGGATCGACTTGGGACCAGAGAGATGCTGCCAGTCGCAGCAGGGATGCCAGTCATGGACCACCCACAGCTTGGACTCAGGCAGTCTCGTGTGGCCTTGGCTCTGTCCTGCTTGTGCCCAGCAGTCCCTGCCCCAGGTGCTCTCTGGACACAACCCCTGCTCCCTCTGGTGAGACCCTCTCCCTCCCAGCCTGGAATTCCAAAGGCATCCGTTGCACCACGGTCTGACTCCCACTCAAGAGAGGTCTCCATCATCTCCAACCTCCACCTCAAGAGGCAGTCCTGGAGAAGGGAGGGGGGGACCCAGCAAGGCTCCCTCAACCCTAGCTACAGCCACAGGCATCCACAATCATGTCAGGGATGTCAGTCTTGACGATGTTGCTGTGGCGATCGAAGTAGAGGACGGAGAGCGGGCGGCGGCGCGTGGGCACGCAGCAGGAGTGCCCCGACGCCTGGATGTTGTTGGCTTTCACCAGGTTGAAGACGGCTGTGTGGAAGGAGGAGGCCATGCCAGGGCTGCCAGCCACGTGGAGTGGGCACTGGCCCACGCAGTAGTTTATCTGGTAGCCCTCAGGCTTTATGATCCAGTCGCTCCAGCCGATGTCGCGGAAGTCCACGTAGTAGTCCCTGCGGCAGCAGAGGTTGGAGTTCTGGCTGCAGCGGAGGCTGCGCTTGCCCACGCGGTGCCCTGGCTCCCTCAGCCTGGCTTTGGCCACCAGGAAGGGCTGGTGGGACCAGCTGGCATTGACCATCGCCAGGATATCACCCCCGGCCCCGTGGCTTTCCAGTTCCAGCCGCAGGGTCCTGCCCTCTCCCCCGAAGAAGCTCTGCAGGGTGGGCATGAGGGTGAGGGTGTGCCAGCCGCTGCCCCTGGCACTCAGCTGCTGCTCGCTCAGCAGCGTGCGGTTGCCTCCTGCCACCTCCCCTGCCCCACCGGCAAGGAAGATCCTCAGGGTGAGGCTGGTCACCAGGTCTTGGGGCACTCGGAGGTAGAGCCAAAGCTGAGCCTGCAGGATGTGAATGTCCTGGTCCTGGGTGTGGCTGAACTGGAACTGCAGCCCCAAGGCAGAGGGGGACCTGGGCTCTGAGGGGAGAAAGGGACAAGGTGAAGGCTGCAGGGTGCTGGTGGGGGTGAGGCTGTGCCACCTTCCTGCACATCTGGGCCAATCTTGTTCAGTTTCTTTCTGGAGCACCTCCCCTATGGGGCAGGATGAGGGAGTTGGAGCTGTTCAGCCTGGAGAAGAGAAGGCTCCAGAGAGACCTTAGAGCAGCCTTCCAGTAGCTGAAGGGGCTCCAGGAGAGCTGGGGAGGGAGTTTGGGCAAGGGCTGGCAGTGACAGGGTGAGGGTGAGGAGACACTGGTGCAGGTTGCCCAGGGAGGTTGTGGATGTCCTTTCTCTGGAGGTGTTCAAGGCCAGGCTGGTGTCCCTGCCCGTGGCAGGGGGTTGGCACTGACTGATTTTGGAGTTCCCTTCCAACCCAACCCATTCTAAGAATCTTCACAGGGAGGTCTTGTGAGGAATGCTGAGGGAAGTGTTGTTTAGTCTTCAGAAGACTGGAGGGGAGACCTCATCACCCTCCTCAACAACCTCAAAGGAGGTGGGAGTGAGGTGGGAGTTGGTCTCTTCTCACGTGCAACAGGTGGCAGGACAAGAGGAAACTGCCTCCAGTTGTGCCAGGGGAGGTTCAGGTTGGATATTAGAATCATAGAATCAACCAGGTTGGCAGAGAGCTCCAAGCTCACCCAGCCCAACTCAGCCCCCAGCCCTGCCCAACCAACCAGACCATGGCACTAAGTGCCCCAGCCAGGCTTGGCACCAACACCTCCAGCCATGGGCACTGCACCACCTCCCTGGGCAGCCCATTCCAGTGCCAATCACTCTCTCTGGGTACAGCTTCCTAACAACATCCAGCCTGAGCCTGCCCTGGCACAGCTTGAGGCTATGTCCCCTTCTCCTGGCCCTGCCTGCCTGGCAGCAGAGCCCAACCCCACCTGGCTACAGCCTCCCTGCAGGCAGCTGCAGGCAGCAATCAGCTCTGCCCTGAGCCTCCTCTGCTGCAGGCTGCACCCCCCCAGCTCCCTCAGCCTCTCCTCACAGGGCTGTGCTCCAGGCCCCCCACCTGCTTTGTCACCCTTCTCTGGACACCTTCCAGCACCTCAAGGTAGAGGTGCTCTGGCCCTGGAACAGGCTGCCCAGGGAGGTGGTGGATTGCCCATCCCTGGAGGTGTCCAAGGGACACGTGGATGTGGTGCTGAGGGATGTGGTTTAGCAGCAGTGGTGTGGATGTGAGCTCTGGGTGAGTGGTTGGACTCGATGCCCTCCAAGGTCTTCTCCAGCCTCACAGTTCTAGAAGCCTGCACCAGCTCCAGGCAGCTCCACCCTGCTGCACGGGGTGGGTGGCAGCGACCCCTGCCCCATCCCTGCTCCAGCTCGCAGGGCTTGGGGGAGCTGCACATCCCCAGGGGAAGGCTCTCCCGGGGTGCCCCGGTCTGGCACCGGGCACAGCCCATCTCCCGCCAGCCCCGTCGAGGCTGGCAGCCGGTACCCACCTGGCTCCCCGAAGCTGATGATCTCGTAGCTCCGCTCTTCTTCTTCCTCCTCCTCCTCGGGGCCTCGACGGGCACCTCCCGCCTGCAGCCTCCGCAGTGCCCGGGCCACGGCAGCGCGGGGCACGGCGTGGATGAGCTTGGGTCGTTCCCGGAGCCGGAGCTTCTCCAGCAGCTGCCGTTTGGCTGCTTCCTCCAGCAGCCTCCGCTCCGCTGCCGCCGCGCAGCCCGGGCAGCGAGGCTCCGCCGCCGCGCATAGCACGACCGCGGCCAGCAGCAGCCACGGCCCCGCGCCTCTAGCCGTCGCCATCCGCACCGACGGGACGCACCGGAACGGTACCGGTGGTGGCGAGCCGCGACCCGTCCGCTTTGGGCACCTGAGGCTGGGGGCGGGCCCGGTGCGCCCCCCCGCCATTGGCCAGCTCACCTGCCCGTCCCGTCCCATCCCGGCGGGTTGCGGCCGGGGATTTACCGGGATTAGCCCCCCCCCCCCCCCCACCTCCCCGCGGAGGGGGCGGGCAGAGACCCGTTTTCCCGGGGGAAGGGGCTTCGTGCTCCGTGCCAGGGCGTGGGGTCCCACCCCGGGAGGGTCCTCGAAAGGAACGCAGCATCGTGGGAGCTGGGCGTGAGCTAGAGGGGGGGCACACGAGAGGGCTGTGCAGGGCGAAGCTTCACCTGGGTGTGCAACGTGCAGGGGCTGCTCCAAGGGCTTGCACACTCGTGGGCTCTGGCATCTCCCTCGGGGTGCAGGGGGGGCCCAGGCTGGCAGCCCCTGACGGGGGACAGCTCAGTGCTGGGCGTCTCTGCCTGGGCCAGAACCCGCAGGGTGGGAGGGCTGTGTGGAAGAGCAGGGATCCTGGAGCAGCATCTCAGGTGGATCCCGGATGGATCCCAGCCTCACCTGCCTGCCCGTGCAGCCTACAAAGCTGCACTCCACGAGCCTGTGCATTGCCCCCCCCGGGGTACCCTAAGAGGCCCAGACCCACAGAGAGCCCAGCAGGGTTCGGGGGACATTCCTAGGATGGGACTGTTGACGTCTCTGGGTATGATGTGCTGAGTCTTGGGGGGGCTGAGCCCTTCCTGAGGCTGCCTGCTCCAGCCTGACCCCACGACAGAGCTGGGCAGGGCCAGCAAAGGGCCACACTAAGCCTCCCCTAGAACTGAAGCTGGCATCCTGTGCCCTGAGGGCTCCCGAGGGAGCAGGTCCCATCAACCTGAGGATGTTCTGCACTTAGAGAAGGGCACAGGGTCCTGTAGGACCCCCCCCACACACACCCCCCAGAACTGGCATGAGGTGCCAGTCTGCTGGCCCAGCGCTGTGCCAGAGCGGAGAACCCACCAAGTCCAGAGGGGGCACAAAGCCCAACCAGGCCTTCAAGTATGTGCCTACTGTGCCACGCAGCACCGACTCCAAGGTCTTGACCACACAGAGCCTCTGCCCCTGGCCGGGCACCGAGGTGACGTGTAAACAGAGTGGGCTGTCTGGGAAAAAAGTACCCACCGGAGATGATGCAACCGCGGTGCAAGGGGCAAAGTTCTTGGCTGGCTTGGCCTGCTGGCAGCTCCCAGAATAGCTCAGGAATGTCAACAGAAGGAAAGAGTGGGCACAGCCTGGCCTGGGAGCCTGGCTCCCACGGGGCCTGTGAGCCCTGGCTGCAGGCAGCGTGCCCGTGGCACTGCTGGGCGCTGGCGGAGCGGAGCAGATGGCACTTCTACGTGGGCACCGGGGCACAGGGCGTGCTCATGGTGCACTCGCTGGCACCGTGGTGCCCACACAGCTGCACACTCCCTTTCAAGCCCTGTCTTGAATATTTGGGTGTTTGTGGAGGTGCCCACCCCGTGCCCATGCCCACCCCGTGCCCATGCCCATGCCTTTTGTGCCATGTTGCCATGCTGTGGGGTTTTCCTCTCTGTCTCCCAGGGAAGGTGAAATTCCCAACCCGTGGAGGCAAACAAGTCCCTGCACCTGACACCTGCCCCACATGAAGCATCACAGAGTGGCACTGGCCCTGGTGCCAGGCCGGGGGGGGGTCATTAAAACCTCTGTGCCACCACCTCCACCTTCCAGCAGCCATCACCTTCCACCTTCACACCTGCAGAGAAGGGACACTGAGGCACAGTGCTGGGCTGAGCTCCTCCTTCCCTGCCAGATCCACAGAGGGTGGTGGCACACAGGGACAGGTTGCCCAGTGGAAGCTGCTGGAGACACTCAAGGTCAGGCTTGCTGGGGCTCTGAGCAGCATGAACCAGATGAAGCTGTCCCTGCTGACTGCAGGAGGATGAGATGAGCCTTAAAGGACCCTTCCAACCCAAACCATTACATGATCTATTCTCTGATCAGGGCTGTGGCACAGCATAGCACAGGAGGCAAAGAGCAGTGCCAGGCAGGGTGCCCTCTAACCTACCACCCTCACCAAGGTCTGCTCAATAGGATTAGTCCCTCCAAACCTGCCCAGATCCCTCTGCTCTGGCCAGCTCCCCCCAACTGCTGCCATGACACCCCCCCCCCACCTTTCACCTCCAGCTTAACAAGAGCATCCCATCCTTTGCCCCCCCCCCCCCCCATGCCACAACTTCAGGCCCACTCCCCACATTCAGTCTGGCCAGATGTAGGCCAGGGGTCAGCGTGGAGCTGTGAGTGGTTCTTGCTCCCATTGCATAAGAGTGTTGTTGATTAAACAGTTCCCAGAAAGCAAAGCCCAGGGACCAACCTGACCAAAATACCCCCCAGGTGCCCCCCCCCCCCCCCCAGCACTTGCTTCACACATGGGTCCTGGACCTCTGACCCTGTGTCCGGTGGGGCAAGTGTGGCACCTGGTGACCCAACCTAGAGGTGCCAATGGACAAGGTTAGGCAAGGAACCCACCCAGCAACAGCTCATGCACCAGCACCTGAGCAGGGCTCCTGCTGGGGCTTCCATTTCTGAGTGGCTCTGCCACCTGTGCCACCCTAAAAAGTGCCAGAAGCAGCTGGGGAGCTCCTCCCGGGGATGGTCATGGCACAGGCCATGTGCTGGCTGCACTGAGAAGCTTCCACCTCGTAGACCTCTCACCCCTGGAGCAAGCACAGGAGCTCATGCACCAGAGGGGGTGCTCGGGGGAGCAGCTGCGGGGGCTGAGGGCACAGCGAGGGCTGGAGCTGGAGCAGGAGCAGGACTGGGGGTGGGCAGCTGGCACCCCCTGGGCGAGGACCGGAGGAACGGGGCTGGTGGGGCCGGGCGGGCCGCGGGTGACCGTGGGAAGGGAACGAGGCCAGGGCTTAGGGCCAGCGAGGGAAGGTCGCCGGCCCCGACGGCAGCGCTCCTAGCCCAGCCGCACCGGGACGCGAAGGAACGAGGTCGCCTACCCCGGCGAAGGGGCGAGGGGCAAAGGAGCCATCCCCCGCAGCCTCCGGTCCCGGAGCTTCCCCGGGACCTGGCGACTGCCGCAGCCCGCGGGCTCCTCCCGCTGGCGCTGAGCCGCCCCCGGCCCCGGCCCGACCCCGCCGGCCTCAGCCGGCTCCGGTCCTGCGAGCTCCTGGTCGGGGCTGACGGCAACCCACGGGCAGAGGGGTAGCCCATGGGGGTAGCACCGACGGCCGCAGGAGCATCCCTGGCGCGGGGGCGGGCAGAGGGGCACCGGCGCCGCGCAGCAGCCGAACGGAAGATGTCTTGGAGCCGGCGACTGCGGCTGGAAGCTGCCCGTGGGATCGGGAAATTAAAGATTAAGCCTTTTCAAGGCAAGCCCGGGGGCTGTCAGGAATTCCCACCCCTCCCCTGAGAACCTGGCCCTGGCGAGGGACGCCCTGGCACACAGCGCTGGGACCTTTGCTTCGGAGTCTGTTGATACTGGCAAAGGCTCCTTCCAGGAGCCACCCGCGGCAGCCTCACATCCCTGTCCCCTCCTGCAGCGGGGGGCCAAGGGGACAGCAGCTCCTGTTCCCTGTGTCACCTCTGGCATAGCCCAAGTGCCTGCTCGATTCTATCTGCTTGGCATCTCCAGCACTGGGCCAGGCTGGGGGCCTGCAGAGTGGGCTCCCTGCCAGGCTTACTGGCCCCAGCAGGACCAGCAGAGCAGCATGGCAGAGTACCCAGATGAAACATTGCCCTCCAAAGCCCCCCCTGAGTGAGGAGGGGACCCCAGCAGAAATGCAGTGTCACAGCAGGGGGAGAGGGGACGCTGCAGTATGCCCAGTCCAGGGATTCCCAGTTCAAAAGGGGCAGGGAACTGCTGGAGGGAGGCCAAAGGAGGCTCTAAAGATGCTGAAGGGCCTGGAGCAGCTCTGTGAGGAGCAAAGGCTGAAAGCCCTGGGGCTGAGAGCCTGCAGGAGAGCAGCCCCAGAGGGGAGCTGAGCAATGCTCAGCAAGAGCTGAAGGGTGAGGGCCAAGAGGCTGGGGCCAGACTCTGCTCAGTGGTGCCAAGAGACAAGACAAGGGGCAGTGGGCACAAACTGGCACCCAGGAGAAACTTTGATGTGTGGGTGCTGGAGTCCTGGAGCAGGCAGCCCAGAGTGGTTGTGGAGTCTTCTTTAGAGAGCTTCCAACCCCCCCATGCCACTGTGGCCCTGTGCAAGCTGCTGTGGGTGCCCTGCTGGAGCAGAGAGGTTGGACTGGGTGAGCTCCAGAGGTCCCTTCCAACCCCTCCATGCTGGCATCCTGGGATTGTGTGATGTGAACATTGCCCTCATCCCCTCTCTTCCCACCAGTGGATGCCCAGTGGGAAGTCTCAGTTTTCCTCTCCTGCTCCCTGAAGAGCTCCACCTGTACTTTGCCACCACTCTGACACCAAGGTTACTCTCACTGCTGAGGGAGGACTCTTGTGAAATTAGCTGGGGCTGTGCTGCAGCTCAGGCTGTCACTTTTCCCAGGCTGTCACTTTTCCCAGGCTGTCACTTCTCCACCTGCAGCTCCTGCCACGGCCACCAGCTGCAGGTTGAGAAGCTCCTTGTGTGTGCTGGAGGCCCTGCTCTGGCAGGCAGGGATGGAGCTGTGCCAGGCTCACCCTTCTTCTGCTGCACCCTGCTCACACCACACTGTTGCCCAGGTCTAAATGCCACCAGGGGTTCCTTGCTCACCCTTGCCCCATGCTGTGGGTGGGGAAGGGGCTGTAGGGCTCCACTGTGGGAGCAGGGCAAGCCCCATGTGTGGACAGGAGTCACTGTGTGGTGAGACCCTTCCACATCTGGGGAACCTCTGGCCTGCAGGCACCACAGAGGGCACCTTTTCAGGTGGTTGGCAAGCCCCAGGACGTTGTGTTCTGTCCTTGTGTCAAGCTGCCAGGGACAGGGAGGAGCCTCAGAACCTGGCACCCCTCTTAGGGAAGCTGCTGCTGTCCCTGGCACCTCAAATCAGCAGAGCCTTAGTGTCCATCGGGATGCAGCTGCCCTGTGGGTCTTGGTGTGGCTATGCCACAGCCCAGGTGACAGGAAGCAATGTTGATGACAAGGGAGGTCTGGACCAGGAGATGCCCAAAGTCCCTGTGCCTGAGGGCAGGGCTGACAGCAGAGCCTGCTGCATGTCTTGAGGTGTGCAGCCCAGCAAAGGCAGAGTTGGGCTGTGGGGAGAGGGTGGCAGGAGGGGGTTGTGCCCCATGAGGGCTGTGGAACAGTGAGGGGAAGCCAGATCTCATCTGCACTGAAGGAAGTTCCTGGCAGGAGTGCTGTAGAGCCACGAAGGGGAACTGGGAGCATCCAGCCCTGCTCCAGAGCTTGTGGCATCCTGAGGTGGACCTGTGCCACCCTGAGCTGCACCATCTGCAGGGCCACGGTGAGCAGCAACCAGCTCCTCAGCCCCTTCCTGCCCACGCCTGCTGCAGCCTGAAGAGCTCAGCACCAGCCCCAGGAAAGCTGTTTGGTCACCAAAGGGAAAGGAGGAGTTGGGAAAAGGAGGGAAAAAAGCAGGGCAAAGCAAACACCAAACCCACTTTGGGGTTGTGCAAGCGGCCTTGGGTCCCAGACAATATTGATCCCCAGACCTCATCGATCCCCAGGCCTCATTGATCCCCAAGGCTTATTGATCCCCAGATCTTCCACCCTGCCTGTGCAGGGTCAGTGGAAACCCTTTGAGTCCAGGTCCTGCAGGCACCAAGGCCTGGGAGGTTGGATCTCAGCATGGGAGGTGCTGTGACCTGGTGGGGAGGTGCAGCTCTGCACCCCAGAAGGGCAGCAGCTGCCACCAGCTCATGTGGACAGACACTGACTGCTGCTCCTGATTGTTCCATCCCCACTCCAGCTGCCACAGATTCCCAGATGGCAATGTTCATCCTGGCTCCAGCTCCAGCCAGAACCACTCATGGCAACAACCAACCTGATCCTGGAGTGGGACAGCAGATGCCAACCCAGAGTGCCCTATGCCAGCCTCCTCTCTCTGCCAGCCTCTTCTCACCTGCTTCAGCTCTGTCTCCAGCTTCTGGGGTGAGCTCATCAGTGCTTGCAGTGTGGGCCATGGGACCCTGCTTCCACCCCAGGCAGCTGCACACAGCTCAGGGGATCCTCCTGGGTGGGAGCTCCCCTCATGAACCTCCCACCCCCAGCACCCTCTCCCTGCTTCTGCAGCCCTCCCAGGTGGAGAAACCCTGACACGAGGTTACGTAAGGGAGCTGCTGTGTCACAGCTGCTCTTTGCCCCCAGCTCTCACAGCACCAACGTGTCCCACTTTGCTGCCAGCATGGCTGGCAAGGGGCAGTGAGAGCAGCAACAGCTCTGGGCCACGGGCCAGAGACGTGCCAAGAGGCTGCTGCCCAGTGAGGGAGCTGGCATGGGGTTGTGTCGGGCACCTTGACTTTGGGGGTCTCTCCTGGCAGCTTCCATCCCCTCCAAAAGGGAGGAAAGTTGCTCAGTTTTGTATCCATGTGGGACAGGATTGGCCAAAGGTGGTTTGAGTGGAGTGGGAAATTTGCCTAGGGAATGGTGGCTTTCCTGGTGGGAATCACACACCCACTGTGTCCAGAGTCTCCCATGCCATGCCTAGGATATGGCTGAGCCAGATCAGGGGCTCTGAATGCCACCCTGAAAGGCAGCTGAGGAGCAGAGAACACAAGAGCAGTGGGGACCAGCAGCACTGCAGGCCTTGGGCAAGGTGCATCCTGGTGCTGGATGCCCAACCTCAGTGCCCAGGGCCAAGGTGTTGGCTAGAGGACTGCATGTGACAGAATGGGTCCATTCTGTGCCATCCTGGGGCCGTCTGTGCCAGGGCACATCCAGCACCTTGCACCTTGGTGAGGAGGCAAGACCTGCAGGCTGGTGAGAGGGCACTCGTGCATGCTCACACGGGCACACCCACGTGGGCACACCCACACGTGAACACACCACTGCTGGGAGTCTTTTATTGAACATCAGGCAGAGGGAGACACCTTCCTCCCCCTGGGATCAGTTTCCCCTTCCTCACCCCTCCTCACCCTGATGTCCAGCTGATCAGGGTCCCATGGATGGTCCCCTCCCCTCAGGCCCAGCCATCTCCCAGCATCTTCCCAGCTTCTGTCTCCCCCAGCAGCTCCAGACAGCTGCTGCTGGCACCTGCTGAGCGTGTTTGTGTTGAGGGCTGCACCATGGCCTTGGGCTGGGACCAGCAGCAGGGTGAGCTGGGGCTACCCCAAGCCCCCCAGGGAGCTGTGCTCAGCAGAGGTCCTTACAGATGGAAGAAGGGTCTGGTGTCCATCAGGAGCTGACCTCAGAGGCAGAGAGGGCAGATCTGAAGGGGCAGAAGAGCCATGTGGGAGGTGAGGAAGGAGAGGACTCTCAGATCAGCATCACCCTCGATGCTTCAGCCTCAGGAGGAGAAACACCTCGGCAGGTTCCCGTCTCCCAGCAGAGAGGCCAGGAGGAGGGGAACCCCACGCAGCACAGGCCCTGCCCTCCCCCCTCCTCTGGGCGGCTCAGGTACAGCCGCAGGCATCCACGATCATGTCGGGGATGTCAGTCTTGACGATGTTGCTGTCCCGGTCATAGTAGAGCAGCGAGAGCGGACGGCGCTGGGTGGGCACGCAGCAGGAGTCCGCAGCCGCCTCCGCGTTGGTGGCTTTGATGAGGTTGAGGACGGCGGTGTGGAAGGAGGCGGCGAGACCGGGGGCGGCAGCCATGTGCCGGGGGCAGAGCCCCGCGCAGTAGTTCATGTGGTAGCCCTCGGGATGGATGATCCAATCCTCCCAGCCGATCTCCTTGAAGTCCACGAAGAATTCCCTGCGGCAGCACATGCGGGAGTCCCCGCTGCAGTCGATGCCGCGCCGCTGGACGTGGTGCTGTGCCCTTGCCCGCGCCCGGGCTGCCACAAAGGGCCAGCGAGAGTCACTGTGGTCAGCCAGGAGGGGAGATCCCCGGGCCTCCGGCACCTCCAGCTCCACGGTGAGCCTCTGGCTGCCTTGGCCGAAGAGCTGCTGGACAGCAGCACCCACGTCCAGCGTGGTCCAGCCGCTCCTCGGCACCTGCAGCCGAGTCTCGCTGGTCACCGTCGTGTGCAGCCCCGTCGGGTCTGGCTGCAGGAGCCTGACGGTGACAGGATGAGTCCCAAGACCGGGGACTGTCCAGAAGAGGTAGAGGGTGGCCTGGAGGATCTCGATGCTCCCGGACAGGTCCCGGGTGAAGAGGAAATGAAGGAGGACACTGCGGGAGGTGGAGGACCCTGAGCACAGAACCGAAAGCAGAGTCAGGAGGTGAAGCGAGGAGGAGGTGTGTGTGAGGGGTCCCTCAGCCGGGGGCTACTGAGCCAGAGCAAAGGGAGGATGCAGCCAAAGCAGGGAGCAGGGCACAGCACATAGAGGGGCCCCACTGCTGCTCCTCCTTCTCGGGCTGCTGCACAGCTCACTGAAAGGAGGCTGGAGCCAGGTGGGGCTTGGTCTCTTCTGCCAAGGAACAAGGGACAGGACAAAAGGAAATGGGCTCTCAGCCCTCACCACCCTCCCGCAAGCAGAGCCTTTCTTCCCACCGCTCGTAACAGTCCCCCACCTCCATGCCCGCGGGGCGTGGGGGTCTGTACCTACCTGACTCAGCAAAGCTCAGGATCTCGTATTCCTGTAGGCTCACCCCAGGACGCAGGCGTGGGGTGTTGCCATCCCGGGGTATCCCCGAGGGCTCGGCCGCGTCCGTGTGCTGCGCACGCAGCCTGTGCAGAGCGGTCAGCAGAGCTCCCCTGGGCACAGGCTGGGTGATGTTTGGCCTGTCGGGCAAGCGGAGCTTGGAGAGGATGCTCTGCTTGGCCAGCGCCTTCAGCACGTCCTGCTGCGTGCTGGGTGCCAGCGCTGCCAGCCCACAGGCTGGGCACCGCATTCCCTTGGGAGCTGTCATCCTCAAAAGGCTCAGGAGCAGGAAAGCCACCTTGGCGCTCATCTCTGGCGCCAGGAGGTGACAGCTTGAGGAAGGGTACGGACAGAGTTCCTCCGACTGCCCGATGAGCCTGAATGGGGCCGGGAGAGCCGAGGGCGGCAGCAGGTGGGGCAGAGGCAGGCTCGGCGGCGGCGGGGAGCGGAGAAGGGCTCGTTCCCCTGACGTGACCGCAAATATTGGCTGATCCCGGGCGAGATAAAGGGCCCTGGGAATCCGCAGCAGCCTCTCCCGGCACGGGGCAGCCGCTGCGCCGCTCGTCCCCGGTTAAGGTGGAGCCGGGCGGGGGCACTTCGGTCTGGGCGGGGACCCGGAGCTGTCGGGGCAAGGAATCCCACCCCGGGTCCACTCCGGTGCCGACCCCAGGATGGGGGTGCCCAGGCAGATGGCAGGGAGTTGGGCGGCAGGTGCCCATGGCGCAATGTGGGGGTTCCCCATGGGGCGAGGTGGGACCACTGGGAGAGGAGGACCCCCGGGGACAAGGAGACCCTCTGGAGACGAAAGGCTCCAGGGAGAGGGGGATGCCCGGGAGAGAGGGGACCATCGGGAGAGGAGGAACCCTCGGCAGAAGGGAGACTCGGCCGGGAGATGGAGACCCTCGGGGCAGAGCAGAAGGAACGCCGGGGAGGAGGGAGACCACCGGGACAAGGGGAGGACCCCCCAGGGCAGTCCGCTAGGGACGGGGCCACAGTAGTGAGTGGACAGAGACTGGCACTGGTGTAGGCTGCATGTTAGGAGGAAGCTCTGCACTGAGAGAGTGATTGGCACTGGAATGGGCTGCCCAGGGAGGTGGTGCAGTGCCCATGGCTGGAGGTGTTGAAGCCAAGCCTGGCTGGGGCACTCAGTGCCATGGTCTGGTTGATCGGATCGGGCTGGGTGCTAGATTGGGCTGGGTGAGCTCAGAGCTCTCTTCCAACCTGCCTGATCCTACCATTCTATGACCCCTCCCCTAAGGGCAGTGCCTCAGCTGGCTCCACACCCCAGAGCTCCATCTGGGCCCCCCAGTTTAGGAGGGACATTGAGATGCTTGAGCGTGTCCAGAGAAGGGCAAAGAGGCTGGGGAGAGGCCTTGAGCACAGCCCTACGAGGAGAGGCTGAGGGAGCTGGGATTGGTTAGCCTGGAGAAGAGGAGGCTCAGGGGAGACCTCATTGCTGTCTACAACTACCTGAGGGGAGGTTGTGGCCAGGAGGAGGTTGCTCTCTTCTCTCAGGTGGCCAGCACCAGAACAAGAGGACACAGCCTCAGGCTGTGCCAGGGGAGATTTAGGCTGGAGGTGAGGAGAAAGTTCTTCACTGAGAGAGTCATTGGACACTGGAATGGGCTGCCCGGGGAGGTGGTGGAGTCGCCGTCCCTGGAGCTGTTCAAGGCAAGGTTGGATGTGGCACTTGGTGCCATGGTCTGGCCTTGAGCTCTGTGCTAAAGGGTTGGACTTGATGAGCTGTGAGGTCTCTTCCAACCTCGGTCATACTGTGAGACTGTGATTCTGTGGTGCTGTGATGCTGTGATACTGTGATGCTGTGATTCTGTGATGCTGTGATACTGTGATGCTGTGATTCTGTGATCCTGTGATGCTGTGATCCTGTGATTCTGTGATGCTGTGATGCTGTGATCCTGTGATTCTGTGATTCTGTGATCCTGTGATCCTGTGATCCTGTGATCCTGTGATCCTGTGATGCTGTGATACTGTGATCCTGTGATCCTGTGATGCTGTGATACTGTGATGCTGTGATGCTGTGATGCTGTGATCCTGTGGCACTGTGATCCTGTGATCCTGTGTTCCTGTGCTACTGTGACGCTGCGAGGCTGTGATCTCCCTCTGCGGCCTCCGCGCCGTTAGGGGGCGCTGTCGACACCCGCCGCGGGGGGGGGGTTCCTGCGCCGCGTCCTGGCGGTTGCCACGGCAACGCGGCGGGCGCGCGGCGATGACGCGACACGCAGGGGCGTGACGCACGCGCGCGGGGGGGCCGCCGCCGCCTGCCTCCTTTTTTTTTTCCCCCTCTCTCTTTTTTTTTCCCCTCCCCCTCCCCCCCCCCCCCCCCTCCTCTCTGTTTCTTTTCCCTTTCCTCCCCGTTCCGGCCGCCCCCTTCTCCCCGTCCTGTCCCCCTGCACCCTCCCGCCGTCTCCGCCGCCCCGCCCGGGTGGCCCGCGCTGGCCCAAGCCCGGCCCGGGGTGGTGGCGGCGGCGGCGGCGCCGCGGCGCAGGGCCCGACCCGGCCCGGCCCGGTAAGTGCTTGCTGCCGGGGGGGGGGGGGGGTAGGGTGGGCGCGGTGAGGGGGGGCGGGGGGGGGGGGGCCGCACAGAGCGCGGGGGAGCCGAGCGGGGAGGGCTGGGCCTGGGGTTCGGCGCCGTCAGGGCAGTCGGCGGTGCCCCCGAGCCGAGAGGCGACAGGCGGCACCCGGGGCACCGGCGTGCGGTGTCCTCCTCGCGTCCCCGCTCTTTCCCTGGCTTTGGAGTGTGCGTGGGGCTCCCGGGTGGGCAGGGAGCCCCCGGGGGCCGAGTTTGACCGCCCCTCGGGGCCGGGGGCCGGCGAGGTCTCCGCCATCTCCTCAGCCGTGTCGGTGCGTGGGGGAGCTGGCAGCAGGTCGCTCGCCTCGGCGAGTTCACGGAGCACATGGGCGCTGCGGCTGCCCCGGGTACGTTGGCATCCCGCTGTGATCCCGCTGTGATCCCGGTGTCATCCCGGTGTGATCCCGGTGTCATCCCGCTGTGATCCCGCTGTGATCCCGGTGTGATCCCGCTGTGATCCCGGTGTCATCCCGCTGTGATCCCGCTGTGATCCCGGTGTCATCCCGGTGTGATCCCGGTGTGATCCCGGTGAGCCTGTGCCTCGCTCGCCGCTCTCTGCGGGCGCTGCGGCGCTGGCAGGAGGCTGAGGAGGAAGAGGAGCAACAGGTGGGGGAGCAGCCCCCGGCCTGCGGTGCAGTGCCCGGGCAGTGCGGGGAGAGCTTTCTGGTGCCCTCCCAGACGACGTCTTTTGCTTTGAAACGCTTCCCTGGGAGCGTCGCTGGCTTGCGGGGCGCTGCTGTGTGGAGATGCTGTGGAGCTGGAGGTCTCCCTGGCTTGGCTGGAGCGCAGGAGAGGTGTTCCGAGGGCCACTGGCAGGGCAGATGGAGGGGTTGGTTTGGTGCTCGCTGTTCCCTGCCTCGTCGTACAGGGATGTTTGGGGTACATGTGGATGTTGGAGCTGCCTGAGTGTGGCAAGAGCTGCTTCTGACCCCTGCCAGGGCACTGTTCTGGCAGTGTGGTTCACAGGTCCCTTGGGATGGCTTCGAGTCTTGCTTTGGCCTGCTTGGAGTGGTCTGATAGAGGCTCCTGGTACGGTGAGCATGCAGCTGGTGGGACCTGACCTCTGCCAACTCACTCTCTGAATCTTCAGTCCCTTTAGGATTCCATCTACATTATCTCTCCTTGGCAGCAACCTCTGCTGCCTTCCATTGTTCCTTCTGCCCTTTTCTTTTTGTTTTGTGCTGAGCAAGAAGGCAGAGCCCAGGCCTGGGCTGCTCCACTGGCCTCTGGTGTTCAAAACGACTTGGTGATCCTTTTGTCTTTCGGAGCCCTCCTGGAGGAGGGCGTTTGCCTCTTGGAAGGGCACCACAGATGTAGATTAGGGCTGTGCCAGCGGGCAAGGCTTTAGGCAGCTCATAACCACCTCTCTGAGGGCGATTTGCAGCCCCTGAGGGCGATTTGCAGCCCCTGAAAGCGATTTGCAGCCCCTGAAGGCGATTTGCAGCCCCTGAGGGTTTCCTGCTGTCTCTTTTCTTAGCAGTTAACTCAGCAACTGTTCTTTGGTCTCTTTGTTAAGCCACTGAGAACCCGAACTTGGTGGTGAGGTCTTTGCCTCTCTTCTTCCCCGTGTCCTGCTTCACCCTCGGGGCTGGCTGTGTCTGGCAGGGCAGCGACTGCCTGCAGGCAGCTCCTCTGGCCTGGCCTGCAGATGTGGTGGGCAGAAGGTGGTTAGGTCCCTTCTAGACCCTGCCTCGAATTCTGGGTTGGAAATGGCTTTCCAGATTGGTATCTCAGCTGGACTGTGCCGTGGGTGACCACCTCAGCTCCTCACCTTCCAGGTCTGGGGTCTGGCTGTGCTGGTGTCACACCGTGGGGATGATGCCCCCAGAGCAGCTGTGAGGTTTCACAGGGAGGTGAATTGATTCCTCTTCCCAGGAGCTGATTTATCAACTTGGCCTCTGCTCAGTGCATTTGTTGCTCCAGGGTGTCTCAGCATGGAGCTGTCTGGGCTGGAGGAGCTCATCCAGCCCAACCCTTCTCTTAACTGCCGAAGCTGGTGCTGAACCATGGCCCTCAGCACCACATCTCTGCAGCTTTCATTCGTGGATTCACAGGATGGGTTGGGTTGGAAATGACCTTGAAGATCTTCCATTTCCAGCCTGCCTGGCATTGGCAGGACACCCTCCAGGCTGCCCAAGCCTTTGAAACCACTCAGAGGTGATGATTCAATCAAATGGGCAGCCTGGGCCACTGAGGAATTTGCTTCTGATGCCCAACCCTGGAGCAACTCGAGGCCATTTCCTCTTGCCCTGTCCCTTGGCAGAACAAACCCCAAGCCCCACCTGGTTTCCTGTCCTTGTTACTTGTTGAGAATCTTGTCCCTTGATCCCTTCTCCATCTCCTTGGAGCTGGCTCTCCGTGGGTACTTCAGACGTTCCCCTGTGCTGCCTGTGCCCCGAGTCCTCCCCTCGCAG
Source organism: Pogoniulus pusillus (assembly GCF_015220805.1). Lineage (NCBI taxonomy): Eukaryota > Metazoa > Chordata > Aves > Piciformes > Lybiidae > Pogoniulus > Pogoniulus pusillus. The sequence continues at coordinate 809,819 of NW_026974711.1, read as the reverse complement.
CGCAGATGCACTCAGCTCCCCTTTTAGCACCCATGCCATTTGTGCTGCTAAATTTAAACCCCTGCCAGTGCTGCTATCTCTAACCCCCACTCCGGAGTGCAAGGGGGAGAAATCCTCCAGTTCAGAAAATAATCATCGTTAGAAAAAAGCCTTCCTGTAGGACTTGTGCAGAGGCAGGGCCATGGGGATGAGCAGAGGGCTGGAGCAGCTCTGCTGTGAGCACAGCCTGAAAGAGTTGGGGCTGTGCAGGCTGGAGCAGAGGAGGCTCCCAGGTGACCTTCTTGTGGCCTGCCAGGAGCTGAAGGGGACTACAAAAAAGCTGGGCAGAGACTTTTGAGGCTGTGAGGGAGTGGCAGGAGTGGGGGGGATGGAGCAGAGCTGGAGGTGGGGAGAGTGAGGCTGGAGGTGAGGAGGAAGTTCTGCACCATGAGAGTGGTGAGAGCCTGGCAGGGTTTGCCCAGGGAGGGGGTTGAGGCCCCATGGCTGGAGGTGTTTAAGGCCAGGCTGGGTGAGGCTGTGTGCAGCCTGCTCTAGGGTAGGGTGTCCCTGGGCATGGCAGGGGTTGGCACTGCCTGATCCTTGTGGTCCCCTTCCAACTCTGACTGATTCTGTGATTCTGTGACTGGCTCTGGTCTGAGCTCTCTGTAGGGTTTGAATTCTCAGAGACTCCTGGGCTGGGAGGACATTTCCAAGGATCATCTCATCCAACCCTCTCATTGCAGCCTGCAAGGACATCCCCAACTGGAGCAGGCTGCTCAGAGCCCCAAACAGCCTGACCTGGGATGCTAACAGGGATGGGGCAGCTCCCACCTCCGTGGGCAGCCTCCAGGACAGGAAAAAATGTTCCTTCCTCATGTCCACCCTGGCCCTCCCCTGGCACAGCTCCAGGCTGCTTCCTCTCATTCTACCACCTGATCCTAGGCAGCAGAGCCCAACCCCACCTGGCTCCAGCCTCCTCTCAGGCAGTTGCAGAGAGCCAGGAGGTCCCCCCTCAGCTTCCTCTCCTTCAGCCTCACCACTCCCAGCTCAGAATCACAGAATCAGTCAGGGTTGGAAGGCACCACAAGGATCATCCAGTGCCAACCCCCCTGCCATGAGCAGGGACACCCTACCCTAGAACAGGCTGCCCAGAGCCTCATCCAACCTGGCCTTAAACACCTGCAGGGATGGGCACGGGCAGGGACACCCTACCCTAGAGCAGGCTGCACAGAGCCTCACCCAGCCTGGCCTTAAACACCTCCAGCCATGGGGCCTCAACCCCCTCCCTGGGCACCCCCTGCCAGCCTCTCACCACTCTCCTGCTCAACAACTTCCTCCTCCCCTCCAGCCTCACCCTCCCCACCTCCAGCTTTGCTCCATCCCCCCCAGTCCTCTCACTCCCTGATAGCCTAAAAAGTCCTTCCCCAGCTCCCTCAGCTGCTCCTCCCCAGCCTTGTTCTCAGGACCCTTGCCCAGCTTCCTTGCCCTTCTCTGGCCCTGCTCCAGCCCCTTCGTGGAGCGAGGGGCCCACAGCTGACCCCGGGGTTCCAGATGTGACCTCCCCGGTGCCCAGCTGGGTCCTTTGGTCCCTGCGAGCCCCCAGCCCTGCTGGCAGCAGTGGTTTCCGCGGCGGCGTGGGCAGGGCTGTGGGCAGGGCTGTGCCCGCTGCTGCCGGCGCTGGGATTCCCCTGCCTGGCGCATGCCTGGCTCCTGCCTGGCTCCGTCCCCAGCCCAGGGTCCTCCTGCGCGGGGAGCACAGGCAGGCTCTGGGTGCTGCAGGCTGAGTCACTGCTGCCTCCCGCGGAACTGTGCTGCCGCTTGAGTGTGGGCAGCTGCAGCCTCCTCGGAGCAGCCTTCCCGAGAGCTCTGCTGGGGTTTTTAACGAAGCTTTCCCCTTTTCCCTCTGGCTTTGGCATCCTTTCTTTGGGAATCTGGCTCCTCCTCAGCTCAGCCTAGGCACAGGAACCTCTTGCGTCACAGAAGGGCTTGGCCGTGTCTCCGGAGCTGGCCTCTTTTGGAGGCTTTGGGCATGCTGGTGGTGGGATCCTTGCCCTGCCTGCTGCCCTGTGGGCAGGGCAAAGCCAGCAGGCACCAGCCAGAGCTGGGGGACAGCCACACTGCAGCCTCGCCGAGACACTTCTGTCGCAACAGGAGGAGAAACTTCCCTGCTGCAGGCCAGGAGCAGGCTGCCCAGAGAGGTTGTGGAGTCATCTCTGGAAGGCTCCCAACCCAGCCTGGCCATTGTGACCCCGGGCAAGCAGCTGTGGCTACCCTGCTGGTGCAGGGGGCTTGGGCTGGGTAAGCCCCAGAGGACCCTTCCAGCCCCCACCGTGCTGGGGTCCGCTGGGAGCAGAACCTAGAGCTGAGTTGCTGCAGGTTCCTGGAGCTGCTCAGCCTGGTGCCACACATGCTGTGCTCCATGCCACCTCTCCCTGTGCTCCATGCCACCGCTCCATGCCACCTCTCCCTGTGCTCCTTGCCACCTCTCCCTGTGCTCCATGCCACCTCTCCCTGTGCTCCTTGCCACCTCTCCCTGTGCTCCTTGCCACCTCTCCCTGTGCTCCATGCCACCTCTCCCTGTGCTCCATGCCACCTCTCCCTGTGCTCCATGCCACCTCTCCCTGTGCTCCATGCCACCTCTCCCTGTGCTCCATGCCACCTCTCCCAGCTCCTCTCCCACCCCTCCCCTCCCCTGGCGCCGCTCCTGTGCTATTTTTAAGCGCTCTGGATTGCGGCACTGCTGCTCCTGAATTATTTATCAGTCTCTGGAGCTGAATGGAGCCTGCTTAGGGTTCCCCTCCTGCTCCTCACTGCCCACGTGTCTGCCCAAGCCATTGACAGATTGGGTTCATGTCAAGTGCTGGTGCCCTTTCCTTGGAGAGCAGCTTCAGGAAAGCTGTGGACAGACTCTGGCAAGGGCTGGGAGTGCCAGGAGAGGGGAAATGGCTTTGAGCTGGGAGAGGGCAGATTGGGAGTGGAGAGGAGGGAGAAATTCTTGGCAGTGAGGGTGGGGAGACACTGGCACAGGTTCCCTAGGGAGGCCGTGGGTGCACTTCCCTGGAGGTGTTCAAGGCCAGGTTGGATGAGGCCTTGAGCAACCTGGGCTGGTGGGAGGTGTCCCTGTCGTTGGCAGAGGGTTGGCACTGGATGGTCCCAACCCGTTGGTGGGGGAGGATCGTTCGGCTCCGTGTGTCTGATGGGGCACAGGGTGGGGTGGTTGCTATGCCAGCACATCCTCAGCTCAGCCACGTTTCAGTGGAAGGCCCCTTTGGAAAAAAAAAACTCCAAAAGGAAGCCCAAATCCTTGTTCCCTGCCTGGTGCCAGCCTGGCACAGAGACACCTCCACACGTGAGCACACAGGCACGTGCCAAGGAGGTGCCAGCAGCAGGGGCTGTGGGCATGGCTGAGGCTGGCTCAGAGCTCCTCGGTCAGCAAGCAGTGCCACCCCACCACTGCCTCCCCCCACCCCAGTTTGGTGTCACAGGTCTTGACTTTATTTCCTCTCCCTGCCCCTTCCTTCTGCTGGGGCTGCCATGGAGAGGTCTTCTGAGCTGGGCAGGTTAAAGCCTTGTCTCAGGGTCACAGAAGGGTAGGGGCTGGAAGGGACCTCTGGAGGTCATCCAAGCCCAAGCTCTGTGCCAGGGCAGGGGCACACAGAGAGGGTCACACAGGAACACATCCCAGAGGTGGAGGCTCCACAACCCCTCTGGGCAGCCTGCTCCAGGGATTCCAGCACCCTTCAATTCCAGAAGCTCCTTCTCACATTTGGTAGACCTTCTGATGCTCCACTTCGTGCCCATTGCCCCTTGTCCTGGCACTGGGCACCACTGACACCAGCCTGGCCCCATCCTCCTCCCCCCACCCTTGAAGTGTTGCTCAGCAGTGATGAGTCCCCCTCAGGCTGCTCTTCTGCAGCCTAAGCAGCCCCAAGCTCTCAGCCCTTCCTCACCAGAGATGTTCCTGTGCCCTCAGCACCTTTGCAGCCCTTTGCTGTGCCCTCTCCTCTGGTCCCTGTCTGCCCTGAGTGGAGGTGGCTCTGGTCCCAGTGCTCTGTGTCTGTGCTGGGCACAAGCTGGCAGCACAGACAGGACCTGAGTTCTGCATTTCCTCTGCCCTGCTTCCACTGACCTACTTCTGTGTGCAGCTCTCCAGCCCTCAGTGAATGGAGAGGGAGAGGCTGCAGCCTCCTCTCCAGGGCTTTGTCCTGCCTGCTGCTGGCTGGGGCTGACTCACTCTTTCTCCTCCTCCTCCTCCTCCAGCCCAGGATTTGCTGTGTCCCTACCTAAGGAGAAGGCTGCAGCTTAGGAAATCCTCTGGCACACAAGGTGGTGCCTGCAGGCCTGAGCAGCCTGGGCCAGTGGGAGGTGTCCCTGCTGCTGGAAGGTCCTTTCAGCCCTTTCTGTCGGTCTGTGGAAGTGAGGAGCTGCCAGCTCACAGTGGGCTTGGAGAGCTGCAGCTGAGGCTTGGATTTCTCCCTGGGAACCTGTCCCTGCTGTGCCATCTGCCAGGAGTCTGCCAGAGACCAGGGTGGAGGCTCAGCTTCTGGAGCTGCTTTGCTTCTGCTTCCATGTCACAGCTAAGAGCTGCCAGTGGGGGTCCACCAGAGGGTCCCAAGCTCTGAGCATCTTCATAGGTTCCTGGAAGGGGTTGAGTTGGAAGGGACCTTCAGGATCCCCCAGCTTCAAACCACTGCCAGGGGCAGGGACACCTCTGCCAGCCCAGGTTGCTCAAGGCCTCATCCAGCCTGGCCTTGGACACTTCCAGGGAGGGGGCAGCCACAGCCTCCCTGGGTGGCTTTGAAGGCAGGGAGGCCTGGTGGAAGGGAGGAACAGCTCCCACGGGCCCTTCCCCTGTTAGTGCTGAGGAGCAGAGGTGCCAGCAGCTGTCCTTAGTGATGCCAAGCTGAGGTGCAGCAGAGGCTGTCAGCAGGAGGGAGTTCTCTGGCAGTCTCTCCCTGGGTCTGTGCAGGTTTGGAGGCTCTGTGTGGAGCAGAGCTCCTTGGCACTGGCAGGCTGTGCTGGACCTGAGTTCCTCTGTCCCACTGCTGCTTCATCTGCAAAGTAGCTGCTGCTGGAGTTTGCTCCAGGGATCAGAAGTGCAGGTTTGGAGCTCCTGGGGCCTGCTGAGGTGACAGGAATAAGCAACCCCAGAGCAGATGATCTGAAGAGAGAGGAAAGGCCTGAGCTGAACTAACCTCATCCCAGCCAGGAGCTGGCAGCTCGGCTGGGTTCAGCTGCCACAGGGAGTCACTCTGAGCATGCTTTCAGTGCCAGGGGACAGAGGTGTCCAGGCTGGATTCCTGCTGAGCAATCCATGGAGCTGCTGCAGGCACTTTGCTGCCTCTCAGGGCTTACTGTGCAGCAGAGGGACCCAGAGCAGAGCCTGAGAGCTCAGCTGAAGGCCTGGTCCTGGAGAGGGCACAGCACAGGTGCTGAGGGCACTGGGACACCTCTGCTGAGGGAAGGCTCAGAGCTTGGGGGCTGCTTAGGCTGCAGGAGAGCAGCCTGAGGGGGACTCATCACTGCTGAGGTGAGGTTCAAGGATTGGGGGCAGCAGGATGGGGCCAGGCTCATGTCAGTGGTGCCCAGTGCCAGGACAAGGGGCAGTGGGCACCAATTGGAGCATCAAGGTGAGGAGGAATTGAAGGGTGCTGGAGCAAGCTGCCCAGAGGGATTGTGAAGTCTTCATCCCTAGAATCATTCCAAACCCACCTGTATGTGTTCCTGAGTGACCCTCTCTGGGTGCCCCTATCCTGGCAGGGGGGGTTGGACTGGGTGCTGAGCACTGATCAAATCCCTTCTGGGGCTGCTCTTCTCCAGGCTCTTTGCTCCTCACAGAGGCCTCTCAGCATCTTCCCAGCCTCCACTGGACCCTCTGCAGTAGTTCCTTGCCTCTCTGGTCAGCCCAGAGCTGGCCCCAGTCCTCCAGCTGTGGCCTCAGCTGGGCAGAGGGGAGGAGGAGACCCGACCCTGCCCTGCCCTGCCCTGCTGGCGACATCGTTCAGTCACAGCTCTGAAACGGAGCTGGGAGCAGGCAGGGTGGGAGCAGGGCAAAGCCAGGCTGCCTGCAACCTGCCAGGGCGTGTGCTGGGTGTCCTGCAGGCCCCGGGGGGGCTCTGGGGTGCTCTGGGGAACTGCTGCTTGCTGTGGTGCCTCTGCTGTCCTCCTCCCCTTCCATCCGAGCTGCTGCCTGGCAGGGGATGGCTGCTGTGTCTTTAAAGCCTTCCCAGGGCTGTGCGGAGGCAGCTCCATTGAAGTATTTGAATGAGAGCAGGGGGGGGCTGTGCATGTGGCTATTGGCAGAGCTCTCTGTGACATCCCTGCGAGCAGCTGGGCTCTGCTTTGCTTCAGAGCTGCTTGTCAGAGCTGCTCAAGCTTGCTCTGGCTGTGGCAGCAGCAAAGATCCCTGCCCTGGGTCTGGGGTGAGAGCTGGCAGGGGGCTCCTGAGGAGCGGTGATGCCTTGGCAGCAGTTCCCTTGACCTGGTGGTGGCAATGAAGGCTCCACCGGCAGCAGCAAGCAGATGACCTGAGAGTGCCAAAGCACCACGGTGAGTTGATTGTTTTTTTGTTTGGAATCAGGCTTCAGATGGTTAGGGCTGGAGAAGGACCTGCCCAGAGACTTTGCTTTTCCTCTCCCTGTCCCCACCTCGCTGCAGAAGCAGACCAGGGCCAAATGCAAGGCAGTGTGTCAGGGATGGGGACCTGGCATCACTCACCTGGGTGGGAGGTTGGGCAGATGATCTTGCAGGTCTCCTCCAGCCAAAGCTGTTCTGTGCTTCCTGAAGTGGTTGTTGCTGGCTGGAGTTAAGATGGTGCTGAGCTGAAGCTGCAGCTCTGCAGCTCCGTTCCTGAGAGCACTCAGCTGAGCTCTCTCCTTGCTCTTGAGGTGGTGTGGGGAGGCTCCTCGGGAGCTGGGGGAATCCCTGCTCCTCAGCTCTGCCATCACTGAGGAGTTCCCCGGGACAGCCTCCTGGGCTCTCCTCCTGCCTCTCAGCCTGGTGTTTGTGCAGCTGGCTCCTGGCCCTTGGCTGTGCAGAGCCCAACCCCTGCTCTGTGCTGGGTGAGACCTTGAGGGACTTTGCTTGCTTGAGGCTGGGCAGGTTGGGAGATGCTTCCTGGGCTGCCAGCCAGGTGGTGCTGGGGCTGAGTTGTGCAGTTTGGTGTCCTGCAGGTCTCTCTCACAGAGTTACCAACCCCATTTAAAATGCTTTGGGCCCTCCGAATGAATTAGGTCTGGATTTTAGTGGAGTTAGGAGTTGGGACTGCCTCTGCCTCCTCTTCCTCACACCTTCATCATCCAGTCTTGCATCAAACCCTGATGCAGGAGGTGCTGCTTCCTTCACTGGAGCCTCAGTGCTGGGAGCTGCTCTTCTTGGGCTGGAGCTGTTAACCACTTGCCAGGCTGCAGGGTCTGTGCCCAGCTACCTTGGGGCTCGTTTGCTTCCATGGCTTTAAAATGCATTTTGGAACTGGGAGCATCAGCTGTGGCCTGAGGAGCTGCAGAGAGATCCTCCAGGTCTCTGAGAGCTGCTGCAGTGCTGGGGGAGCACCTCGGCAGCAAGGGAAAGAGGGCAGGGAATTCCCTGCCTGCCCTTTAGGCTCCCCCTGCACTGTCGAATCCAACTTCTGCAGCTGGCAGCCAGGAGAGCAAATTCATTTCTTTTGATTCTCACTCCCCCCCCCACCCCCACCCCCAACTCTTGAAGCAAATCAATTCCTGAATCCCCCTCTGGAAAACAGCTTCAGCCTCTTGGATTTATTGGGTACCCCTCGGCTGGGCTGTGGTGAGGGACTCAGTGGCCTCTGCCAGCAGTGACAGGCAGGGCCAGCAGCCTGGCAATCAGGGATGCAGGCAGGGCCAGCAGCCTGGCAAGCAGGGATGCAGGGATGCAGGCAGGGCCAGCAGCCTGGCGAGCAGGGATGCAGGGATGCAGGCAGGGCCAGCAGCCTGGCAAGGAGGGATGCAGGGATGCAGGGATGCAGGCAGGGTCAGCAGCCTGGCAAGGAGGGATGCAGGCAGGGTCAGCAGCCTGGCAAGCAGGGATACAGGGGTGCAGGCAGGGCCAGCAGCCTGGCAAGCAGGGATGCAGGCAGGGCCAGCAGCCTGGCGAGCAGGGATGTAGGCAAGGTCAGCAGCCTGGCAAGGAGGGATGCAGGGATGCAGGCAGGGTCAGCAGCCTGGCAAGCAGGGATACAGGGGTGCAGGCAGGGTCAGCAGCCTGGCAAGCAGGGATACAGGGGTGCAGGCAGGGTCAGCAGCCTGGCAAGGAGGGATGCAGGCAGGGTCAGCAGCCTGGCGAGCAGGGATGCAGGCAGGGCCAGCAGCCTGGCAAGCAGGGATGCAGGCAGGGCCAGCAGCCTGGCGAGCAGGGATGCAGGCAGGGTCAGCAGCCTGGCGAGCAGGGATACAGGGGTGCAGGCAGGGTCAGCAGCCTGGCAAGGAGGGATGCAGGGGTGCAGGCAGGCTCAGGGCACTCCGTGCCAAGGGTTTGCTGTGGGTCCGGGGTGGCAGCCCCCAGCACTGAGCTGCGCTGGGGAACTCCTTCGACTCCCGTCGCCTGCTTTGCGTTTCCGCCTCTGAGGCAGGCAGGGCACAGGAGGGTGCCAGGAGAGGGTCATGTCCTGAGCCTGCTTGCCGTGGAGTGCCCACACCCTGCCTGCTGCGGAAGGGACCCTCGGAAGGCACTGCCGGAGCCGTCCCGGGGCCAGGGAAGGGTTAAGAGCTGCTCCTGCTCGCCGCGGTCCTAGTGCCGCCTGCCCCTGCCGAGGGAGGCGCCGCTGCCTCCCCAGCTCTTCAGGAAACCCCCGTGGTGGACAGCCCTCGGTAATTGTTGCTGGGAAACTGCTTTGACGTCACAGGAGCAGTTCCCTGCTCTTCAGACGGTACAGGAATAGCTCGGGAATAGCTCAGGAATGGCTCGTGATGGGGAGAGCAGAAGCAGGGTGAGGTGGGGAAGCAGCTCTGCCGAGGAGCTCCTCAGCTTTGTCTCTTTCTCCACCTCTCTGCCTAAAGGACTTCTGGCAGGGGCTTGGAGTGATAGGACAAGGGGAGTGGGTTGAAGCTGGAGCTTGAGGCTGGAGATGAGGAAGAAATTCCTGAGACCCTGGCACAGGTTGCCCAGAGAGGCTGTGGCTGCCTCCTGCCAAAACTGACCCCAGGATTCCAGGTGTGACCTTGCCAGTGCCCAGTCCAGCTGGGGGGTGGTTTAACTGGTGGTGTTCTACCTTCCCTGGAATTCTGTGGAGGGACATATTGGAAACCTCTTCATGCTCTAAGAATTGGGAATTCTTTGAGAGGGTCCTGCTGGAGCCCTCCTGGTGCTCTGCAGAGTTAACTTGAAGGCCTTCCCACCCCACTTGCACTTGCTGGCTCCTCCTGCACAGGTCATTTCCCCCTTCCCACCTGAAGTCAAACCCTTCCATATGCATCACAGCTTCACCTCTTTGATGTCATCTGGGGGTGGAGATGAAGATTTAAGCAGTGACTAAGCACTGGGAGCCTGGGCACTGTGCAGGCCTCCTGTTGGGTGGGATTTTTTGGCTTGGATTTGTAGGAACTGTAGGGAAGTGAGGAATTGGATCCCTTTCTTCCACTGATCTGGACAAAAAAAGCCATGGAGATAATTCAGGAGAAGTTCTTTGCTGGCTTAGTTGCAGCTTGAGTGTTCCTGAGGTTCCCTGCTGGTTCCAGGTGCTGGTTCTAGGTGAAGCTGGTAGCTCTGGAGCTGGTTTCTCTAACAGGGTGGAAAGGAACTGCTCCAAGGGCTCTGGAGCTGTGCATGTCCCAGCTGAGGCTGCAGACTTCCTGTGGTGTTCCCAGATTGGAAGGAACCCTCAAAGATCTTGTCCAAGCCCCTTGCAGGCAGCAGGGACACCTCCAGCTGGATCAGGCTGCCCAGGGCTGAGCTTGAACGTGTCCAGCAGCGAGACTTGCACCACATCCCTGGGCAGCCTCTTCCAGGGCTTCACCACCCTCATGAAGAACTTCCCCTGGGAATGCTGGTGCAGAGCAGACTGAAACCTAAACAGGGACACCTCAAGAGCTCTGTGGCCTGTGTTGGTCACAGTAGCAGAGCCTCTGGTGACAGGAGGTGAACTTGAACCCATGGAAGATCTTCCCAGCTGCTGTGCTCTGCCCCAAAAGGAGCTTCGGAAGCCTCTGAGATTCCCTCAGTGCTTGTCAGCAGAGCCCAGAGCCTGCAGCAGCCTCTCTGCACCTCACCACCTCCACTTTATCCTGTGAAAACCTTTTCCTGGAGCTGGGGAAGGGGAGTGGGAATGGAAATCACCCCCAGACTCCTCCGGTGGCTCCTGGTGCCAGGGAGGTTGCCATGGTGCTGGGGCTCCCATTGGCTCTCCCGGAAGCCAATCAGCAGCTCGCTCAGGAGAGCATCGCAGCAGCTCGGCACTGCTGGGGGATGCTGGGGCCAGAGCCTGGCCCAGAGGGGTGAGCTGAACCCCTCAGGTGCTGCACAAAGGCCACTGCCTGCCCACCCCTGCCCCTGCTCCTCCAGCCTGCCCTCCTGGGTTTCCTTATCAGTTACCCCAGGAAAGCTTCCTCCTCATCCTCCTCTCCTCCCAGCACTCAGCATGCTGCAGTAGCCTGGTTGGGCCATGGAGTGGATCAGGAACCTGGAGCTGCAGGACCTCCCCTGTGGGGACAGGCTGAGAGAGTTAGGGTCCCTCAGCTGCTCCTCCCCAGCCCTGTTCTGCAGACCCTTCCTCAGCTCTGCTGTCCATCTCTGGCCCTCTTCTAGCCCCTCAATGTCCTTCTTGGAGTGAGTGGCCTAAAGCTGACTCCACAATTCCAGCTGTGGCCTGCCCAGTGCCCAGAGCTGAGGTAAAAATCACCTCCCTGGTCCCGGTGGCCACAGCATTGCTGTGACCCAACCCCCTCACACCTCTGCACAGATGCTGCATCTCTGTGACCTCCCTGGCAAGCCACAGCTCAGTCCTGTCGCCCCCCTGAACTTCCACCCCCTCTGCACGCCGCTGTCTGTCACCGCTCCTGGCTGCCACCCCCTCGCTGCCTCCCCCGCCTGTCCTGGCTGCAGAGCTGATTCATCCCAGCCAGCAGCTCCAGCAGCACAAATCTTGGGTGGCTTTTATGTGCAGGGAGAGATCCTGGAGGAAGCTGCTGGGCACAGTAACGCTGTCGGGTGAGGGCAGCCTCCCGGTGGTGGTGTCCATTCAGTGGCTCTGAGTCATCTCATGTGGGAGAGGAGAGGGAGAGCTGCTGCTGCTCCTCTGGCTGTGTGCAGTGTGAGGAGCAAAATCCCCTGCCCCTTCTCCTGGCTGGCTCAGCTGCCTGCTCTGGGGAGAAAGCCCTGGGCCAGGGCAGCTGCTGCAGAGAGAAGGAGCTGCACAGAGCCTGCTCCTCGCTTCCAGTGCAGAGGAAGTGGCAGCAGGTCAGGGCAGGTTCCTCCTGCTTCTCTTCCCCAAAGCTGCTGCAGATCCTCCTGGCCTGCACACGAGGCTGGAGCAGTTCCCTGCAGCACAGAACATTTTGAGGAGCAGGGAGGCAGAGTTCACCTCCTGCCTCAGGCAGACTCCCACTAAGGAGGCTGTGAGCAAATCCAGAGCCCTGGTGATGGCCATGGAGCTCCTGCATGGTGCCCTTGAGGCAGCTGCTGCTCTGTCTGTCACTGGAGTGTTTGGTCAGCAGTCTTCTGAAGCCCCCAGATGAGTCCTGAGGATGTTGGAACCTTCATGTGCCAGTTTGTGCTCCAGGTGGGAGCTCTCCCCTGACTCCTGCCCTTGCTCTCACCCCTGGCAGGTGCCCGCTGCGCCGTGGTGAGTCTCTGAAGATGTCCAACAGCAGCACCACGCAGGAGGCTCTGGAGATAATGAAGGAGTCTGAGAAGAAGGTGGTGGAGGAGCCTGTGAACAAACCCAAACACGTCTGCAGGTCACCGAGCAAGGAGGAGGTGGAGAAGGATGGGGGGGAGGAGGTCAGCGTGCGCCAGGAATCCCAGGTGAGGGTGCAGATGAGCTCAGAGCCTCTCCACCAGCTCCTGGGGACTCTCCTGCTCTCTGGCAAACACAAACCAGTTGCTCTCCCTTCTGAAGGGGACCCAAGACTCTGCTGTCACCCCCCAAGGGGCACCAAGCTGTGGTGCTTGCAGTCTGTCCTTGGAACTCCACCCGAGTTCAGCCCATGGGAAGGCTCCAAAGCAGTCTGGGCCCAGATGGGCCTGGCAGGACAGAGGTCCCAAGGCCTTCCTCTTGGCAGCTCTTCCCTCCCAGTCAGCTGGAGCTTTTCTCCAGGGCCTCCTGCACTCTGCACCCCCACACTCAGCTCCTTCCCTTCTCTCTCTCTCCTCCACAGAGGCGAACCTCAAGTCATGGCCACGCCAGGAAGAGAGCCAAGGTAGGAGCTCTGCTGATGTCTCTTCCTCTTCCACTTGAGCTGAGTTGTGATCCCAGCCTTAGGGTGCTCTGTGCACCTCAGGCCTTCCTCCATCTGAGCTCCTGGGCTCTCCTGTGCCTGACTGGCTCAGTTCTGTCCTGTTGGTCACCCACGTGAGGCAACCTCCCACAGAGCCCTGGCAGGGCACACTTTGTCTGAAGCATTTCTTCTGAGCCCTGCAACATAACCCAAAGTGCCCAAAGTCATCAGGCCACAAAGCCATGGAGTCCTTGTGGCTGGAAAAGGCCTGGCTGAAGGGAAGAAAAGCAATCATCTGCTGTGGGACTCCAAGCTTCTATCTGCTCCTGTTTGCTGCAAGAAGCTGTTTTGAGGCCCTTAATTAGCAGAGCCTGCAGATTGATGTTGCAGCAGCAGCAGGTGCTGAGCTGAGGGGCCTTGAATCTAACTCTCTTTTCCTTCTCCAGTCTAATTCGAAGCTCAAACTGGTCAGGAGTTTGGCTGTGTGTGAAGAGTCCTCGAGCCCCTTTGTAGATGGGCTGCTGGAGTCCCAGGTGAGCCTAGAACGAGGCAAGCTGAGCTTGGCAACCCTTCCAGGGGACAAAGTGTTCCTCATGTCCAACCCTGAACCTCCCCTAGGCCAACACGAGGCCATCTCCTCTCCTTCCATCACTTGATCCTAAGGAGCAGAGCCCAACCCCTACCTGGCTCCAGCCAGGGACTTGCAGACAGTCAGAAGGTCTCCTCCCAACCTCCTCTTTGCTTTGTTTGCTTCCAGGACATCATTCAGCTGCATGTCAGCTGCCCCTCTGACAAGGAGGAGGAAAAGCCCACAAAGGATGGGGCTGAAAAAGAAGAAAAAGAGAAGAATAAAGAAAAGGCCCCCAGGAAAATGCTGTCTCGAGGTGAGAAGCTCACTTGAACAGGGCAGGTCCTGGCCTGGCCACACTGAGGGTCCTGCTGGCCAGGAGCAGAGCTGCTCTCTGCTGCTGGCTGTGCTACAGGACCAGCTCACCTCTGGAACAGCCTTTTTGGAGCAAAGCATGGGGAGGGAGGGACACATTTCTCTGTCTCCAAACAGCCTTGCAGGCTCTCTGCAAGGGTTAGAGGCAGCAGGTGGCTTTGTCACGGTGCAGAGACACTGCCAAGGAGAGCCACAGTGTGGACCTCTGCTTCCAGCTGGGTTTGACTTACTGACCACTGCCATGGGTGCAGGGAGCTCAGTGCCAGCTGTGTGCTCCTGAGGGTATCATGCCTGAGGATGATGGGGGTGAGCTCAGGAATGTTTATGTGCAGGGTGAGTGCCAGGAGGCTGGAGCCAGCCTCTTCTCAGTAGTGCCCAGCTACAGGCCAAGGGGCACTGGGTGGCACTTGAGGCCTAGGAGGTTCCATGTGAACCTGAGGAAGATTTTTTTCCCTGTGAGGGTGACAGAGCACTGGAACAGGCTGCCCAGGGAGGTTGTGGAGTCTTCTCCTCTGGAGATGTTCAAGAACCATCTGGATGTGTTCCTGTGTGTCTGCTCTGGGTGATCCTGCTCTGGCAGGGCAGCTGGGCCAGATGAGCTTTCCAGGTCCCTTCCAGCCCCTCACATTCTGTGATTCTATGATCCAGACCCTGTGCTGGGAACTGGGCTTGAGCCCAGCTGAGCTGAACCCAGACTGTGCAGCTTGGCCAAGCTGGGCTCAGAACTGGGCTCTTCTTCCTCCTTTCTGAATCCTTGGTGCTGAGAGTGAAGCTGAATTCCCTCTGCCAGCAGCCATGTGGGGACATCATCCTCTTGCAGAGAGGAGTCCCAGAGCTCTGCCCTTCAGCCTGTGCTGTTGTGGTGCTTTGCTGACTGCTGCTGTTGTTTCAGATTCCAGCCAGGAGTACACAGACTCCACCGGGATAGACCTGCACGAGTTCCTAGTGAGCACCCTGAAAAAAAACCCTCGGTAGGTGCCCTGGTGGTGAGAGCCTCCTGCAGGAGGGCAGAGCTGTGCTGGGCTCTGCAGGCCCTGGCTCAGGGAGGTGCTGCTGCTGCTGCTGCTGGGGAGGAAGTGACACTGCAGAAGGCACCTGGAAGTGTGATTCCCTTTCTGGAGCCCAGAGAATGTTGCTGAAGCTGGGACAGTACCAAAACAGCACAACTGGCAGGCAGCAGAGCGTGGAGCTGTGCTGGAGAGAAGGGTTGGTGTTGAGTACAGGCAGGGAGGAGTCCTCATGGCTTCAAACCCTGCTCCCTGATGCCTGTCAGACACCAGCACTGCAGGGGCTGCTGCTGTGTCACTCAGAAATGTCACCAGGCTGGCAGGGGAAGAGCAGAGCTGGAAGCTGGCAGGGGAGCTTCCAGCAGAGCAGGGATTCAGTGGTACCAAAGCCAAGAGCTGTCAGCAAAACAGCTTCAGACTGAACAACCAAAGAATGCTCTTGGGGATGGGCTGGGAGGTTGGACTGGAGGATCTTGGAAGTCTCTTCCAGCCTAGTTGAGTCTCTGGAGCAACTCGAATGTGGCATCTGGAGTGGGTCCTGTGTGTGCAGCCTGCCTAAGAGAGCTGCTTGCTGCAGGTGTTTGGGTCCTCTCTGGGGCAGGGAGGGGGGTGCCAAGCAGAGAATGTTGCTTCCTTGTCCCTAAAGGTGACCTCTTCCATTCTCATTCCTTGGCAGGGACAGAATGATGCTGCTGAAGTTAGAACAGGAGATCCTGGAGTTCATTAGTGACAACAAGTAAGTGGGCATGGGGTGGGCAAACCGTCTGAGGTTGGCCTCAGAGCTGGCACCAAAGCCTGGGCCGTGGGCACCAGGTGTGTGCCCAGCAGCAGAGGTCGATGATGTGGAGGTTAAGAGCACCCAGGGGAAGGTGTGTGTGGGGGGGGAGGTCTCTGGGACACTGTTCCAAGGCCTTCAAAGCTTTCTCCCCTCAGCAACCAGTTCAAGAAGTTCCCTCAGATGACCTCATACCACAGGATGCTGCTGCACCGCGTGGCTGCCTACTTTGGCATGGACCACAACGTGGACCAGACGGGCAAGGCTGTCATCATCAACAAGACCAGCAACACCCGCATGTAGGGAGGGCAGCTGGGCACTGCCACCCCCCTTCCCCCCTCCCCTCCCCCAGCCGCAGCCCTGGCCTGACCCAGAGCAGGGTGAACTCCACACTTGTGCTTCACCTCCACAAGCAGGGCAGGGCCCTTTCCCCCCTCTCTTCCCCCCTCTCTTCCCCCCCTCTCTTCCCCCCCTCTCTTCCCCCCCTCTCTTCCCCCCCTCTCTTCCCCCCCTCTCTTCCCCCCCTCTCTTCCCCCCCTCTCTTCCCCCCCTCTCTTCCCCCCCTCTCTTCCCCCCCTCTCTTCCCCCCCTCTCTTCCCCCCCTCTCTTCCCCCCCTCTCTTCCCCCCCTCTCTTCCCCCCCTCTCTTCCCCCCCTCTCTTCCCCCCCTCTCTTCCCCCCCTCTCTTCCCCCCCTCTCTTCCCCCCCTCTCTTCCCCCCCTCTCTTCCCCCCCTCTCGCCCCCCCCTCTCGCCCCCTCCCTGCCTAGCTCTGATTCCACAAAGGCAGCTCTGGGCCTGGTCTTGCCTCTAACCAGGCCTGGTTCTCCCTGCAGCCCTGAGCAGAGGTTCTCTGAGCACATCAAGGATGAGAAGAGCTCAGACTTCCCCCAGAGGTTCATCCTCAAGCGAGATGATGCCAGCATGGACCGAGATGACAACCAGGTAAGGGGTGCCAGGGGGGCCCTGCCTGCTTTCTGGGGGTCAAATGCAGCTTCTGCAGGCTGAGGACCAAACCTCCCTTTCGAGCCTCCTTTTTGCTGGGTTTCCTGCAGTGAAGCTCCCACCCCAAGCAGCAGCACCCAGACAGATCCTGAAAATGGGAAAACTCCCATGGGAATGCAGGAGGGGTTTGTCTGGGTTCTGGGGAAGGGTGTGGGTGCTGTTCTGCACCCTGAGTGTCACCTGGTAGCTGGGCCAGGCTTTGAGGGGAAGCCTTTGCTAAGATCTCCTTGGGGGAGTGCCCCGGAGCTGAACGTTGCCAACACCTCAAGTCCCTGCTGGGACCTGCAGCATCAGGCTGAGAAGTTGTCAGGACCTGGCAGTGCTGCTGGAAGGGTTGTGGATGCCCCTTCCTGGAGATGTTCAAGGCTGGGTTGAACTGAAGTCCCTTCCAACCCAACCCATTCCATGGATCTCTGCAGATGCTGATCCCTAGATTTCGGTGCGCAGCAGCTGGGTTCCGAGGCAGAGGCTGTGCCCAGAGCCCACAGCCAGACTGCTACCTAAGAATGCCAGCAGCTGACTGCTGCCCCTGCTCCTGCTGGCGACTGCTGACCCCTGAGCTGTGTTTGTCCCTTCAGATCAGACTCCCCTTGCAGGATGGGAGAAGGAGCAAATCCATCGAGGAGCGGGAGGAGGAGTACCAGCGGGTCCGGGAGCGCATCTTCGCGCGGGAGGTGAGCCTGGGACCCCCCAGCCCCCCCAGGAGCTGCCCTGGGCTAGGAGCTGCCCTTGGCTGCTTGGAGAGGTCAGAGCTTGTCACTGCCTTTGCTGCAAACTCCCTGCTCTTCTTGGTACCTGCTGCTGAGTTCCAGCTCCCAGCAAAGGGGTTGGTCAGTACCTGAAGGGGAGACCTTCTGCTGGCCTTCAGTACCTGAAGGGGCCTGTGAGGAAGCCAGGAAGGGGCTTTTGGCAAGGGCTTGGAGGGAGAATGGCTTTGGGCTGGAGGAGGGGAGGTCTCCAAGGTCCTTCCAACCCATTCCATGATTCTGTGAGACACTGAGCTAGGGCAGCCACACCTCCACCCCCCCCCAGCTCCTTCCCCAGAGTGCCCTGTTTGGGGGGCAAAGATGTGTGGGGGGCAGACAGGAGCTGCTTCTGCTTCTTGTTGCCCAGCAAGATGCTGAAGCTCTTCAGGGGTGATGAGCAGATGGCTGGAGGAAGCCAAAAGGAGCAGTGGCTGCCTGCTTAGCCTCTCTCCAGTGCTGCAGCCTTGCCCTCCTGACTTGGCAGTGCTGGCCTTGGGCTCTGCCTTTACAGCATGAGCCTGGGCACGTTTTTTTGTCCAGATCAGTTATGGCTTCCTGGAGATCTCTGTTCACTCTGTGGAGCTCCTCCAGGCTGGAGCTGTGGTCCCTGCTCACGTCTGGCTCAGAGGCTGCTGTGCTCTGCTGGCTCTAGTGCTGTCTGCCAGCTGGAGGCAGCTCTCCTTGCTGTGCCAAGTGGCAAATGATGGAGTCAGGGACAATTCCAAGTGCTCATCTGCCATGGATCATGGTCAGAGTCCATCTTCTTGCCTGCTGCTTTGCACTGTCTTGGGAACAACAGCTTTTCCTTTGGCCTGGTGGGCATTGCCAGGTGCTTGGCCCAGGAGGACACTGAGGCAGCTGCTCTGCCAAGGCTCTGCTCAGGTCACCAGGCTGCAGCTGGTGACTGCAGGCAGTTTTCACTGCCCAAAGCCATCCAGATGTGGCAGCAGGCAGCTCTGCCTGAAGTCCTGGACACCTCCTCACCCTGTGGGCTTTGAGTGGGACCTCCAGAGGCAGGGGTGGCTGTCACAGGAAGGGCTGGGCTGGCTTTGAGCCCTCTCCTCTTTGCTCTGTGAGCCCTGCACTGTTGGTGCTTTGCTCCTCTTTGCTTTGGAGTTGCCTGAATTTGCTTTCCAAGTGGCTAAGTCTCTCTTTTCTTCCCTTTCTCTTCCCTCCATGTCTTCTTCCATGCCCCCAGACGGGCCAGAATGGATACCTGACAGACAGCAGGTGAGTGCTGCCCAGAGACTGCTGGAAGCTCTCTGAGGAGAACTTCCCATAGAACTGGATGGTCTTGAAGGTCCCTACCCAGCCAACCCATGGCAACTCATCTGGAAGGTGACCTTGCAGGGTCTCCACCAGCCTTGTCTCAAGGCTTTGGACAGGGAGGGCTTTAGCAAGGTACTAGGCTCTGACCCTGCTGGCATCTTCCAGGCTGGGAGCTGGCTAAGCAAAAGGCCAGGAGCAAGCTCCCAGCACAGGCCAGGGGAGCTCAGCAGGGTCTGGGCTCTTTGCAGTGCATGCCCGAGAAAGCTGGGACCCGGGGGCAGCCCCCAGGGTGCCGCCGTGCAGTGGCACGGCCTGGCTGCGTGCCCTGCGCTCTGACTCTTGTTCCCCGCAGGGGGCCCCGGGACAGCCTGAGCCGGGCCTGCAGCAGCAGGCAGAGCAGCAGCGAGGGCGAGGCGAAGGCGCTGGAGCCGCGGCCCTGGAGCAGCACCGACTCGGAGGGCTCCGCCCGCAGCCTGCGCCCTCCGGTGACCAAAGCCAGCAGCTTCAGTGGCATCTCCATCCTGACGCGGGGGGACAGCATCGGCAGCAGCAAGGGCAGCACTGCCAGCAGGACCTCCCGGGCAGGTACCTGTGCTCCTGGCATGCCTGCTCCACCCCGGAGGTGTCCGTGGGCAGGCTGGATGAGGCTTTCAGCAGCTCGGGCTGGTGGGAGGTGCCCTTAGCCGTGGCAGGGGCTCTGGGTGGTGGTCAAGGTCCCAGCCTGTTCCGTGGGTGCCTGAATCCTGCAGTTTGAAGGTTCCTGCTTCATCTCCTGGGCCTCTTTGCATTGTGCTCAGGGCTGCTCTTGCTCTGATTCCTGCAGCTGCTGGGGGCAGTTCTGTGCAGAGCAGAGCAGGACAGGGGCTGCTTTTTTCCCTCTTCCTCTGTTTCCCCTCCAGCTCTCTCCTGGGAGCAGAAGCCACTTTGCTCTCCAGGCTTTATATAATGGGAAGGGTCAGAAACATCTTGGGGGAAGACAAAAAACATCCAAGGGAGTTTTCACCTGGGGGTGAGAGCAGAGCTCAGCCTCTGTCTCCTCATGTTCACAGAGCAGGAAGAGCTGAGGGCTCTGGGGCTCTCTTCCCATCTCAGCCTTCCTGCTCCTGGCAGCAGGGTCCCCTTTGCAGCATGTGGCTGCTGGGCAGGAGCTCAGCAGAGTGCCTGAGGATTGGCTGCTGAAATGCACATCAGAGGCAGGAATCAGTTAAACAGCAGCCACTGGTTCCAGAGCTCCTTTGCTCTCCCGAGGAGTGGACTGCAGGAGACCTTCCCCAGCAGGGTGCCCTGCAGCATCCAGCAGCCTTCCTAACTGTTCTTCCTGCCATGGGAATTGCTTCCAGCCTGCCAGCCTCTTCTTCCTCACAGTGACCAACCCTGTCCTGCCTTTCTCTCTTCAAGGTCTGGTTCTAGGTGCCCCTGAAGCCTGCAGCCAATCTCCCTCCTCCCAGCCCAGCCGTGGCCTCCTACCCTGCACAGCTCCACAGCCACAGCCCCCCCAGCAGCCACCACCACAGCCCCAGGGACTCCCAGCTGCAGCCCAGCAGCAGCCACCCATCAGCAGCCACCTGATGTCCCAGGTGAGTCCTTGCAGAGTGCCCAGGGCTCATGCAGCTCCCTGGGCACACAGGTGGGAGGCAGAGGCAGCCTGTGCCCAGGGGGGGCCCTGGACTCACAGCTGCTCACTGAGGATACTCAGCACCCACGCTTGCTGCCAGCTGGGCAGTGACTGCCCCTCTCAGAGGCTTTGCTGTCCCTGAAGATGATGCTGTGGCACATCTCAGCTTTCCATCCTCTTCTGTATCTGCTTGGGCCAGCAGCCCTCCTGGCAAGGGGCCTGTGGCCCTTTGCTGAGTGGCAGAAAAACGTTCTGGGCCCAGCTGCCCTCCCACTGAGGGACCATCCTAAGCAGTAGCTGCCTTTGAGGTCCCCAGTGCTGAAATCTCAGGCTGCTCCCTGCCTGGGGAGAGGCAGAGCTGGAACTGTCTGGGTGCATTCTGCAGACCCTCCCTGACCCCAGGTGATGTTCCCTGGCTCACAGAGCTGTGGTGAGGATGGAGCCCTCTGGAAGGCCCTGGTGGGTGCAGTCCTACCTGCTGTGCTCTGCTGCTGAGCCTGCCAGGAACCACAG
Source organism: Pogoniulus pusillus (assembly GCF_015220805.1). NCBI lineage: Eukaryota > Metazoa > Chordata > Aves > Piciformes > Lybiidae > Pogoniulus > Pogoniulus pusillus. The sequence goes on along the minus strand of NW_026974711.1, from coordinate 789,581 downwards.
CCCCAGAGCTGCTGGGGTTGGCTGAAGAGTGAAACTGCCTCCTAGTCAGTGGATCCAGAGCTGGATGGGCTGCATGGGAAGTGGCCTCAGCACCTGCCTGTCCACAGCATTGTGTCCAGCCTGGACCTCAGCCTGCCTGGGAGTGTTAAGAGGGATCCTTCCTGGTCCTTACTGCTCACCCTTGTGTCCTGCAGCAAAGAACTGTCCCAGTGGAGCTCTTCAAGCTGTGGTTGGCCAGGGAGGGTGCTGGAGGATCTCATCTGGGCTCCCTTTCCCAGGGAGTGTTGGAGCAGATCATCTTCTGAGGTCACTTCCAAGCTGGGCTGCTCCATAGCTCCAGGTGTTTCCAGTGGGCTGGAATGGGAAGAGGAAACAAAACTCCAGCAGCTTCTGCTGCAGCTGACAGGGACAGCTCCTGGCTGAGATCTGGCAGGAGGGTCTGAGCCGTGGCTGGAACAGAGCAGTGCCCTGGGTGGGAGGTCTGGGGACACACAGTAGGAGCTGGAGGCTTCTGGAGCTTGTTCAGGATCATGATGTGCTGCTGAGGTTTTGTTTTCTGTCTTCTGCTCTTTGGCTCTTTGATGCTTTAGGTCCTGGAAGGACTTTTTTCATGTTTAGCTGTTGGTGAAAGGTCTGAGAATGCAGAGTTTGTGTCCCCTCCCTGCCACCTTCTGCTTCAGAGGTCAAATCAATGAGCAGGGATCCAACCCAGTGCTGGCCAATGACGGTTTAGTGCCCAAAGCACCACCTGTGATGCTTGAGTTGGGTCCTGTCATGAACAGGCAGGCAGCAGGTCCTGGCAGTGACTGAGGGAGAAGCCTTTGCAGGAGGCAGGGCTGAGGAGAAGACCTTGACCAGCAGGGAAGGCCACGAAGCTCTGCAGAGAGCTGCCTGCAGAGTCCACGCACGAGTGGGCAGTGGAGGGGTGCTGGGGGAGGCAACTCTCCTGCTGCTGGTGCCCGTGGCTGTGTGGAGCTGTGTCCCTGTCCCTGCCGGGCAGGAGCTGCTTTGGGGACGAGGCCAGCCCTGCCCAAAGCCACTGCCCGGCCGTGTCTGCAGCATGGCCAGGGGTGCCCCCCTGCTGCCCCCTGCTTACGGCCCCCGCACTGCCCCCACCTGTCTGCAGCCGTCTCACTCAACTAACCTCTTGTTCCTTCTCTCTCTCCTTCCTCCCTCCCCTCACCCCCACCCCCTTCCCACCCAACTCTCTCTCCTCCACACCCTTCTCTGCTGGTCTTAGCCGGTCCCAGCGCTGCAGCCTGTTCAGTATTCTCCAAGCTCCTGCCCCCAAGTCCTCTTGCCAGTCTCTCCACCCCAGCAGTACAACTTGGTATAAACCCAATTTCCTCTTCTGCTCCTTCTCTGTTGTCCTCCTGTGCTGTGTTTGTGGTGTTTGAGCTTTTGCTGTCAGCTGCAGCACGGCTGCTGCCCACCCTGGGTCTGGGATTCGTGGAGGCTCTGGGGGTCAAGGCAGGAGGAGGGGGCTTGAGGCTTGGGGGAACCCGGGGCTGGGCACTGCCAGAGTGGCTGATGCCAAGCTCAGAGCTCCAGCAGGAAGCCAGGCTGGTGCCCAGCACTGGGGTCCAGGGGCAGCGACTGCCCTGCCCTGCCTGTGCTCTCAGGCAGCTCCTCTGTGTTGGCTCCTCCGGGATCGTTTGGGACTGGTGGACTGGTGCATCCCATGGGATGTGACCTCAGGGCTGGGGTCACCCCTGCCTGTGTGGGGCCCCCCCTAGATGTCACCAGTGTCTGCTTGGAACATCTGGGCCTCCCCCCCCCAGCAGCTCGCATGTCTCTGCCCTGCAGAATGCTTTGTCCGTGGCTGGTCTCTGGGGCTGCCTTGGGCGAGCTGCTCCGCAGGGAGAAGGACTGCAGGCAGCTGTGTCCTCCCTGCTGCTGTCCTTCAGCTCTCCTCCTTCACCCACCCCCTACATGTGCCCACTGCAGGCCGAGGAGCTCAGCAGCCCCTTCGGGCAGATCAGCCTCAGCCGCCAGGGCTCCGCGGAGGCGCCGGATCCTTCCTCGGCCATGTTCCAGTCGTCCCTCATCTCCCAGCACCCCCAGCAGCCAGGATTCATCATGGCACCCCCTGGGCAGCCCATTCCCACCTCCAACTACTCTGCCTCAGGGCACACGGCCCCCACACAGCAGGTGCTGCAGCCCCAAGGCTACATTCAGCCTCCCCAGCAAGTAAGGACACGCAGAGGGCTTGGGGTTGGGGGGGGGAATGCAGCCCTCAGCCCAGAGCTGGCAGGCAAAGGGCTGCTGGGCAGCAGCTCCCAGAGCAGGTCCTTGAGAATGGGTCCCCTCTTCTGCTGTGGCACTTCATGGTGGGGCACTGCAGAGGGGGCACACAGCCTTTGCCAGGCACAGGATGGTCTCTGTCCCCCTTGTCCCCCTGAGCTGTGGCTGTGCCTCTGTGCTCCTGCACCACAGGGCCAGGTGGGATGGGCAGAGGCTGGGCAGGGGGCAGCCAGGGCCCTTGTCCTGGGTGGTTCCCTTCAGCAGAAGCCAGGCCAGGTGAGAGGGAAGTGGCTCTGGGGGAGCAGCATTCCTGGTGCCACTCTCTTCTTGACTTCTCATCTCTGCTTGTCTCCCCCCCCCTGCAGATTCAGGTCTCTTACTACCCTCCCGGGCAGTACCCCAGCTCCAGCCAGCAATATCGATCCCTCACTCACCCAGTGGCCTACAGCTCCCAGCGCTCCCAGCAGCTGCCCCAGCAGTCCCAGCAGCCTGGTAAGGGGCTGCAGGAGAGGGGGGTGGGGGTCTGCTTCCCTTCCCTGCCACTCTCGGTGGCTCCTGAGCAGCCTCCATGCGCTGCCTGGGGCTGGGCTGCTCTTCCCTGGCCTCCCTGCCTGGAGAATCCTCTTGGCTCCACTAAGGGAGGTTAAAACTTGGCTGCAAAGGCTGCCTGGAGCTTTTCCTGCTCCCTGAGCGCTCAGTGAGGTGCTGAAAGGTGGAAATAAAGCCAGGAGCTTCCTCCAGGGCTTTTCATATCTGCACAGGGGGAAGCTCTTTTCCCTCTGTTCAACAAGAAACGAGGAGCAGGGGCAGGGTCTGAGCCCTGATCTGCTTCCCCCAGGGGAAGTGCCAGCCCTGGAGGCTGTTCCTGCTCCTTCCAATCCCATGGCAGCTATTTCAGAGCCCCAAGAAATTTGGGACTCCCAATGTCAACATCAAACTTGGGCTCTTACTGAACACAAACTGAAGGCTTTGGAGCCACAGCTTGGGGTGGGGGACGGGGATGTGGGGGGAGCAGGTTGCAGCTGCTGCTCCATTCCAGCCCTGTTCCCCCAGGTTTACAGCCAATGATGTCCAACCAGCAGCAGACCTACCAAGGTGTGATGGGGGTGCAGCAGGCACAGCCCCCTGGGCTGCTCAACAGCCAGAGGAGCAGCATGGGGGGCCAGATGCAGAGCGTGCTGGGGGTGCAGCAGGCACAGCCCCCAGGGCTGCTCAGCAACCAGAGGAGTGGGGTGGGGAGCCAGATGCAAGGCCTGATGGTGCAGTACACTCCACTGCCTTCATACCAGGTAGGCATCAGCTGCTTGCTGCTGAGGGGGTGCTGGGGTGGGGGGGAGGCTGAGCTGAGCTATGCAGGCCTTGCAGGGTGTGTGCCAGTCCTGTGCCCGAGTGCTGCAGCCCAGGGGGCAGAGTTCTTCACCTTGGGCAGATGCTGCATGCTGGGCAGCTGGTGGGGGCTGTCCACACTTGAGCCTGTGTGGGCCATGCCTGGAGGAGGGCGAAGTGTGGCTGGTACCTTCCCCTCTCATGTTTGCAGCAGAGCTGGGGAGGGTCTCTCCTTGCCTGGGCACAGTTTGCTGTGGGCTCCTGGCATGTCCCCTGCAGGGCCCTCGCTGGTGTCTCTCTGGGGCCAGCTCTGCCAGCTCCTGCTCTGCTGTCATTCTACAGGGCTGCTTCTTTCCTCCCTTCACAGGTTCCTGTGGCCAATGAGTCCCAGAGTGTGGTCCAGCAGCCCTACCAGCAGCCTGTGCTGGTGCCAGCCAGCCAGTCTGTTCAGGGGGGGCTTCAGGCTGGGGGGGTCCCCATCTACTACAGTGTCATCCCACCTGGCCAGCAGAACGGCTCCAGGTACAGCTGCTGCACCTCTGCCCCTGGGCTTCTGCTGGAAGAGCATCACCTCTTGCTCTGGCAGCTGGGGGAGTGCCAGGGCACCAGATGATGTGGTGCCAGAGCTGCCCTGCAGCATCCTGTGCTCCTCAGAGGCATCATGCCAGCACTGTTGGGCTGGAAGAGACCTCTGGAGCTCACCCAGTCCAGGCCTCTGCTCCAGCAGGGCTCCTCCAGCTGTGGCCTCCCTGCAGCTCTGTTCAGCCATCTCAGCCCTGGGGGAGCTGGGGGCTGCCTGCCCTGCTGGTCAGGCTGTTGCCCCCCATGCCCAGCCCCTCACCAGTGCTCTCTCTGCTCCACAGCCCTTCGGTGGGGTTCCTTCAGCCCCCTGGCTCTGACCAGTATCAGATGCCACAGTCCCCATCCCCCTGCAGCCCACCCCAGATGCAGCAGCAGTATTCAGGTAAGAGGGCTGGGGGCTGGCTCTGCCCAGATCAGCTCAGCCTGTGGGGGGGCTGCAGAGGGCACAGCTCAGAGCCAGGTCCAGCAGTGCCTGGCATCTCCTTGTCAGCCAGGATTGGAGGAGGTGGAGGGAGCTGCTGTGGCCTGCAGACTCCCTCTGCTGGCACCGTGGCTTGGTGTCACCAGGGCAGCTGCTGGGACTGGGGAGCAGGGGGTGAGAGGAGCATCAGGGTTGCTGCAGCCTGGCTCAGCTGGGTCCTGGTGAGCTGGCATAGGAGCTGGCACTGGGATCCTCAGGCTCTGTGCCCAGCTCTGGGGTTAGATTCTTTGCCTGAGGTTCTGCTGAGGTACTCAGAGGTCACAACATTGCCCTTCATGTGTCCCCTCTGCTCTCCTTCCTCCCGGGTTACAGAGCAGCACTCTGGTGCCAGCTGGGGTGGTTAGGGGTGGGTACTGGGCAGGCTTTTTGGCAGCCTCCCTGGGCAGGAGTGCCAGAGTTGAGGACACAAGAGTGGGGCTGTAGGGCAGAGTGTGCAGGTGCCCAGAGCTTGGTCAATCTTCCTGCCCTTGTCCCTGCTCAGGTGTGAATCCATCAGGCCCTGGCGTGGTGGTGATGCAGCTGAACGTCCCCAACGGCCCCCAGGGCCCCCAGAACCCCCCCGTGGTGCAGTGGAGCCACTGCAAATACTACAGCCTGGAGCAGAGGGGCCAGAAGCCAGGAGACCTCTACAGCCCTGACACCAGTGCCCAGGTGTGGAGAGGACCTCTGGGGAGAGAGGGGACCCCAGCAGCCCTGCGGGGTGGGTGGGGGTGGGCTGTGGGAGGAGCTGGGAGGAGGTTGGGGTGAGGGGGGGGTTGGTTTCTTCTGCCCAGTATCAGGTGATAGGAGAGGAAATGGCCTGAAAATGTGCCAGGGAGAGGTTCAGGTTGGGCATGAGGAACAATTTCTGTCCTGCAAGAGTGGCCAGAGACTGGCACAGGCTGCCCAGGGTGGGTACTGGAGTGCCCATCCCTAGAGGTGCTCAAGAAACCTGTGGCCACGGCTCCTGGGGACAGAGTTTGGTGGCCACAGTGGTGCTGGGTTGGTGTTGGACTGGCTGCTCTTGGAGCCTGTCTCCAGCCCAACCAGTTCTGTGCTGGGAGGGGGGTGGCTGATCTGGAGGTGGGTGTGGGACTGGTGACAAGCCCTGGGGCTGCCTGCTGCTCTTCCCCCTCCCCAGGCCAGCACCCAGCTGAGCAGTCCCATCACGTCCCCCACCCAGTCCCCGACGCCGTCGCCAGTCACCAACCTCAACAGCGTCTGCACGGGGCTGAGCCCCCTGCCCGTCCTCACCCAGTTCCCCCGGCCCATGGGCCCAGCACAAGGTAAGGGCCAGCAGGGGGCTGGGGCTGCCCGGGGCCTGCCGAGCCCCTCCGACCCCGGGCTGCTCTCGGCAGGTGATGGTCGCTACTCCCTGCTGGGCCAACCGCTGCAGTACAACCTCTCCATCTGCCCCCCGCCCCTGCTCCACAGCCAGCCCAGCTACACTGCGCACCAGGTACGACCCCCACTCCCTTTCCCTGGCCTGGGAGCAGAACGAGACCACCCCCAGCCTGCTCCTGGGCAGCCTCTCTGCAGGCAGGGCTCAGGAGTGGCTGAGAAGTGAAGCTCAGGCTCTGCCTGGACTCTCCTCGATGCGGTCGCAGGATGCCCACCCCACGCTGCTGCTGTCTCTGTGGAGCTGCTGGTGGCAGTGGAATCCCTTGGGGCCTGGCAGCAGGCTGAAATTCCATCCTGCTCCCAGCTTTGCCCAGAAGTGTCAGCTCCAAGCCCTTGGAGCTGTGGCTGTGCCCTGATCTCTGCCCTACCCAAGTGTGGGGTCACTGGAGGTGGCAGGGGCTCAGGCTTCACCTGAGCATCTTCATTCCCCTTCCCAACCGTGGCCCAGTCAGGTCTGGCTTTGCTGCCCTCTCTGGGATGCTCTGTGGAGCTGTGAGGCTGCAGTGGATCCTCAGGTGATCCACTCCTGCTTTTCCTCTTCAAGGGGCAGACTGGAATGAAGCATGGAAACCGCAGCAAGAGACAAGCCCTCAAGTCAGCATCCACTGACCTTGGCACCAGCGACATAGGCAAGTGGCCTTCCTAAGCAGTTCCCCACTGCCCCCTGCCCCTCTCCTGCAGCCCACACGAGGTGGGGGTGCAGCAGAACTGGTCCCAGCCAGCAGCACCTAGAATCACAGAATCAGTCAGGGTTGGAAGGGACCACCAGGATCAGCCAGTTCCAACCCCCCTGCCATGGGCAGGGACACCCTACCCTAGAGCAGGCTGCCCACAGCCTCATCCAGCCTGACCTTAAACACCTCCAGCCATGGGGCCTCAACCACCTCCCTGGGCAACCACTCTCATGATGAAGAACTTCCTCCTCATCTCCAGCCACCTGTTGGCAGGTGGGACAAGGCTTGCTCAAGACCTTAGAAATGCCTGCACTGAGCAAAGCTCTGTAGGGAGAATGGGGAGGAACTGCTGGAGAGTCAGGGGTGAGCTCCTGCTGGGGCACCTGGGCCCCATTCCTGCCCCTGGGAGGGCTGAAAGGATGCAGCTGGCAGAAATCCTGGGATCTTGCTGGCAACAGAAAGTGAGCTCCTACCACTGCCTCCTCAAGCAGTCTCTTCTGCCAGGCAACCAGGAACAGAACGAGGGGACACAGCCTCAAGCTGTGCCAGGGCAGGCTCAGGCTGGATGCTAGGAGGAAGTTGTTGGCAGAGAGAGTGATTGGCACTGGAATGGGCTGCCCAAGGAGGTGGTGCAGTGCCCATGGCTGGAGGTGTTGAAGCCAAGCCTGGCTGGGGCACTTAGTGCCATGGTCTGGTTGGGTTGGGCTGGCTGAGCTTGGAGCTCTCTGCCAACCTGCTGGATTCTGTAAGTGCCACTCCTCCCTCACCCTTCCACTTCCCAGTGGGGCCAGGAGCTGCAGAACCTTTGCAGTGGGCTCTGGGATATTCCAGAGGTGGAAGTCCCCCACTGGATCGTTTCACTCCATAGGGGAAGGGTCTCCTTGGTGCCCACCCTGGAGGGTCTCCACTTGGCCATCCTATTGAGAGGCACAGGGCTGGCATCTGCCCGCAGCGAGACAGGGCCTGCTGCTTGGGCATGAGCCAGGCAGCCTGGCAGGGACGCAGCCTTCAGTGGCTCTCTGTAGGCTTCAGGCTTGTCCCCCATGTCACCTCCACGTCACCAGCAGCCCCAGCAGCTGGCTGCAGGGGGCCCTTTAAGAGCTGCCCCCTCCCCATGCCTGGCGTGCCCCTCGCATGCCACGTTAATATTAGCAACGAATGCAGCCCCGCGCTGAGCCCGCAGCCAGGGCGGGCAGCAGGAGCCCGTGGGTACCACCCAGCAGGGGCAGGGAGGCTGCCAGGGCACTGGGCACACGAGGGGAGCCTCTTTCACCCGCGGGGGGGAGCACACGGGGCAGGGTCACGCTGAGGATCCACACAGCCTGAGGTCCTCCAGAGATCCATGGAAGGGGTTGGGCTGGAAGGGACCTTCAGGATCATCCAGCTCCGAGCCCTGCCAGGGGCTGGGGCACCTCTGCCTAACCCAGCTGGCCCAAGGTGCTGTGCCACTCTGCTCTGTGCCCACCACTGCCACCCTGCGTGTCCCCTCTGCTGCCACTCTGCCGTGTCCTCACCACTGCCACTCTGCTGTGTGCCCACCACTGCCACTCTGCTGTGTGCCCACCACTGCCACCCTGCGTGTCCCCTCTGCTGCCACTCTGCCGTGTGCCCACCACTGCCACTCTGCTGTGTGCCCACCACTGCCACCCTGCGTGTCCCCACCACTGCCACTCTGCTGTGTGCCCACCACTGCCACTCTGCTGTGTGCCCACCACTGCCACCCTGCGTGTCCCCTCTGCTGCCACTCTTTGTGTCCCTTCTGCTGCCACTGCCCCCTGCCCACTACTGCCACTCTGCCCCGTGTCCACTACTGCCAATCTCCAGCGTCCCCACCACTGCCACGTCCCCACCCCTGCCACTCTGCTGCGTGCCCACCGCTGCCACCCTGCATGTCCCCACCACTGCCACTCTTTGTGTCCCTTCTGCTGCCACTCTGCCCTCTGCCCACTACTGCCAGTCTCCTGCATCACCACTGCTGCCACTCTGCCTCCTGCCCACTACTGCCAGTCTCCTGCATCACCACTGCTGCCACTCTGCCTCCTGCCCCCCGCTGCCACTCTGCTGTCTCCCGCAGTGCTGGGCCGAGTGCTGGAGGTCACCGACCTGCCCGAGGGCATCACCCGGACAGAAGCTGACAAACTCTTCACCCAGCTGGCCATGGCCGGCGCCAAGATCCAGTGGCTCAAAGAGACTCAGGGGCGGCGAGGAGACGGCGGCGGCGGCGGCGGCGGAGGGGACAGCCCCGGGACGGCGGAGAACGGGCGGCACAGCGACCTGGCGGCTCGGTACACGGTGGTCGCGGTGTTCCCTAGCCCCGTAGCCGCCCAAGACGCCTCCGTACGCCTCAACAGCGCCCCCAGCCGGTTCCGCCTGCGTGTGGCCAAGCGGAGCCTCGACCTGCGCGTCCTGGAGCGAGCCAGCTCCCAGTAGGGCACCGGGGAGGGGGGGGGGGTGATGGGGGTAGGGTGGGCACTCCCTGCCCGCACCCCCTAACCCCCGGTTCTTCTTCTTCCCCCCCCTCCCTCCTCCCTTCCTGGCTGTATTTATATGGACAGAATGAAGAGACAAAGGACAAAAAAAAAAACCAAACCCAACCAGAAAAAGGATTTTTTTTTTTTAATTCTTGGCATTGATCTCCTCGGGGGCAGTGGTGCCCCCCCCCGTGCCCCCCCTCCCCGTGCCCGCCGCCCCCTGCCCTCTGTCCGTGGTTGTGCTGAGCACTGTGTTGAGCTGCACATACAGCTGCTGGTTGCTGTGGTCACTGCACACTTTATTTAATCTGGGGAGGGGGAGGGGGGGGCTGGAGTGGGAGATGTTTGGTTTTTTTTTTCGGGGGGGGTTGGTTTGGTTTGGGGCAAGAGGAGAGGAAGTTTTTAAATACAAAACCCAACCTTGGCCGTGGCTTCTCTTGCTGCTTTCCACTTCTCTGCCAGCACTGGTGCCAGGGCTCTCAGTGGTGTCTCTGTGGGGTGGGGGGGGCAGCTAAGGAGACAAAGGGGCACTCACAGGAGCTCCTGCCCAGCTCCTCTGTCCCTCTGCTTGGCATGCAGGAGGGCTGCAAGCTGGGCAAGGCTGGGAGGTGAGAGCAGGAGAGGAGCACAGAGCACCTTGGCCTGGGACTGGTGTCCCCCCTGCACTGTAGCCTCTTTGCCCAGCTGCTGGGCAGTGGCACAAACTGGGCACAGGGTGCCCCCCTGCCAGCAAGCAGCAGGTTCCTCCTGCTTACTGCCCCCAGGATGATGGGTGCAGGTCTGCCTGTGTGCCCTGTGGGTACAGGATGGGGCTGGCACTGCCCTCACCGTGGCATTGCACACAGCAGCTGAAGCCTCTTGTAGTGTCTAGATGCCACCTTCAAGAGCTGGTGCCAAGGGGAGAGGTAAGAGCTGCCTGAAAGGGGGGTGGGTTCCAACCCCAGGCTTACTATAAACTCCTGCCCCACTGCCACCCACAGCCTGGCAGAGACACAGCTCCAGAGCCTCTGGCACTGGGGTGCCCTCATCCACTTCCAGGGACCTGGCACCCTCTGCAGGCTGGGGAACACACCAGAGTTGGCTGCCAGAGGAGAGGGTCCAGGGCAGCCCCGAGAGCTGCCCATGGGAGACCCCAACTCTGCCCTTCTCCCCCTGCCAGCTGCAGAGACCTCAAGCGGCAGAGCAAAGGAGAGCTGAGGGCTGCAGCACTCAGTGTGCCCCACGCCGGGCACGGGGGGGTGGGACCTTGGCACACCCAGCAGCCCACTAACGCAAATAGCCAGCGGCTCCTGTCCCCCCTCCCTGCTGCTGTCCCCTCCCTCTGCTCCTGCCCCTCCTGCTGCCCTCCAGGCTCACCCATGGGCTCCAATTTCTCGGCGTCAGCCTCCGCCAGCGCTCAGCTGTTGTCCCCCCTGGTCTGTCACTCTGCCACTCTGTCACTCCTTCTCTCCACGGCACTTGGGGGCAGCTGCCCCCCTCCCTGCACACCCAGCAGAGAGACCTGGGGGCTCCACAGCCAGCTGGGCCACAGCACCCCAACATCAGCCACCCCTCGAGGGCTTTTCCATCGAGGGAGGAGAGCTTCAGACGCAGCCTGAGTGAGTTTCCCTGCTTGGCTTCCCCCTTACCATGGCACTGCCCTCCCCCACCCCCTCCCCGGCCCTCTGCTGCAGCCATGCAGCTGGACTCCAGGGTCCTCCACCCTCCCCCTCAGCCCAGGCCTCCCTGCCCCCCGTTGCTGCTCCTCTGAGGGTCATCCTGGTTGGTTTCCATGGGGGGCATCTCATGGGGGGGGTGCCACCATCAGTAGCGGTGTCTGGGTGGGACTGTGGGGCTGGCCGATGGTCAGAGTTGGCATCAGACATGCTTTAGAGGATGCCAGAGCAGCTCCTGCCCCCGTGGTGGCTTGGAGCTCCTGTGCAGGAGGCTGCAGGGCTGTGTGGTGATGCCAGAGGGTGTCACAACCATGCTTGTTTGCAGTTAATGGTCAGAGGGAGATGCCCAGACAGGGGTGGGCACCTGTAGGTAAACCAAGGGCTGACTGGCTCACAGCGCTTGGCACCACATCCAGCAGTGGTGCTGTGCCAGCTGGGCTTGAGCTGCCATTCCCCAGCCTGCACAGCCGGGCACAGTGGGTGCCCAGGCACTCAGCAGCAGCAAGACTGGTCCTTACTGGGACAGGAGCTGCAGGCAGGGTGGCAGCAGTCGGTGCTGCTGGGGTAGAGCTGGGTGATGGCTCAAGAGATGCTTCCCGTGCAGCAGGGTCTGGCCATTCCTGTGCTCATCGGGCACCTGCAAGTGGCAGCAGCCCCAGCCAAGGTGATGTCTCTCTTTTGACCTCCTAGCATGACAGAGAAGGAAGTGCCAGAGCCACCAGCTTCACCTGCTTCAGGTGGGAAACCCAAGAGCCGGGTAAGTGGGTGCCCACTGGGCAGCCTGGGTGGGTGAGGGAAGCCACCCACCTGGCCTGGTCGCTGCCTCAGCCGCAGGAGTCCTTGTGGGGCCAGGGATGCCTGGTGGGATCCTGACCCAGCAGGGCACCGGGTGGGTATTTCCCAGCCTGGCTCTTCCCCAGGCTGCCCACATCCACGTGGTGCCCAGGAGGTACCTCCCGAGGCCAGGAGGAGGCTTCCTGTTCTCACAGCATCTCTGCCCCTTGGTGCCTGAGGAAGGGTCTCCAGGTTAGAGTGAGGGGGCAGGGAGCCAGGCACCAGCTGCTCTGCCCACCCTATGCCATGCATCCTCTCCTGCCCCAGCAGCTGCAGAAGCTGAAGCAACTCTTCCAGCGGAAACCCAAGGAGGAGATGGCACCAGAGCCACAACCCAACGGGGAGCTGGTCAGCCCCTCGGGGGGACCCATCTACTACATCTATGAGGATGAGGAGGAGGAGGAAGAAGAGGAGCCCGAGCCGCCGCCCGAGCCGCAGAAGCTGGTCAATGACAGACCGCACAAGCTCCGGGATCACTACTTCAAGAAGCCCAAGTTCTGCGACGTCTGTGCCCGCATGATCGTCCGTGAGTCTGGGGGCTGGGGGCCGCGGGCAGGGCGAGGGCTAAGGCTGGCCAGGAAGGGTTCCGGCGCAGCCGACCCGCAGCGGCGGTGCCACAGCAGTGCCACAGTGTCCCATTGCTTCTCCTCCCTACCCTCCCCGACCCCCTCCCATCGCCGCCAGTCAACAACAAATTTGGCCTGAGGTGCAAGAACTGCAAGACCAACATCCACCACCACTGCCAGTCCTACGTGGAGATGCAGCGCTGCTTCGGCAAGATCGTGAGTGTGCCCCGGCCCCGAGCCTTCCGCCTGCCCCTCGGGCACCTGCTGCCAGGGAGCGGCCAGCTTGGTCCTCATGGGCGTCACCCAGGTGCCGTGAACTGGGACCCACCTCTCCTCCTGGCTCCGAAGAGGACACCCAAGCACCGCATCGCTGCTGGGTGCTCACCCTTAGGGCCCGCTCAGCTATCCCGGGAGGACCCTCGGGCGTTGGGGGGTGGTTGGTGATGCTCTGCCCCCCCTCTCTCCTGGCAGCCCCCAGGCTTTCGCCGCGCGTACAGCTCCCCCCTCTACAGCGACCAGCAGTCTGCCTGCAGCAAGGACCCCCTCTGTAAGTGCTGCCCCAGGCTGGGCTGCCCCCACCCCCTGCTGCCCCCGCGCTGAGCGCCTCCCTCCCAGCATCCCTGTCCCCAGCAGCAGCCAACAGGAGCGACCCCGTGTTCGAGACGCTGCGGACGGGAGTCATCATGGCCAATAAGGAGCGCAAGAAAGGGCAGGAGGACAAGAAAAACGTGAGTGTGGGCACCCCCCACCCGCACCCCGCTGCTGCCCCACCCCCCCTGCCCGCTCTGCACCCCTGACAGCTCTCTGCCTGCAGCCTTTGGCTGCTATGATGGACGAGGAGCCAGAGGCTGCGAAGCCGGAAGGAGGCAAGGCTGAGGCTGGTGAGTGATGCCTGGGACGGGGAACTGAGCTCCAGCCACCAGCGTGGGGCAGGGAGGGAGCCTGATGGGGAGGCTGCACCTGGGGGTGCACCAGGCTGGGGTTTGCCCTGCAGAAAGGGAGTCTTTGGGTCTCCACCCTGGGGCTCTCTCTGCTTCCCTTTGTCGGGTGGAGGAGGTCCTTGGGAGGAGCACCAGGCGATGTGACCTCCCTCCTCCCGTCTGCAGGCACCTCTGAAGGGGACAAGAAGGCTGAGAAGAACCCAGCAGATGACAAGGTAGACACCATCCCCCCCTCTGCACCCCAAGGCGTTGCAGCAGGGTGGGCAGAGGCTGCAGGGACCTCCCTGCTGGGCTCCTCAGGGTTGTCCTCAGCTTCTCTGGGCCCTGAACCCCTCTTTCCCCCCACCCAGAGCAAGAAGCCGCAGCCAGGCTACCCCCAGTCCCACTACTTCGTGGCACTTTACCGCTTCAAAGCCCTGGAGAAGGATGACCTGGACTTCCCGTAGGTGCCCAGCCATGAGTGGGCACAGGGGTGAGGAGGGCAATGCCCAGTGGGCATCAGGAGAAGTCTTCACCTCAGCAACAAGGCTCTCAGGGTCAGGAGGGGTCTGTGAAGGAAAGGAAGGGGAGACCAAGGGAGGGAGGGCAGGAGTCAGAGCCACGTTGGTGCCACTTTGGGTCTGCTCTGCCTTGCTCAGGGGCTGCACATTGAGCTGGAGCCTCTCCTCCCCCTGTGCCACCTCTCCCAGCTCTCAGGTTTTGGGCACAAGCCTCAGCTCCAGGGCTCCTGGTTGCTGTCCTGTGGTTCCATGGTCTTGCTGTATTGCCACTGGTTTCTTGCACCCCCATGCTTGAGGCTTTGTCCCCTGTGGGGTCTGCATTTCTCAGCCCACCCTGGAGATGGGGCTGGGGGCAGAGCAATTCTCCATCCAGGGTCGTGGGGGGGGGGGTGGGGGGGTGGTCCCTTGCACTGAGCCCTCCTTTGCATTTGCAGGCCAGGGGAGAAGATCACAGTGGTGGATGACTCCAACGAGGAGTGGTGGAGGGTAAGGCTGCTGTGCTCTGAGCACCGAGGACAAAGGCGCAGGGGAGAGGTCAACCTAAGGGTGGGAGACAACCTCCTAAACGTGCTGGCTCCACCTGCAGGCTCCTTAGCAGCGGGAGCGGTGCAGATGGGCTCCAGCCTCCTTCCTGGTGCCCATCAACTGACTTCTTCCAGGGGAAGATCGGTGAAAAAGTTGGCTACTTCCCCCCCAACTTCATCATCCGGGTGCGGGCGGGCGAGAGGGTGCACAAGGTGACCCGGTCCTTCGTGGGCAACCGGGAGATCGGGCAGATCACGCTCAAGAAGGACCAGGTGAGATGGCACCACCAGCTCCCAGCCTGTGCCACTCCGACCCCTACCAGTGCCTCTACCCCAGCCTCCTGGCACTGCGCCCTCCCAGCCACCCCACCCAGCCTGAGGGCTCCCTCTGGCTCTGTGGGGGGTCCCAGGAGCCTCACTCGCCCCCCCTCTTGCCCCCCAGATCGTGGTGCAGAAGGGTGAGGAGGTGAATGGCTACGTCAAGGTCTACACCGGCCGCAAAGTTGGACTCTTCCCAGTGGGCTTCCTGCAGGAGATCTGAGTGGGGCAGCATCCCAGGGCCCTCCAGCTTGTGGGGGGCACAGATGCATCCTGGCTGCAGGGAGCTGCCAAGGCTGGGCAGGGATGGGGATGGGCACCCCTGTCCCCCCCCACCCTGTGCCTGCAGGGATGGGGTCTCTGGTGAGGACCGAGGACTGTGGGAGGTGCACCTCCAGCTATTTCCCTCGTGGGTATTTTGGTGCCTTCAGAGACGTTGGGTGCAAGGAGAGGGCACCCCCAGACTCGCTTTGGAGGCCACCCAGCCTCTCCTCTGCCAGAGGTGGTGGGCACCGGGTGCCTCAGGGGGCTCAGCATGGTCCTGTCTGGCTGCTGTGTGTGACCCTGTGCTTGGCAATACAGCTCTGCCTCCCCACCCGAGAGCCCTGCTTTGGATTCTGGGGGGGTCACTGTGGGGGGCTGCTGGTGGCCCCATCTGCTGTGGCCTGGGCCAGGAGGCTGCCCACTGCATGCACACACAAGAACCAGCCCAGCCCAGGCTGGGACGTGAGGAACAATTTCTGCACCTTGAGAGGTGCCCAGGCCTGGCCAAGGTGCCCAGGGCAGTGGTGCGGTGCCCATCCCCGGAGCTGTGGTGCTGAGGGCCGTGGGTTGGTGGTGCCCTGGCGGGAGGGCTGGACATGACAATCTCCAAGGTCTCTTCCATGCCAATCCGTGACCCCCTCCCCCCCTCGCAATGCAAGCCCCAGGACCCCATGCAGGACCCTCTACGGCTGAGCTCTTCATGTCCCAGCTGGAAGCTTTCCCCCGCCGGGGGCCAACCCTCCCGGCCAAGCGCTGGCACAGGGCCCGGCACAGCCCAAATAGGGCCCGGGACCGACAGGTGACGGAGCGGGGACAGGACGAGTCCTTGGGACGCCAGCACCGAACAGGTGCCCGGGAGGGGGCCGCGGCCGCCGGTGACGTCCCGGAGCCGTGACGCCAGCGGTTACCATAGCGACGAGAAGGGGGTGGCGGGGGGAAGGGGGGGGGAGGCTGCTACAGGTCACCATGGCGACAGGCAGCGGCGGGACGGGGACCACCCGGTACCGGCGAGGAGGGTCGCGGCGGCACCCGGGGGCTCCAGGGGCGCTGCCGTAGTGCTGCCGCCAGGGGGCGCTGCGGACGCGCCGTGCGCCCACGCCGCATGCAAATGCATGCAAACCACATGCAAATGACCGCGCGTTATGGCGCCCCCTGGCGGACGGCTCGCAGCGTTGCGCACACTGAACGCTGAGCTGCCCCCTCCCGGTCCCGGTTCCTAGGACTCGCCGCCGCCCAGCCGGGGGGGCGCTTCCTGTCCGTGTTCCGTCAGCCCTGCCCCGGAGCCCGCTGCTTGCTGAGCCTCGTCCTTGTCGCTCGCTGCCACCGCCATGAATATGCACAGCCAGGCCCTCGCTGGGAAGGGAGGTTCAAGGATGAAGGCCTCCGACACAGACCGCAGTCCCCACCGGGAGGGCGTCGTGGTGCTGCCGGTCCCGCTGCTCCACAGCCATCACCACCGAGGCTGCCCCGGGAGGCATCGGCAGGGGCCGGGGGGGGGCGCCCCCAGCTGCGGGAGCAAGCCAGGGTGGAGGGGTGGAGGGCATGGGGCTGGCTCTGCTCGCCCCAGCGCTCTGCTGCCGTCTTCTTCCACTAACTGGGCTGTACTGGGGCTGCTGGTGCCCAGGGAAGGGCACACAGGAGGCGGCGCCCCCAGGGGGCTTCCTGCCACTCATGGAGGGGGCGGGGGGAGTGATCACTTCGCGGTCCTCAGACCGGGCTCAGCCCAACTTAACCTCTGCCAGGTCCTGCTGGCACCACCAAGAGCCGAGGGCTGCAGCTTCTCCCGTGTCTGGAGGTGTCCCCGAGGCTGCTGCTGGATGGGGTTCAGACGCCTGGACCCCCACATTGAGGTCTTCCTCCCAGTCCCAGCATCTCAAGCAGCAGCTGGGAGAGAAGCTGCTGCAGGGCAGCAGAGAGTGATGGTGAAACTGGGGCGGGGGGGGGGGAGGGGGGGGTTGGGGGGCAGGAGGGGGCCATGCACCGCTCCAGGGACTGTTCCCTCCTGCTCACTCCCATCTCTGCCTCCTGTCAGACAGCTTCTAAATGCCGAACCATTAAAATTTTCCACCTCATTTGCAGCTCCTCATACGGTTAATTTTACTGGGCCTGTCTATTTATTTATTTGCAGAGCCCTGCGGGGGGGTGAGGGCTGGAAGCTGATTTGCTGCATCTGAAGAGTAGGGAGGGGAGGAGGGGAAACCACCCAGGGAAGGGGGGAGGGCTTCAGCTAATTTAACAGCTGAAGAGAACAACTTAATTAGAGTCATCTGGAAAACTGGGTAAAACCCCTTCACCAGCCTCCCCTTCACCAGCCTCCCCTTCACCAACCTCCCCTTCACCAGCCTCCCCTTGCCTGCCAGCGCTGTGCACAGGACAGGGCTTGCTGTGGGGTGGGGAGGAGGGGGGGGGGGGGGGGGGGGCGGCGCTGGGACCCAGCAGATGTCTTTCATTTACATCCAGGACCTAAATGGATTGAGCAGAATTTAATAGGAAATTAAGAGGTTGGATCCTTTCCCCTCCCCACTTCCACCTTCTGCATCCCAGCTGCCCAGGTTGTTGCCCACCGCTGGGTGCAGCCCCTCTGCCCACCCTGCCCCTTCCTGGGATGGGTGTGAGGGGCAGGCAGAGGTGGAGGGGAGTGGTTTTCATCTGATGGATGATGGCTTGAGGGTGCCAAGGCCTCCCTGCGTGGGCAGGTTGGGTGTGTGAGGGCCTCTGCTCTCCTGCTGCAGGCACAGCTCCTCCAGGGGCAGCCTGGGACGCACCCATCTGGGCACGGCCGCGTGGCACAGCTTCAGACTTTGGTCTTGCTCTTGTTTTGATGCCATTCCTGGTGCCCGCGGCTCGGTGGTGAGGCAGCTGTTTGCAGAGCAAAGCTGCCACTCTGCCAGCCCCGGAGCAGGCTCAGGGTCTGGCTGCTAACATCCCCCAACCCCCCTCGACCCTGGGCTACGCGAAGGGCTCTGCTGTCCGCCCCACCCCGGGTAGCACACAGCGGGGACGTCAGGATGGAGGAGCCGCCTTGACCTGCCAGATTAATCACCTCCATTCCTCTCTGCGTCTCGGGAAAGGTCAGGAGGAGTCTCTGCGAGGCCCAGAAATTAATTGGAATCGCTCTGGTCTCGTGCTGGATCCATGGATCCATTCATCATCCCCAGCAGCAGACCGGCGTGGAGGGGACGGGGGGCACCTGCCTCCTGCCCACCCCTTTGGGGATGCAGGTGAGGACAAGCGAGCCCCAGGGACTGATGAGGCTTGGGGAGGTGTGTGTGGGGCGGGGGGGGGGGATGGATGGGTGCTGCACTGCACACACCTCCCTAGCCCTGTCCCCACGAGCGGCTCCCCACTGCCTGCCCAAGCAGCCTGGCCCTGGGCTGCTTCCATCTGCCGGCACCGTCTCCTGCCGGCACCGTCTCCTGCCGCCCGGCAGATGCGGCGCTCGGAGGTTGTTCTCCATCTCCACGCAGGGGGAAAAGAAAATAAATGCATTAAACTAAACTAAAGTGTCTCAGCTCCCCACCTGCCCCCCCCCCCGCCGTAAATCAGCATAAATGCAATTTACATATTCATGGTATTTATCCAATAACTGTCCTGTCCCAGATTAAATGTGCCCTGGGGATCGCCAGGGCTCCTTATCTGTGCCAGGGGGCTCCCGGGAAGGAGCAGCTCCGCTCGGGGAACCGAGCAGCAGTGGGGGGGGGGGGGGGGGGGGCTGCTCCTCAGCCTTCATCTCTCCCGCTCCAGGCGAGTCCTGCGAGAGGAGCTCGGAGGGGGGAGCTGGGCAGCAGCCGTGTCCCACAGCTCCCACGCACACACATCCTGGGCCAGTGCCTCTCCATCGCTGTCACCCACCTGGCCCAGTGCTTCTTGGGGCTGCTTCTGTCCTTGTCTTGTGCCCATTCCCTTCCTTTCCCTTCCCCTCCCCTCCACCAGGTGCTGCCTGGGGAGGTCCCCACACAGCTCCCTTCACCTTGTGTCCCACTCGCCCCCCACCAGGTAGCAGCATGAGCAAAGAGAGGGGCCACATCCTGCACCCACACCTGGCGGGGGGGGGGACACAGTTATCTTCCAACTCGGCTCCCAGGGAAGGGCAAGAGAGGACCTGGCGAGGTTTGGGGGGCTTAGATGTCCCCAGCATTGTGGTGCTCCCCCCTCCTTGTGTGTCCCCACACACACGGCCCCCCCCCAGCTCCCACTTTGACAGGTCCTTGTCAGCCCTAATGACCAGCTCCGAGTCCAGCTGGCCCCCAGGGCTCAGTGCTGAGCTCGTTAGGGGGGATTTAATGAGGGCAGGCGGCAGGCAGTGCCTCTGGCTGTTTGTCACTGGCTGCCTGCTCAGACCCCAAACCATACTGCACAGACCCTTCCCTCCGGCATGGCCCAGCACGGTGCCCCCCCAACCCCAGCGCTGAACCCCCTGCCCTTTTAGGGGCTGCCAGTGCAGGCTCTGGAGCCCATGACACCAGCACCGAGTCTGTGGGGTTGCCCCACATCCAGGCTGTGCCCCCCGGGGACAGAGAACCACGCTGGGGGGTTTTGCATTGGTACACCCCCTCCCTTTGCCCCCCCCCCCCAGTGCTGTGAACACCTCAGTAAGGGAGGAGAGATGGGGGGGGGGGAAGCTGGGCAGTGCCCCCTTCCTGCCCCTGCTCCAGGCTGCCTTGATCTCTGCGGTGCTGCAGAGCAGGAGCAGCACTGCTCAGGCTTGGGGGTGCAGAGGAGTTTGGGGGACCTTGAGCTGTGGGGTAGGAGCAAGAGGCACCAGAAAAGGCAGATTTTGGGGTGGCTGCAGAGTGAGGGGCAAAGGAGGCTGCAGCCAGGGCACAGAGGGGCATAGCATGGGGGGCGTGGGACAGTACTGCCTCCTGAGGCCGGGGGGATGGACAAGCCACTGCCACGTGTGCCAGGTCCTGGGGGCTGCGTGGTGCTGGCACAGGGTTGGTGGCAGCTGTGGGCTGTGCTGGGGCAGGGGCGGCTCAGCCCTGTGTGGCAGGCAGCAGTGGGGAGAGCTCAGGTGCCTCAGCCCTTCCTGGGGATGGAATCGAGGTGGGAGGGAGGGTGGGGGGGTGGGGGGGTGGTGGTGTGAGCTTTGTGCCCGGGGGTCCCGTCTGCAGTTTGCAGCGTCTCTGTGAGCAGCCAGGAGCCCTCCTTGGCTCCACAACAAGCTGCGTAAACAGGAGCCTGCGGGCAGCGTTAATTAGTTAAATATTTGGCAAAGGAGGAGGCACAGACAGGATCTGCAAGAGCTGGGGGGGGGGGACACACATTTCGTGCTGTCACCTGCCCCCACTGCAGAGCAGGGCTGGGGAGGGGGGATGGTCGCATCCTGCTGGCTTGGCCGGTGCTGGGCTCATTGCTTGCCAGCAGCACCCAGCCCAGCCTTCCTCTTCCCAAAGGCTGCTGCTGAAGAGAGACACCCCCAGGGACCCCCTCCCCTCCCCATCACCCCTCAGCTCTCTCTGAGCCATGCAACCCAGCACCTCCTTGCCCAGCCTCGAGTCTCTGGGTGGTGAGATGCCACTCTTCTCCCTGGCACCCAAGTTGACCTCATCAGCCTCTCCCATCACCTCTGTGGTCCAGTCACACCCGACACGGGCATTAGTCAGGGCCTGGGGAGGGGAATGTCCTGGTCGGGGGGGGGGGGAGGGGGTGCATTTTGACCAGCTCCTGAGCACTGTCAGAAGGAGCAGAGGACAATCCCTGTGCCACCTGCTGCTCCCACCCTGGCTCCTGACCTCCAGACTGTGGGGTCCACCCTCCCAAATCATTAAGCAAGGCTGCAACACCCTGAAGCCTGGCTGGGGAGTGCCAACCGTGTGCAGGCTCTGTCCCCACAGCCCCGGTGGTGTGAACTAAATCCATCCTAATTAGCACTGATTTGCATGGGGAAATGAAAATTAATCTAGCCTGGGTCTATTGGAATTAGCCATTCTGGTTGGGCACAGCTGAAAGTGGCAGACATCCTTAGGGGGGGGGCAGGTCTTGGTCTGGCAGAAAGCTGTCTGGACACACCCCACCCCACCCCCCCCTCTTCCCTCCCAAGCTCTATTTTGGGGCTCCTTGCTCAGCACCACCAGGCTCTGCATGGTGACAGCACACAGAGGTGGAGCAAGCACCAGCACAGGGCTTGGATCCTTGCCCAAGCACCCTCTGGGCTGGCACGGTGCGTGGGGGGGACATCAGTGCACCCCACTCATCCCCAGCCACCCACTGAGGGTCCATAAGTCGTGGGGTACAGCAAACAGCCCCTGTCTGCCCCAGCTGTTGGGGGCATGGTGGGAAGGGAAGATGCCAGCGCTGGCATCTCCAGGGTGAGATGATCTGTGAGGCCTCCAGGGTGCCCTGTTGCTGAGGGGGATGTGCCCATGGGTGTGCCCCATGGGTGTGCCCCGTGGGTGTGCCCCGTGAACGTGCCCAGTGCGTGTGCCCCCCACACATTGCTCTGGGGTGCACATCGTTGTGGAGGTCGAGGGAAGAGCATTGTGGAGGTCGAGGGAAGAGCCCTGCTCATGCTGCCTTCGGAGACCTCTGGCCCCGGCTGTCCCCTGCCACCGGCGGTGCCTGGCCCGGGACTGCCACCGTGGCTCATTGCTATGGGTCTGCGGTGGCACCAGAGGCAGATTTGCCACCGAGCTCATGAAAGATTGAGGAGCAGAAAGCATCCAGGCAGGAGCTGTGCCCGCCAGGACTGGGGGTGGCACAGCGTGGGCAGGTGGGTGTCGGTGGCAGGATGGGGTCTGATGCCTGTCACTTTGTCACACCCTCCTTGGTGTGACCCTGCCAGCCCAAACGTGGCCACCCCTCTGTGCCTACGTCTTCTGTCGCTGCAGGAGGCCCCAGACCTTGGCCAGGCCTGTCCCCGCGTCCCATCATCAGCTCCGGGGACACAGCAGGATGTGGTCCCCCCCTCCCTTTCCTTGCTGGCTCCAGGGATTTCAGCCTGGCTGACAGGAGCAAGACCTCCAGCTCCTGCCGCTTCATTTGCAAGTCAACCAGGAGCCGCCGGTGGTGGCAGCGGTGGCAGAGGCTACCTGGTCCAATCTACCTGGGGACAGCGATGGGGACATCCCCGAGGAGGGGTGGGGGGACACCCTCTGGGGGGATGCTGTGAGGACAGAGCAAAGCTTGTGGCAAAGGACCGAGCCCACCCTCGATGGTTCTGTGATTACGTAGGGTTGTGCCTCCCTTCCGCGGGGCTCCTGCGGTTGAGGGGGGTGGAGGTGGTGGGGGGGGGGTGTTTGATTTGTGCCGAGCTGTTCTGGCCCCCCCTCGGAGGGCTGTAAACACTCAATTAAGCCGAAGCTGCCGGCCTTGCCTGGGCTGTGGCTGCGGGTAATGATGTGGGTTTGGCGGTGTCAGGCGCTGCGGGGAAGCGAGATTACAGCTAATTGGAGCCGCCCCCCCCCCGGCACTGGCCCTTCGGCGGCTGCTGCAGCTGCCGCGTGACAGCAGCCCCTCCCCAAAACCCCCCAAATCTACACCCACGGGGCGATCCAATACCCCCCCCCACCGCACATCTGCATCCACAGGGAGCTCCGACCCCCCCCCTCCCGCACATCTGCATCCACAGGAGCTCCGACACTCCCCCCCCCCCATCTACATCCACAGGGAGCTCCGAGCCCCCCCTCCCGCACATCTGCATCCACAGGAGCTCCGACACTCCCCCCCCCCATCTACATCCACAGGGAGCTCCGACCCCCCCCTCCCGAACATCTGCATCCACAAGGAGCTCCGACACATCCCCTCCAATCTACATCCACAGGGAGCTGCGACCTCTCCGCACATCTGCACCCAGAGTGCTCCAACACCCCCCCCACACATCTGCATCCACATGGTGCTCCGACACCCCCCCTCCCCCCCGGCACATCTGCATCCACAGGGAGCTCTGACACCCCCCTCCCACACATCTGCACCCAGAGTGCTCCAACACACCCCCCCCCAGCATGTCTGTGCCCTCCCCACCTCCAGTCTTCACCCACCTGGGCTGGGGTGGAGGTGGCACAGACCTGGATGGAGCACCCAAGGGCTCTGTGCTGTGGGTGGGAGCCAGCCTGGCCCGGTGCAACTGGGTCCCCCTCCGGCCCTGGGGGGCTTCGGGGAGCTTTCTGGGAGAACATCTGAGAAGCTTCTGAGGAGGTTTTGGGGACTCTTCTGGGAGCCACTGGGAGCTTTGGAGGAGCCTTTGGGGAGCTTTAGGGGAGCTTTTGGGGAGCTTGTGGGGAGTTGAGGAAGGGTCCAGGTCTTTGGGGGAGCTTGTGGTGAGTCAAGGAAGGGTCTAATTCTTTGGGGGGGGCTTTTGAGGAGCTTGTGGTGAGTCGAGGAAGGGTCCAGGTCTTTGGGGGGAGCTTGTGGTGAGTTGAGGAAGGGTCTAAATCTTTGGGGGGGCTTTTGAGGAGCTTGTGGTGAGTTGAGGAAGGGTCTAAGTCTTGGGGGGGGCTTTTGAGGAGCTTGTGGGGAGTCGAGGAAGGGTCCAGGTCTTTGGGGGGAGCTTTTCAGGAGCTTTTGGAGAGCCAAGGAAAGGTTCAGCTCTACCAACGGGGGAGGGACCTGCCCTGCAGTGTGGTCCCCACCAGCGTTGGAGTCTGATGAGGGGGGCTGGGTGCTGGGGGTGTCTGTGCGAGGACCTGTCCCCGCCTGTCCCGGCGAGGGGCGATGCAGAGCCTCTGCCATCGATTTCTGCTTCTGGAGCTCAGCAAGAAAAATGAGGCGCTGGGGCCGCGGAGCTGCCGCCGTCATTTGTCGCCTTCTCGCTGTGTCCTGGCGGGGACGGGAATTGATTTTGGAGCCTCTGGCATGAGCCAGCAGGTCCGGGGGTGGGAGATGGAAAAATGGGGAGGGGGAGAGGCACAGCTGGTAGGGGGGGGGCTCCTTACAGACAAACCTTCCCCACGCGGTGCGGTGGGAGATGTGATGCGGAGATGCTGGGGCGATGTCCCTCAACCCGGAATGTCGTCGCTCTGTGCCCGAGCTGCCTCCTGAGAGTGCTGGGGGGGCTGGGTGGATTTGGTGTGTGGGTGGGGGGGTTCCTTGCACCGGGGTGGTGGCTCCCTTGGCCCCAGGAAGGGGGTGGGTGCAGGGTTGGGGGAGCACGACAGGAGCCGCCGCTCCTAGCACACAGCCCAGGGGGTTGCCGTGGCACCGGGGGCCGCCGGGCCGGCCGCAGCAGCGAGGAGAGTCCGAGCCTGGGCCGGTGTCGGGCCCGAGGCTGGCTCAGGTGCCGGTCCCGGTCCTCGACGGCCACAAGGGGGCGCCACAAGCACCCCGGAGGCCCTGGGGCGGCCTCGCGAGGAAGCGGTCCCGCGGGCACGTGCGTGCGCGCCCCCGGGGGGGGCGAGGTTGGAGGTGGGAGTCAGGACCCTGTGCGATGGGGGGGGGCTGGCATGTGCCCGGCCCGGGCCTGGGCGCTGCTGGCCCAGCAGCGGGCACCTCTCGGCTGCCTGCACGCCTGGCAGCTGCCGGTGCTGGCGGCCGTGTGCGTGGCGGCCGTGTGCGTGGCGGCCGTGTGCGTGGCGGCTGTGTGCGTGGCGCCTGTGCCTGTCTCGGCCCTGTGTGCGCGGCTCAGCTGTGTTCACGTCTCAGCCACCTACATACATCTCCCAGCCCTGCGTTCCTGTGTCCCAGCTGTGTGTTCCCATGTCCCATCTGTGTTCCCATGTCCCAGCCCTGTGTCCCTGTGTCCCAGCTGTGTCCCCACGTCCCAGCTGTGTGTTCCCATGTCCCAGCTGTGTTCCCATCTCCCAGCCCTGTGTTCCCATGTCCCAGCTGTGTCCCCACGTCCCAGCTGTGTGTTCCCATGTCCCAGCTGTGTGTTCCTCTATCCCAGCCCTGTGTTCCCATCTCCCAGTCCTGTGTCCCCACGTCCCAGCTGTGTGTTCCTCTATCCCAGCCCTGTGTTCCCGTGTCCCAGCCCTGTGTCCCCACGTCCCAGCTGTGTGTTCCTCTACCCCAGCCCTGTGTCCCCACGTCCCAGCTGTGTGTTCCTCTACCCCAGCCCTGTGTTCCCATCTCCCAGCCCTGTGTTCCCATGTCCCAGCTGTGTGTTCCTCTACCCCAGCCCTGTGTTCCTCCATCCCAGCCCTGTGTTCCCGTGTCCCAGCCCTGTGTCCCCACGTCCCAGCTGTGTGTTCCTCCACCCCAGCCCTGTGTTCCCGTGTCCCAGCCATGTGCTCACGTCGCGGCCATGTGCGCGGCGCCTCAGCCGTGCTCCCGGCAGCCGGCGTCTGGGTCCCCACCAGTGTCTTTGTCACGCCGAGGGAAGAGGCCATTATGTTTATTAAATCGCATGGCGGCAGCGTTCCCGCAACCGGCAGCTGCTGACCTCGGTTATTTATAAAGCAGCGCTGCAAATCGCAGCTCCGGGCTCGGCTTTTGCTTCACAGCATCACAGACAGAGCGAGGAAAAAAAGGAATCGATCTGGGGCCGGGGCCGGGGCCGAGGCTGTGCTGCTGGAGGGGTCGGCTCCAGGAAACGCCTCCGCGGCTGGGGGGGCACTGACGTGTGCCTGCCCCCGCCCCCTCCCCAAGCCGAGGCTACTACCTTGCAGTCTCAGCCCTCAGTGGTGGGGGGCAAGCTCCCTCCCCGCCCCCCACCCCTTCTCCAAACCCAGATGCCCAAAAAGGGCATCCTTAGGCGCTGGCTCAGGGGACAAGGGTGAGTGCCACCTTCCACAGCACGGCCAGGGGGGGGGTAGCAAAGTCTGGGGGCTTTGGGCTTGTGTGTGTGTCCCCCACGGGGGGCCAGCGAGTGGCTCTGCTGGTGCTGCTCAGCCAGCGGCCCGTGATTAATGGGGGGAATTAGGGTGATAATTAGTCCTTAAATGAAGGTGCCAGTTCCCAGTGACATGTGCCCGCCGCTGCCTGCGCTGCCTGATGGATGAGGCCAGGCCTGCTGGGCAGACAGGGGCGCTCAGAGGCAGGCAAGGAGGGTGGTGATGCCATGGAGATTGGCGACCTCACGAGGTGGCCGTGACGTAGTAGGGTGGTCGTGACGTCACTCACGAGCTCCGAGTGGGACAGCGCCGGAACGAGAGGGTCTGGCAGGGAGGGAAGGAGGGAGGGTGGTGGTTGCTCTGCCATTGCCTGGCTGTGCAGCTCCTCACGACATGTCACGACAGTGCTGAGCTGTGGTGCCCCCTGTGGAGCTGACGCTGCTGCTCAGCCTCACCAGCCCTAGGAAGGGTCCCTGTGAGTGATCCTGGGTGAGGGGTTCCAGGCAAGGGGTCCTGGTTGAGGGGTGCTGGCTGAGGGATTCCAGGCAGGAGGTCCTGGTTGAGGGGTGCTGGCTGAGGGATTCCAAGCAAGAGGTCCTGTTTGAGGGGTGCTGGCTGAGGGATTCCAAGCAAGAGGTCCTGGTTGAGGGGTGCTGGCTGGAGGATTCCAGGCAAGGGGTCCTGGTTGAGGGGTGCTGGCTGGAGGATTCCAAGCAAGGGGTCCTGGTTGAGGGGTGCTGTGCAGCAGCAGCAGCACCAGGACCATCCTCTTTGCTCCGCCCAGGATCCAGCCCCTTCTGCCCGGGCTGGGCCCCGTCCCGCGGCGCAGCTCCGAGGGGCCGTGGAGCCTCTCTGTTAATTCACCATTTAATTACTGACTGTTTGTTTATTGTTTGTTTGCTTTAGTGGGGATGAATTTTTTATGACGGCTTCCAGCACTCCCTGCCAAAACCCACTGAGATCTACAGCTCGGAGCAGAGCCTTAACGGGGGCAGGGTCCCCTCTGGCGGCGAGGGGTGACCCCCGTGTCAGCATCCCAGGGGGGCTTGGGCTGGTGACTCCCAGCTCTGGGTGTGGGGGTGAGAGGGGCACAACCAGTGGGTACCAGCTGTGGAGTCAGGGGGGCTGTGGGGCTGCTCCTGCAATGGTGAGGGGGTGATGAGGTGTGTGGAGCCAGGAAACCATGTGGGTAGTGGGGCACACGACCAGTGGGTACCAGCTGTGGTGTCAGGAAGGCTGTGGGCTGTGGGGCAGCTCCTGCAGTGGCAAGGGTGCCAGGAAACCATGTGGGCAGTGTGGCACACCACCAGTGGGTACCAGCTGTGGTGTCAGGAAGGCTGTGGGCTGTGGGGCAGCTCCTGCAGTGGCAAGGGTGCCAGGAAATCAGTTAGGCAGTGTGGCACACAACCACTGGGTACCAGCTGTGGAGTCAGGAAGGCTGTGGGGCAGCCCCTGCAGTGGCCAAGGTGCCAGGAAACCGTTTGGGCAGTGGGGCACACAACCAGTGGGTACCAACTGTGGTTCCAGGGAGGCTGTGGAGCAGCCCCTGCAATGATGAGGGTGCCATGAAACCCTTTGGGCAGTGGAGCACACGACCACTGGGTACCAGCTGTGGTGTTGGGGAGGCTGTGAGGCCGTGGGGCAGCCCCTGCAGTGGTGCTGTGGTGGGGGTGGGGGGTGGTTGTGTTGCTCCAGGAGGCTGGCTGGAGCTGCGTGGGGGTGGGGGTGGGCTGGGAGGCAGAGGAGCGGCGCTCAGGTGCAGGCACGTTCAAGCCCCCCGAGCTGCAGCATCTCCCATTAATGAAGCACTTCATCACCGCGGCGTGGCGCGGGGGGGGGTGGGGCGGGGGAGCACCCAATTCCGAGTGATAAATTCCCCCACGCCGGCCCCGCGCTCGCTGGCAGCAGCTCTGATTCTCCTTCATCTTGAATAATATTTTTGGAGTGGTTGTAAAATAACCCTGCCCAGCAGCTGCCAGCGCAGGCACCTCCACTGCCGGGTGTCCCCCACCTCCATTTGTCTTCTCAGCTCCCCACAGCCCCTCCCGAGGGGCCCACGCAGCAGACGTGCGTGTGAGCCTGCAGCCTCTCTGCTCCGGGTGTGCAGGTGTCTGTCTGCTCACAAAGGGGGAGGAGGGGGTGAGGGGGGGTCCGTGAGTCTGTGCCCCTGAGTGGAGTCCCCACCCCTGGAGGTGTTCCACAGAAACCTGTGGCTGTGGCACCTGGGGTTCAGTGGTGTTGGGTTGATGGTGGATTGGAGGAGCTCGGAGAGCCTCTCCAAGCACAGCAGTTCCATGTGCCCTGTGTGCAGGCAGGGACAGGTCTCGGTGCACACACACAGGTGTGGAGGTGCAGGCAGGGACAGGTCCCGGTGCACACACACAGGTGTGGAGGTGCAGGCAGGGACAGGTCTCGGTGCACACACAGAGGTGTGGAGGTGCAGGCAGGGACAGGTCCCGGTGCACACACACAGGTGTGGAGGTGCAGGCAGGGACAGGTCTCAGTGCACTCATGTGTGGAGGTGCAGGCAGGGACAGGTCCCGGTGCACACACACAGGTGTGGAGGTGCAGGCAGGGACAGGTCTCGGTGCACACACACAGGTGTGGAGGTGCAGGCAGGGACAGGTCTCGGTGCACACACACAGGTGTGGAGGTGCAGGCAGGGACAGGTCTCAGTGCACACACACAGGTGTGGAGGTGCAGGCAGGGACAGGTCCCGGTGCACACACACAGGTGTGGAGGTGCAGGCAGGGACAGGTCCCGCTGCACACACACGGGTGTGGAGGTGCAGGCAGGGACAGGTCCCGGTGCACACACACAGGTGTGGAGGTGCAGGCAGGGACAGGTCTCGGTGCACACACACAGGTGTGGAGGTGCAGGCAGGGACAGGTCTCAGTGCACTCATGTGTGGAGGTGCAGGCAGGGACAGGTCCCGGTGCACACACACAGGTGTGGAGGTGCAGGCAGGGACAGGTCCCGGTGCACACACACAGGTGCACGCAGAGCTGCCTGGCACACACACAGCTGTAGCTCTGTGTCGCAGCAGGGTCCCCATCCCTCTGCCCCCTCCCCACGCCTGCTGCTGGAATCCTGCTCTCTCCAGGAGGCGTTTCTGGGCTGTTTTCTCCTTGCCCAAAATCGCTGACCCATCGCCTGGGCTTGCTGCCAGCCGCGAACCAGCAGCTCCAGCAGCTCCAGCAGCTCCAGCAGCTCCTGCTTATTCCTCTTTCTGTGTCTCCCAGAGTGGGGAGGGTCTCACCATAGTCCCCTCAACTGCGCTGTCGAGCTTGAGCCCCTGCCAGGCTCCAGGGAGGGGACTGCAGGCAGCCTGCCATGGTTGGGGGTCGAGGGTTTGGGGAGGGGGGGTGGTCCCAAGCAGCTGTAACCAGCATGAAGAGAGAAACGCAGCAGAGAATTAAAGCGGCTCTTAATTACAGTCGTTAATGAGCATGGAGGCAGCTGGGCTCTGTGGGCAGGGAATCCCAGTGCAGCTCCAGGGGAAGTCCTGGGGAATTAGGAGCTGCACGGAGCTGGGATGCAAGGTGCTCCAAAGCAGGTCTGGCTGAGGTGGAACTGGGACACCTCCCCGTACAACACACACCCCACACCCCCCCCCCCCCCGGTGCTTCCTGGGGTCCTAACGCTGCTGGACACCCCCTTGGGATGCCTGCTGAGTGCTTTGGTGGGTGCCCTGCTCTGCCCTCCAGCTGCTGGTGACCACCACATCACCGCAGGGCTGCAAAGGAGTTGATGGGAAGGTGACAAGACCCTGTCCCCGCAAAAGATTCCCTTCCCCCCGCCCCGCCCGAGTTGGTGACAGTGCCACCGCTCCAGCGCCGCGGCAGCCGCCGGCAGCAGGGCACAGCAGAGGCCACGCGTGTCGTGGGCAGGATGCAGCGGCGGTGCCTCTGGGAGTGGCTCTTAATCAATCTCATCTCTAAACCCTAATTGGATCACCAAAGGCCTCCACACGGCGCCGCTGGCTGCGCTCAGCTCCTGCTGCTTCATTCCCAGCAGCTCCGGAGAAGTTTCTCCCCTTTGTCCTCTCAGACTCTGCTGGAAGCAAGAAGGAAGGGATTGGGGATGCTGAGCTGGGGCAGCGAGCTTGGGATGGGGGAGGCGGCTGGAGGCACTCAGAGGGATGGGGGAGGAGTGCAGGAGGGTCCTTGGGGTGCCTCAGGGCAAAGGTGCAAGGTTGGGGCTTGCAGGGCAGTGAGGAGATGAACTGCAGAGCTCTGTGTGTGTGCACATACAAGTGGGGGTGCTGAGCAGAGGTGTTCCCTGCCTGTCCATGCCTGTTCTCTGCCTGCCCATGTGTGTTCTGTCTGTCCATGCATGTTCCCTGCCTGTCCATGCGTGTTCCCTGCCTGTCCATGCATGTTCCCTGCCTGTCCATGTATGTTCTGCCTGTCCATGTGTGTTCCTTGCCTGTCCATGCATGTTCTCTGCCTGTCTGTGTGTGTTCCTTGCCTGTCCATGCATGTTCTCTGCCTGTCTGTGTGTGTTCCCTGCCTGTCCATGTATGTTCTGCCTGTCCATGCATGTTCCCTGCTTGTCCATGTAAGTTCTGCCTGTCCATGCCTGTTTCCTGCCTGTCCATGCCTGTTCCCTGCCTGTCCATGCCTGTTCTCAGCCTGTCCCTGTGTGTTCCCTGCCTGTCCATGCCTGTTCTCAGCCTGTCCGTGCCTGTTCCCTGCATGTCCATGCCTGTTCTCAGCCTGTCCATGCCTGTTCTCAGCCTGTCCCTGTGTGTTCCCTCCCTGTGCACACGTGTGTGTATCTATAGGGACAAAGACTCACCCATGGTGGGGGAGGGCAGTGGGGGGGGACACTGTCTTTTGACCACGAGCCCTCAGCTGAAGGTGCAGCTGCTGCTGTGCCTATCAGGTAAGTGGCACTGCCACCGTCACAGGTCACCTCCCCGTGCTGTGCCCTCAGCCACAGGCTGCCAGAGCACCACCAGTTGCCCCTTGCTAAGGGCCTGGCAGGCCCAGTCCCGGCTCTGGCCCAGCCTCCTGGCGGCTCGGTCCAGCTCCTCAGTCCTTTGTTAAGAACCAGTGGGTGCAAATTGTTTGGTTTCCATATGCAGAGCAGCAGCTGCTCCTGCCGGGCAGATCTGCATCACTAAATGTAAATTGGGTGTTATGCCATTTATCATGAGTGGGGGGGGCGGGGGGGGCGCTGCCGAGGGGAGGCAGCAAACATGGGCGAAGTTGTCATAACAAATCAGGCTTCTCATCCCTCGCCCTGGCAGCGAGGTGCAGGGGCAACCGCTGAAGGAGCTGAGCCAGGGGAGGGAAGGGGCTGATTGCTGGCTCGGAGAGGGGAAACTGAGGCACGAGTGGTGCCTCGGGCTGCAGCAGCAGCAGCAGCCTGTGAGCACCTCGGGAGTCCAAACCCCGAAGCTGGTAGCTGACGCAGTCACTGGGGCTCACCATGGGTTAGGGTGCAGCAGGCTCAGGATCTCACCTCAGCCTCCTCCTCCTCCTCCTCCTCCCAGTCCAGCCAGCAGCTTCCCTGGGCCGGGATGCTGGTCCCTGTCCCGCCCCGTCCCTCCCAGCCCCTCCGCAGACGCCTCCCTTGCGCCTCCTGCCCAGGCTCCATCCTCGGACAGCAGTCGGGAACCTGCCACGGCAGCCGGACCTTGCCTCGCCATGAAGGGTCCCCTGCTCGGAGCTATGTTCTCCCGGCATGTCAAGCGGCACCCCGGGGTGAGTCACCCCTCACCCCTCCAGGGACCCCCGCATTGCTCCCCACCCCTGTGCCTCTTCTCCTCCCAGGGACCCCCACAGGCTCTTTTCCCACCCTGTGCCTCGGGGATCTTTTCCTTCTCCACGTTCTTCTCTCTCCTTCCCTTCTTCCCCTGCCCTCCACGGCTCCCCTCTTGCCCCCGCTCCCCAGACCACTTCTCAGCCTCCTGGTCCAGCTCCCTGTGCCCTCCCCAGCTGCCCCTGCTTGCAGTGTACCCTTCATGCCACCCTCCCGGCTCTTGCAGCACCCCTCAGGGCAGCTGGGTGATCTCCCTGCTTGGCTGGAGGCTGCTGCTCCGTCTCCTCCTGCTGCTACACCCTGCTCGGGGGACACCTTTGGGAGGGTGGGAACAGAAATCGAGCCCCTTCCTCACTCATCTGGTAGCCCCAGCTTGGAAGTGTCACCTCCCAGCTGTCCTTTTAGCTCAGATCTGTCCCCATCCACTGCCCTCAACATCCCAAGCTGAGAGGTTTTGTACACAGCTGCTGAAACCCTCAGAAATGAGAGCCCCTTAGAGCTGGTGGCAGCTGGGTGAGGGTCCCTGAGGGTCCCAGGGCTGGCCTATGGATTCCCTCCTGCAGCAGCAGAGACCCAACCCTTGCCTGGAGGTCCCCAGTTCTCCCCCTCGCTTGTCCACACTTCCCAGTGACCTCCCTGGAGCCCTGGCAGGGGCTGTGGAGCATTGAGGAGTTGCAGGCTCTCACGTAAGCTGCTGGCAGCTGGGGTTGGGCTGGGTAGAGCAGCCAGGCTGGGGAGGATGCTGAGCCACGGCTGGGCAGCAGGACAGACAGACTCCTGCCTCATCGGAGGGCTCTGGCAGTGGGGGAGGGATCCAGGGCTATAGCAGGAGGCATCCTCGGCAGGGTTGCTCCAGCGAAAGGCAGGTTCCTGCCCTCTGCCAGCAGCCCAGGCTCAGGACAGATGGGTCCCCAGGGTGCCTGGGTGTGGGTGGATGGACAGATGGCAGAGGCCAGGGCTTCTGTGCCCTCCTCAGGACACTGCTGCGTGTTTCTGGGTGCAGAAGAGGGGGGCTTGGGGCTTGATGCCACCACGGTTTGCCAAGCTGTCAAACAAAAGGCTGTGTCTGACATGGAGAGGAGGGGGGCACAGAGAGCCCCCAAACAGTCTGTGTGCAATGGGGCTGGTGCTGAGTGCCTGCCGAGTGCTGCTCAGCAGGATGAGTGCTGGGGCAGTTCTGGCTGTGCCATCCATCACACACCATCAGCTGCAGCTCACGCCGGGGGGGGCACATCAGCACTTTCACCTGGCAAGAGGCAGTCATAGCACAGTGTGCTCAGCTGCCTGCCCGCCTGGCAGCGACCAGTGCCCCAGGCAGGGAGGTGCAGCACCGCTGGGCCATCACAGGAGCCTGGCATGGCGGTCCGGGGGTGGGGGCTGCACTGCTCAGTAGGCACCATTTGGGCACTTGGCAGAGCTCAGTGCTGCATCACATCATCCACTCACCTTGGCATGTGGTCCTCTGCCAAGGAACCTCACCCTGGCATGAGGGTCCCATCCTGTCCAGGCACAGAGCCCCCTCCTCACCTGGTGGTTTTCTGCTTCCCGCTGGTTTTGTAGCCAGGACAGTGGGAGCACAGAGTCAGACCCTCACCCTGGCAGAGTGGTGCCAGCTCTCTGTCAGGTCACTTGAGTGTTGGCTGGGGCCGTGGTGGGACTGGGGGGGGGGTCCGTGAGAGCAGTGCAGCTCCGACCTCGCTCCCATGAGGTCCCCAGGAGCAGGGTTAGGAGGTAAAAGCTGCACACACGCAGCAGCAGCAGCAGCAGCGCTGAGACTCCACAGGCTTCGGGCGGAGCTCTCCACGCATCCTGTTTATTTGTGTGCCAGTCTTGAAGGGGGCACCTGCAGCTCCAGAGCCCCTCTGCTGCTGCAGGAGCTGCTCCCCCAGCTCCCCCTTATCCTTAACTCTTCCCAGGCATTAATTACCCAGAAGGTGTCGGCAGCAGATGGTGAGACTGAACCTCTCGCCCCAAATCTCCTCCAGCAGACACCGCAATTCCCGGCGCAATTCCCGGCGCTGCGGAGCTCCTCTTGATTAGCCTGAGCGGCTGGGCAGAGGCCACTGCCAGATCCTCCTGGCACCTGGCCGCACACGGCGCAGAAGATCATTAGCCACTGATGCCTCCAACCTCCCAGGCTGGTGCTGGCACCCGCCCGATGCTCCATCAGCTGGCAGAGCGCAGAGAGCTGCTTGGCTTGACAATGAGGGTGGGGAGACACTGGCACAGGTCGTCCAGGGAGGTTGTGGCTGCCCCCTCCCTGGAGGTGTTCAAGGCCAGGCTGGATGAGGCTGGTGAGAGGTGTCCCTACCCATGGCAGGAGGTTGGCACTGGATGATCTTTAAGGTCCCTTCCAACCCAACCCATTCCAGGGTCCCCTCTTTGTCATGCTTTAGAGTCACCCCCACCTCACCCTCATCCAAGTGGGGAAACTGAGTCCCAGCATTATGCTTGGAGATGGTTTTTTTTAGTGCTCAAGCTGCCGAGCAGAGCTACAAACCTAACCCGGGGCGGGGGGGGGGGGTGGCTCGGGGGGTGGCATTGGAAGCAGCACAGCTCTCACGGCACCGCCAGCCCCGCTCCCGGCTAATGGGCACGGCGAGGCCCCGGCCGCGTTCACCCTCCCAGGGGCACAGCTTGGCGGGAGGTTCATTAGGCTCTGGCTGTCTTCCCTGGCACGGGGGGATTGGGGAGGGCTGTGGCAATTTAGGGGAGGTCAAAGCAGCCTTGGAATTGAGGCCGCGTCCCCCTGGGCAGCAGGGGATTGGCAGCGGCGGCGCCGATCAGAAGATGGAGCTGGTGGCCTCGCAAAGTGTGATTGGAGCCTTTGTGTGCACGGAGCCAGGAGAGGGCATCTCCTGCCTGCAAGGATGGCTGCTGGGGGGTGGCACTCAGTGCCCCCCATGCTATGCTGGCACCGTATCCCCCAGACTTGCTCTGGACCCAGCTGCTCAGCCACTGGTGTGATGTCTGGTCCCAGTGCATCCCAGCCCATCCTTGGTGGGGGTTTAGGGGCAGAGGAATTGAACCCTCCTGATCTTGGTGTTTGGGGGTGGGTGGGTGGGTGTGTGTGGAGGGGGGGGTGTATGCAGTGTCCGGGGGTGGGAACAGCAAACCTGCTGGTGTAGGCAACGTGACTCAGGGTCAAACCCTGCCCATGCTCCAGCCCTGTGCCAGGCAGTGACCAAATCCCTTGGGGAGGAATCATTGGTGGAG
The DNA here is from genome assembly GCF_015220805.1 of Pogoniulus pusillus. Classification (NCBI taxonomy): domain Eukaryota; kingdom Metazoa; phylum Chordata; class Aves; order Piciformes; family Lybiidae; genus Pogoniulus; species Pogoniulus pusillus. The sequence goes on along the minus strand of NW_026974711.1, from coordinate 755,127 downwards.
GAATCATTGGTGGAGGAATCGATGGAGGCTCAAGCAGTGGGCATTGCAGACACCAGGAACCTCAGCCCCTCGCCCCCAGCCGTGCCAGGCAGCACAGGCACCGGGCAGCAGCAGGCAGCAATTCCTCATTCCAAATCCAATTCCTCTCCAGCACGAGCCGATTTTTCTCTCCCTCTTTTAATTCAGTCACTCAGGCTGACAGCTACACTGTGTACTGCAGCCTGGCTACAGGATTGCTGTGCCACACTCCCCTGTAAATCTCCCGGGTGTCAGCTCTGCCTTTCACTCTCTGCTCGCCCTGATAAATATTCATTTTATTGGGGTATTTTTCATTTTTCTCTCTCTCTTTCTCTCTCTCTCTCTCTCTCCTCTCTCTCTCCCTGCAGCTCATTCCCCTCATTGGCTTCATCAGCGTTGGCATGGGCAGTGCTGTCCTCTACTTGCTGAGGCTGGCCCTGTACAGCCCTGATGTCAGGTATGGGTTGGAGTGCTCATGGATGCCCCTGGAGCACCCACTTGGAGCCCTTCATCATCCCTCCAGCACTCTGGGCAGCTCTTGGGCACCCATGCTGCTGGGCACCCCTCAGGCACCCACCTCATGAGCATGGGCTCCCCTGAAGCATGCATTCTGCACCCCTGGGCACCCATTGGGCACACTGCTCCGTGTCCCTGCAGCTGGGAGTTTGATGCCCAGCAGCAGCAAATAGGTGTTGGGGCACACAGGATGCCTGGGCACATTGTGACACCTTCATGGCGATGGGGACAGAGGAGGGTGACAAGGACAGATGGGTTGGTGACAGGGCAGATAAAAGCAGAATGAGACCAATGGAGCTGGGGAGAGAGTGCAGGGAGAGAGGGACTGAGAGAGGAGTGGGGATCCGGTGAGATGGGTGGAAAGAGGGAGAAGGAATGGGGAGAGAAAGAGCAAAGGAGAGAAGGATGGAAGGAATGGATGGGAACAAAGCAGCCTGTAAGGATGAATGGGGAGGGGGAGGAGGTGTAAGGATGGCAGGCTGGGGGCAGAGGGATGGATTGGCACAGGACACTGTGCCACATGAGCTGGGTTTTCCTTGGTAGCTCCACGGCCCCCCCCACAGCTCCCCAGAGCTCCCCACAGCCCCCCACAGCCACAGCATCCCCAGGACAAGGGTGAATGGAGAGGAGGAATGGAGTGGCACAGGACACTGTGCCACATGAGCTGGGTTTTCCCTGGTAGCCCCCACGGCCCTCCACAGCCCCACGGCCCCGCAGCTCCCCACAGCCCCCCCACAGCCGCAGCGTCCCCGGGGCAGCTGCAGGATTTGTTTGCTCCCAGGGAAATGCTCCCTGGTTCCATGTGCCAGCCGCTGCCCAGGGGGCTCGGCTCGGCAGTTGGCAGATCCAAGCACCTCGGCTTCGATGGTGCAGTCGCGGGGCTGTGAGTGCGTACGTGTGAGGGGGCACAGGCACAGCAGCACCCCCCCAGCGCGTCAGTGCCATTAGACGGCTCCAGGGGTCTGCACTGGCAGCGCAACCCCCCCACGCCCACGCCCACGCCCACGCCCCGGCCCGGCCGTGCTCGCACACACGCGAGACTCTTCCCGGATGGAAAATTCTGCTCTCGGCCAGCGCCGGAGGAGAGCAGCGGAGGGGGGAGAGGGGCAGGCAGGAGCAGGTCCCTCCGGGGACCCATCCCACGGCTTCGCTGAGCCTCCGCGGCCCCTCCCGGGACAAGACGGGACGGGACGGGACGGGACGGGACGGGACGGGACGTGCGCTCCTCGGGAAGGCTGCGGCCGGCGTCAGCCCGCCCGGGCCCTTGCCTTGCACATTCCCAACCCTTGCACATTCCCAACCCTTCCACATTCCCAACCCTTGCACATTCCCAACCCTTCCACATTCCCAACCCTTGCACACTCCCAACCCTTCCACATTCCCAACCCTTGCACATTCCCAACCCTTGCACACTCCCAACCCTTCCACATTCCCAACCCTTGCACACTCCCAACCCTTGCACACTCCCAACCCTTCCACATTCCCAACCCTTGCACACTCCCAACCCTTGCACATTCCCAACCCTTGCACATTCCCAACCCTTGCACACTCCCAACCCTTCCACATTCCCAACCCTTGCACATTCCCAACCCTTGCACACTCCCAACCCTTCCACATTCCCAACCCTTGCACATTCCCAACCCTTGCACACTCCCAACCCTTCCACATTCCCAACCCTTGCACACTCCCAACCCTTGCACATTCCCAACCCTTGCACATTCCCAACCCTTGCACATTCCCAACCCTTGCACACTCCCAACCCTTCCACATTCCCAACCCTTGCACATTCCCAACCCTTGCACACTCCCAACCCTTCCACATTCCCAACCCTTCCACATTCCCAACCCTTGCACAATCCCAACCTTTGCACACTCCCAATGTTTCCACACTCCAAACCTTTCCACACTCCCCACCCTTGCACATTCCCCACCCTTCCATACTCCCAACCCTTGCACACTCCCAACCCTTGCACATTCCCAGCCCTTCCACACCCCTAACACTTCAATATTCCCAATTCTTGCACACGGAGTGGATGAGGTCTGGGAGCTCAGGGAGGCTCTGGGGCCAGAGGAGAGTGGCAGAGCAGGCAGTGCCCCCTCCCCCTTCCCGGTCCCCCTCTCCCCCAGCTCCAGGCGGGGGTGCAGCAGGGCAGTGCCCACAGCCGCGCTGGCTGTGGTGGGGGGGGAGGGGGCAGGCCGATGTGCACTCCCGCACGTACACCTCGGGCCAGCCTTGAGCCAGGGCGGCTGCCAGGCTGCGGTTTGGCTGAGTCAGGACACGGCTGTGGCACAGCCAGGACCGGGATGCTCTGGGAGCAGCCTCATGGGACCCCTTGGGTCTGACCTCCCCCGCCCCAGCTCCACACCGCGGGCTGGGGAGGGACTTGGAGTGACCTGGTGAGAGCCTCCCACCAGCCTGCCCACCCCAGCAGAAGCCAGGAGGGGACTGTGCTGGCACCTGGGGTCATTTTTGCAGGGAGATGGGGCTGGGGGGGAGGCTTTTCTACCCCCACCCCCCTTGCAGGTGCTGATGGTGCCCCCCAACCTTGCAGCTGGGACCGAAAGAACAATCCTGAGCCCTGGAATAAGCTGAGCCCCACGGACCAGTACAAAGTGAGCACTGGGGGGGTGGGGGTCCTGGCACCGTGGGGCTGGCTGGGTGGAGGGGTGTGGAATTGCCACGTTCAGGGCAAGACCTGGCATCTTCCTCGGGGAAGGGGCAGAGGTGGCAGCACCCTGAGCCCTCCAGCTCTGTGTGCCCAGAGTCTGGGGGAGGAGGGGGGGGGGGGGGGATGAATGCTGACTTTCCCCCAGCCAAGGCCAGGCTGCAGCAGTGGCTGAGGATGGGAGGGGGCTGCAGGACCCTCTCAGCCCCACCCTCCCCTTCTCCAGTTCCTGGCAGTTTCCACTGACTACAAGAACCTGAAGAAGGAGCGCCCCAGCTTCTGAGCTGCCCCCCCCAGGTCTGATGTGCTGGGGCAAGGAAAAATGTGCCCCCCCACACACACCTCCAGCAGCACCCCTCCAGCTCCATGGCAGTCACCACGCATCCATCTGCTTCTTCAGCACCCCCAAACCTTGGGGCTGTGGGTCCCCCCCCAAATAAACACATCACTGTGGGTGCCACAATACCCCCACAAGGTGCCACGGGGCAGCAATAAACGGGGAGGGGGGCAGAGGGCAGGGTGTGGTGGGTGGATGCTGAGTGTCACTTCCCAGGCTCACAAGCACAGGGGACATTGTGTGTGTGTCCCTCTCCCGTGAGGAAGGCTGAGCTGGGGGTTCCCAGCCTGCTGCAAGCAGCATTTCCGCTCTCCCACGCTCCTGGGGCTGCCTGGGGACCACCCTGCCCCCAACCCCCCCACCCCCCCCCAGAGATAAAGAGACCTTTGGGGCCAAGGGAAGATCACAGCTTGGCCTTTGCCAGATGTGGGGGGTGTGAGGGGGTGAATCCTGCCTGGTGCTGTTTGGTTTGGCCAAGGTCATGTTGGGAGCTCCTGGCCAGATGACCTGGAAGAGTGTGGAAACGCCAGGGGGGTGCGCCGGGGGAGGTGTGCCAGGAGGTATGCCGGGGGGGTGTGCCGGGGGTGTGTGTGCCAGGGCAACGTGCCAGCGTGGATGTGCTGGGATGATAGGCAGTGCCACAGGGAGCAAGAGAGGCTTGGCCAGGCTCGGGGAGGGAGGGGGGGGGAGGTGTCTGCATCTCACAGCAGGGAGAGCAGCTGGGTCACAGCCCCACTCCCACACCCATCCCAGTCTGGGGCACGACCATGGGCAGTGAGACACAGAGCTCTGTGCCCACCCTCCCAGCACCCTGGCACTGTCCCCAAGGACACTGTCACCAGCCCAGTTCAGCACCCACAGATCTCTGTGCCATCAGCTTCTGCCCCCACTTTTATTAGCCTCACCCCCCAGGTAGAAAAGTGCAAGAGTTGGACAGAGGGCACAAGGCTGGAGCCAGGTCTGGTCCCTCCCCCATCAGCATCTCCTTGGGTTAGGGGGGGGGACCCTCTGTCCCCTAACACTGACAGCAGGATGTAGGGGCTGTCCCCACCCCAGGACGCCAAAGGTGCTGGTGGGGAAGGCAGAGGGGAAGGTCAAGGCTCCCCCACAGCCCCCCAGGTGCCCCAGCCCCGTGCTCAGTGGTCGCTGAAGCCTGGCATGGGGAAGGCACGGGCGAAGCTCTCCACACGCTGGCGCAGCTGTGCCAGGCGCTGCTGCGTCCCAGGGTCCTGCAGCAGGAAGCTCTTGAAGTCCTGCAGCTTGCCTGTGGGTGAGGTGGGCAGAGGGTGAGAAGGTGCCCCCCGGGTTGGGCACTGGGGAGGGGAGGCCACAGTTGGAACCCTGGGGTCAGCTTCGGGCTCCTTGCTCCCAGGCGGACACCGAGCGGCTGAGCGGAGCCAGGGAGGGGCAATGGAGCTGGGGAGGGGTCTGCAGAGCAGGGTTGGGCTCAGGGAGCTTCACCAACCTCAACGACTGCAAAGGGGGAGGCTGGCAGACGCTTGGGGCACAATCCCTGCACCCCCAAAAGTCCAAGGAGGGGAATGGGGGAGACCCCAGCCCAGGTCACTCACTGGTTTTGCTCTTGACATCCAGGGCCAGGTTGATGCCCTCATCGATGAAGGCTACGACCTTCTGGAAGTCCTCCTCACGGAAGTGGCGGGAGGTCAGGGCAGGGGCACCTGGGGGGATGCAGCCCATGACGGGAGGGAGCCTGTCAGGGCTGGGAGCTGCTCGGAGTGGGCACAAAAGCCAACCCCACCACGGCTCTGCCCAAGTCCCGGCCCCCATGGGACCTTGTGCCCAGTCTGAGCCAGGAACCAGCTCCAAATTCCCACCCTGGAGCCCTCAGAGAGAGGTGAAACTGAGAGGGGATGCCCTGGGGTGAAGGCTGGGGAGGCCCCCAGGGAAGGGGCTGGGTGGGGGGCAGGAGGACCACCCCCCAGGCCTCACCCAGGCGCAGCCCCCCCGGCGTGAGCGCGCTCCGGTCCCCGGGGCAGGTGTTCTTGTTGGCAGTGATGGAGACGAGCTCCAGCACCCGCTCTGCCCGTGCCCCATCGATGCCCTTGGGCCGCAGGTCCACCAGCACCAGGTGGTTGTCTGTGCCACCTGGGGAACAAAGGAAGGGGGTGAGGAAACCCCTCAGCACCCCTCCTCCACCCTGCCACATCCCAGCCCCTTCCCTGCACCCCCAGTCCACCTCCCAAGCCCTGTCCTGCCTTGCACCCCCATCCTCTGCCCCCCAAAGCCACGCTGGGCACCAAGGGCAAGCGGTGCCACTTGTGACCTGCTGCAGCCTCACCCCTCCTTGCCCCCAGAGGCACAGGGCAAGGGGCACTACCTGACACCAGGGTGTAGCCACGCTGGAGCAGGGCCTGTGCCATGGCTTTGGCGTTCTTCAGGACCTGCTGGCAGTACTGCTGGAACGCTGGCGAGCTGGCCTGAGAGGGGGCACGGCGTCAGAGTGGGGCCTGGGCCACACCCAGCCCCGAGCCCCCCACCCTGGCACAGACCTGCTTGAGTGCCACAGCCACGGCGGCGATGGCATGGTTGTGTGGCCCCCCCTGCAGCGAGGGGAAGACAGCAAAGTTGATCCTGTCCTCCAGGTCGTAGAGGGTCTCCTTGCCTGTCTTCTTGTCCACCCAGCGCACGCCCTTGCGGTAGAAGATCAGCCCTGACCTGCGGGCAAGAGACAACTGAAGCTGCTCCTCCTGCCTGTCACTGCCCCCGGGCACCGTGAGGCAGCACCGACACCACTGCCACCCTCCCATGGACTCCTCTGCTCTGCCACCCTCCCAGGGACACCCCTGCTCTGCTACCCTCCCGTGGGTCTTCTCTGCTCTGCCACCCTCCCGTGGATTCCTCTGCTCTGCCACCCTCCCGTGGGTCTCTCCTGCTCTGCCACCCTCCCTTGGACTCTTCTGCTCTGCCACCCTCCCGTGGGTCTCTCCTGCTCTGCCACCCTCCCTTGGACTCTTCTGCTCTGCCACCCTCCCGTGGGTCTCTCCTGCTCTGCCACCTTCCTGTGGACTCCTCTGCTCTGCCACCCTCCCATAGATCCCTCTGCTCTGCCACCCTCCCATAGATTCCTTTGCTCTGTCACTCTCCTGTGGGTCTCTCCTGCTCTGCCACCCTCCCAGGGATCCCTCTGCTCTGCCACCCTCCCGTGGGTCCCTTTGCTCTGTCACTCTCCTGTGGGTCTCTCCTGCCCTACCACCCTCCCGCTCAGCTCTGGCCCCAGAAGTGCCACATCTGCCCTGTGACCACGCCGCACCCTGCGGAGGAGGTGGCAGCAGGGCACAGCCTCACCTGGCACCGCGCAGGGTCTTGTGCGTGGTGCTGGTGACCACATCGGCGTGCTCGAAGGGCGAGGGGATGACCTTGGCTGCCACCAGCCCGCTGATGTGTGCCATGTCTGCCAGCAGGTAGGCCTTCACCTCGTCACACACCTGGGGACACTGCGAGTCACAGCTGTCCCCACGGCCAGGGGCAGGCAGTGACCAGCCTGGAGCTGCTGCAGAGGGTGGCAGTGCCCAGCACCCACCTTCCTCATGCGAGCGTAGTCGATGAGCCGGGCGTAGGCGCTGGTGCCAGCGATGACCAGGCGGGGACGGAAGAGCCTGGCTGTGACCTCCAGCTGCTCATAGTTGATCAGCCCCGTGGCTGGCTGTGAGGGACAGACAGACAGACAGAGCTCGCTGAGGCACCTGAGCCTCCTCTGTCCCCAGCCCCTCGCACAGCATCTTTGGCTCCCAAGCCCACCGCGGCAGCGGCATGGAGTTGGAGGACACTGGGAGGGGAGGGCAGAGGATGGCAGAGCAGCTTGGGCACCTCAGGGGCACCACAGGGTCAGCAGCTTGGCCAGCAGACCCCCTCCTGCCCCCACTCCATGGCTCACATCAAGTTTGTAGGGCATGGACTCGAAGAAGATGGAGGTGGCAGAGATCCTCTTGACGTCCGACATGTAGCCGTGGGTGAGGCTGCAGGAGAAGGCAGAGAGGGGCAGGGTGAGGCTGGACCCCACCCTGGGGCACACAGCAGGCTGCAGGCGCCCCCCCCCCTCTACGCACTGGCCCCCGTCGGGCAGGTCCAGCCCCATCAGGCGGTCGTGGGGCTGCAGCAGGGCTGTGTAGGCTGCGAAGTTGGCAGGGGACCCCGAGTAGGGCTGGACGTTGACCCCCCAGCGGGCAGGGTCCAGGTCGAAGGCCTCCAGAGCCCTCTGCTCGCAGAGCAGCTCGATCTGATCCACCACCTCCGCTCCGCCGTAGTACCTGCAGGGGGGAGGGGACCACAGAGCGGAGCAGGTTGGAAGAGACCTCCAGGATCACCTAAGCCTCATCCACTAAACCCTGGCACCACTCAGTCTCCTCTTCAACACCTCCAGGGCAGGGCACTCCCTGGGCAGCCCATTCCAATGCCAGTCTCTCTTCCCTCTTCCTAACATCCAGCCTGAACCTGCCCTGGCACAGCTTGAGGCTGAGTCTTCTCTGTCCCTTGGGTGCCTGGCACAAGAGACCAACCCCAGCTGGCAACAACCTCCTTTATGGTAGTTGTAGAACTGCTGACAAGGGCCTAGGTCTGGGCTCCCCAGGTCAAGGGAGGCAGGGAACTGCTGGAGAGAGTCCAGGGGAGGCTGGGAAGGTGCTGAAGGGCTTGGAGCAAAGGCTGAGAGCCTGGAGAAGAGCCTCTCCGTGCTGCCATTCTGGGATTAATCTTTCTTGCAGCCCAGTCCCAGCTGCAGGAGGACCTCTGATGCCACCAGTGCCCTCCTGCCTCACATCAGCACCCTCCAGTCACCCACCAGCACTCTCCTGCCCCCCCCCCCAGCACCCTCCTGTCCCCCACTAGCACTCTCCTGCCCCTCACCAGCATCCTCCTGCATCCACCAGCAACCTCCTGTCCCCCACCAGCACTCTCCTATCACCATCAGCACCCTCCTGCCCCCCACCAGCACCCTCCAGCCCCCCACCAGCACACTCCTGCACCCCTCAGCACCCTCCTGCCCCCATCAGCACCCTCCAGCTGCCCACTAGCACACTCCTGCAGCCACCAGCACCCTCCAGCCCCACACCAGCACACTCCTGCACCCATCAGCACCCTCCTGCCCCCATCAGTACCCTCCAGCCCCCCACCAGCACACTCCTGCCCCCATCAGCACCCTCCAGCCCCCCACCAGCACACTCCTGCAACCACCAGCACACTCCTGCCCCTCACCAGCACCCTCCTGCCCCCCCCCGAACTCTCCTGTCCCCCACCATCACTCTCCTGCCCCCATCAGCACCCTCTTGCCCCTCACCAGCACCCTCTTGCTCCCCACCAGCACCATCCTGCTCCTCACCAGCACTCTCCTGGCCCCCAACAGCACCTTCCTGCCCCCCCCAGCACCCCCCTACCCTCTCACCTCTTGCCAGGGTACCCCTCTGAGTACTTGTTGTTGAGGCAGGATCCCAACGCCTCCAGCGCTGCCCTGCTGCAGAAGTTCTGGGGGGAGAGAGGGGAGTGGGGCACAAAAGGGGCTCAGAGCTGTGCCAGCAGAGCCCCCACCTCAGCAGGGGTACCCCAGGACCACCACCAGCCCCTGCCCCAAGCAGCCCAGACCCCACCTCAGAGGCGATGAGCTCCAGCCCCCGGCACTGCCGATCCTTCTCCTTCTGGACCAGGCTCCAGACCTCGGGATCGCTCTCGGCCAGGCTCTCCTGCCCCGTCCAGCCTGGCACATGCCCGGGGGCAGCTGCCGCGGCGGTGCCATGCTGTGCCCTCCGGCTGCTGCCAGCGGTCACCCGACCACCACATCGCTGCAGAGCCTGCAAAGGACATCGATGGGACACCCCCCCCCCCCCCCAAAGCTACCCCCCAGACCAGGGAGGTGACAGTGCCAGGAGCAAGACCCCAGAGCCACCCTGCAGGGTGGGCACATGGGGACCCTCCTCCCTGTGCCGCTGGGGGGGGTGCCCTGGGGGTCTCCCACTTGTTCCCCATCAACCGAGGGGGGGCTAACTGGTGCCCGGGTGATGTAACCGCCGCTGCCTCGTTGCATCACCCGCGGGCCCGCGGGCACTGGGCAGGAGCCAAGGTCGGCGGCGGTGATTGCCCCGGTACCGGGGACTCTGAGACGGATGCAAAGTCCACCGGGGGGGGACAGCTGGGCTGGGGAGGGGACACAACACGGGAACGGGGACCGGGGCTGGGGGAGGGGGCGGAGGGGGCAGCACTGCTCAGACCCTCACCGGGCAGAGCTGCGGGTGTGGGGCAAAGCGAGGAACCGGGAGAAGTTAGGCAGAGAGCCACCGGGCACCGGGAGACCTCGTGGCTAGCTGGACCCCCCCACACACACACACACCGCCCCGTTCCCCTCCGCGACGGGCACCGGGACCCCACTATGAGCACCAAAACACGCCGGGGGCTCGGATACCCTACGGGCACCGGGAACCTCCCAGTTACCGGGACCCCTTTCCGGGTGTTGGAACACACTGGGGGCACCGGGGCAGCCCCGCGGATACCGGGACACCCCCGCCCCGGGACCCCCTGCCCAGCTCCGTGCCTCACCCTGCCCAGGCGGAGCGGCCACATCGCGGTTGGCGCTGCCGGCGGCTCCCGGCCGGCTCCCGGTGCCGCTCCCGCTCCCCGCCCCGGCCCCGCCCCCACCGGGGCCGCCGCGCGAGCGCTGCCGGGGCGGGGCCAAGAGGCTGCCGGTAGCGCGGGGGCTGATGGGAAGGCGGAGGTGCAGCGGCAGTGCCCCCCCCCCCCCCCCCCCCCCCCGCCAAACGGGGGTGCCCCGACCATGACCCCTCCACATCCATCCCTGACCTTCACCCCCGCATCGCGAACTCTGGCCGCCCCCGCCCCCCCATCCCTGCCCCCCGCACCCCAATTCCCATCCCCCCGCACCCCCATCCCTGCCCTCTGCACCCCAATTCCCATCCCCCGCACCCCCCATCCCTGCCCTCTGCACCCCAATTCCCATCCCCCCGCACCCCCATCCCTGCCCTCTGCACCCCAATTCCCATCCCCCGCACCCCCATCCCTGCCCTCTGCACCCCAATTCCCATCCCCCCGCACCCACATCCCTGCCCCCCGCACCCCAATTCCCATCCCCCCGCACCCCCATCCCTGCCCTCTGCACCCCAATTCCCATCCCCCCGCACCCCCATCCCTGCCCCCTGCACCCCAATTCCCATCCCCCCGCACCCCCATCCCTGTCCCATGCACCCCATCCCTGTCTGCTGCACCCCAATTCCCATCCCCTTGTACCCCCATCCCCATCCCCTGCATCCCCATCCTTGCCCCTTGCACCCCAAGTCCCATCCCCTCATACCCCCATCCCTGTCCACTGCACCCCAATTCTATCCCCTTGTACCTCCATCCTTGCCCCCCACACCCCCACCTTGGACCCCTCCCACATCCCAAGCCCTGACCCCTCCATCCTTGCCCCCAGCCCTCTCTCCCTGTCCCCTCCATCCCTGCCCCTATCTCCCACTCTCTGTCCCCTCCACGCCTGCCCCCAGCCCTCTCTCCCTGTCCCCTCCATCTTCTCCCCCAGCCCCCTCTCCTGTCCCCTCCCTCCTTGCTCCCTGCCCCCTCTCCTGTCCCCTCCACGCCTGCCCCCAGCCCCCTCTCCCTGTCCCCTCCATCTTCTCCCCCAGCCCCCTCTCCTGTCCCCTCCATCCTCGCCCCCAGCCTTCTCTCCCTGTCCCCTCCACGCCTGCCCCCAGCCCCCACTCCCCGTCCCCTCCCTCCTTGCTCCCTGCTCCCTGTCCCCTCCATCCCTGCCCTCACTCCCTGCCCCTCCCTCCTTTCCCCCAGCCCCTGCTCCCTGTCCCCTCCCTCCCTGCCCCACTCCCCTCTCCCTGCCCCCTCGCTCCGGGGGCTCCTGGGCTCAGCACACTTCACTCTTCTTTTTTTCCCCCCCAAAATCTTTTTCTTTATTTTCCTTTTTTTTTTTTTTCCATTTTATTTTTTTTTCTAAAAAAAAAATATGAAGATGACCCTGGCGGGGGTGGGGGATGGGGGTTAGGGGTAGCCCCCAGAAACCCTCAGGTCCCTGCCTCCGATGTGGCTCTTCTTCACGGTGGGGGTTGGGTGCAGGCAGCACCGGTGGGCAAGGGGCTACAAACCCGGGTTGTGGGTGGTGAATCTGGGCAGGGGTCTCCCAGTGCGTGTGTGGTGCTCCGTGGGGCACCAAGGGCTTGGTTTGGAGCCCCCAAAACTGCCTCACCCTGGGAGGTGGAGGGAAAGCTTCAGAATACCTGGCCAGGTGTCACCCCCCCCCCCTCAAAATACAGGGTAAGGAGGTGCTCCCACTCCCCCAGCACCATGACCATGGTGGAACCCTCTCACTACAGCTGCCCCTGTGCCCACCCTGGAGGAGACACACACCCAGCCCAGGCCATCGTGCAGGGCTGCACACCCTGACTCCCCCACGGACCCCAGCCCCTGCTGCCTGCACCCCCACCCCAGCTGCACGGACAGGAGCGTGGCTGCGGTGGGCATCGGGACCAGGATCCCTTCTGCCAGCTGTGTCCTGGGTGCACCATTCCTGACCCCACACCCCAGGAGCGCTGCTGTGATGAAGAGGAGCCCGGTGCAGGGGTGATGGCAGGGGGCAAGGCGCAGGAGAAGCCCAACCTCCATCCGCGCAGCTCTGGTGGCCGTCAGAAGACGAGGAGCAGGAGACCCCCTCCAGGCTCCCCCTGCCCCGGCCCTGGTGGCATCAGCCGAAGTAGGGATTGTCGTGCTGGAAGTTGTAGTCGGGGCAGACCTTCTGCACCAGCTTGTAGTCGATGCTGAGGAAGGAGATGAAGATGCAGATGACCTTGAAGGGCTTGGCGCAGAGCCAGGCGGCGTGGCTCTGCGTGTGCTCGGTGAAGCAGACCTTGGAGGGGTCGTACAGGCAGGGTTTGTTCTTCCGCGCCCGGTTGGTCTTCTCGTACTCCACGTGGCAGTTGAGGGCTTTGGTGGGGCGCCCCTCGGGCAGGGTGCTCTGCTGGAGGGGTGGGAGAGGCACCCAAGGGCCGGGTACCAGCACCTCGAACCCTACGGCTTTAGACGGGGGCACGATGCTGACCGAGACGTTGCCCAGGCTGGAGGAGTTGTGGCGAAAGTAGACGCTGAAGGTGCCGTTGATGTGGTCCACGATCTTGCCGGTCACCAGCAGGCTGAACTTGAGCGTTTTGATGTTGAAGTAGAAGTCTCCCCAGCCGAAGATCTTCTTGGTGCGCCCGGATTTGAGCGCAGGCTTGCGCCGGGCGCGGCCGCTCAGCAGCTCCCCCGCGGTTTGGTTCTTCTGCCAGTCCCAAGGGGTCCGCGCAGCGCCCGAGGGGGTCCCCGCGCCCCGCGGGAGCTCTGCAGGAATCAGCCGCCCGGCATCGAGCGTTGGGGGCTTCAGGGTGCCGTAAGGGACATCCTTGAGGAGGCCGGAGGTGCCCAGCTCCAGGTAGCCCAGGGTCTTGGTGATGTGGCCCCCAGCACACAAGGGCTTGGAAGAGAAGACAGAGACTGCACCAGCGGCGCCTGGAACGCCCCCTCCTCCCCCTCCCCCCCCAGCCCCCGGCTCATCCTCCTGCCCCTGACTGTGCCCAGGAGCCTTTCTGTGCCTGTGTACCCCTCCAGCATCACACATTTACCCCACATACCACTCTTGCACCCCTTTGGTGCCCACGTATCCTTCCAGCACCACACACCACTTCGACACTGCCCACTCCCACCCACCGTGCCCGCTGCTGTGCCCTGAGCTGAGCATGGTTGCACCCTGCCCATGCTGTGATGGAGATAGGTCTCTCCAAACCGAGTGAGCTGCTACCACAGTGCTGGTGGGCACTGGCACACCACGACCCTCTGGAGATGCAGCCAGCACTGAGGTGGCAAGCAGCAGCTCCCAGTTGAGAAGAGGACCCTGCATATAGAGGGGCTGGAACCCACCCTGGGGACTGGGACCCACCTCGGGGTCTGGGAGCCACCTTGTCTCCTTCCTGAGCTTCCCCACAGTGATGGCACTGCCTGTCCAGCTGCCAGGCCACAGCTCAGCTCAGTAGCAATGAGCTGAGCCAGCTGGCACCTCTTCAGCCCTGGGAGCCCAGCACTGACGTGTCCCTTGTCCTTTCCTTGCCCGAGCCCACCTGCCCCCCTGCTTCCCTGTCCCTCAGCCTGACTGCTCCTGGCTCTGCACCTCCCCGGTGCCCGCCGTGCCCTGCCTGCCCTGCCAGCTGCTCCTGCGTGCAGGATGCTGCTCTGTCAGCCCCGGGCTCGTCAATCACTGTCACCCCGGAGCTGGCAGGTGCTGGGGCTGCTCTGGCAGCTCTTGCTCTCACTGACCTCCTTCCCAAGCAGGGTGTGGGGTGGAGGAGACAGCTGGATGGACCAGGAGGAGCAGGGGGGCTGTGTTCCCGTGGGAGAGTGAGGCATGGAGCAGAGCTGGAAGCAGGGCAGGAGCTGCCTGGCATTGCTGGGGTCTCGTCTGATCACAGAATGGTTTGGGCTGGAAATGCCCTCCAGGTTGGTGGAGTCCAACCCCCATGGCCACCAAATCTTGTGCTCAGGTGCCATGGTCACAGGCTTCTCGGGCACCTCCAGGGATGGGGACTCCACCACCTCCCTGGGCAGCCTGTGCCAGTCCCTGACCACTCCTGCAGGACAGAAATTGTTCCTCATGGCCAACCTAAACCTCCCCCGGGACAACTTTTGAGGCTGTTTCCTCTTGTCCTGTCCCTTGCTCCTTGGCAGAAGAGACCAAGCTCCCACCTGGCTCCAGGCTCCTCTCAGGCAGTTGCAGAGAGTCCGAAGGTCTTCCCTCAGCCTCCTTTTGTCCAGCCTGAACACCCTCAGGGCCCCCAGCTGGGTGTCCTGGTCCCCTCCAGCTGCTTTGCTGGGGTCTCCAGCCAGGCTGTGCTCAGCTGTCACAGGGATCTATTCACTGGGATCTATTTGCTGGGATTTACTTACTAGGATGTATTCACAGGGATATATTCCTGGGGAGGGGTCTCTTTACTGGGATCTATTCCCTCATCCCAGCAGTGCCACATGTGCCAGGCTCAGCCCCTAAATCTGCCTGGGCATCTCCCCACTCTTGCCTGTTGTCACCCAGCAGAAGATGCAGCTTTGGGTCTGAGGAAGGTTTGGGGGGGAGGGGGGGTAGGTCTCAGGCCAGCACAGGGAGAAGCAGCAGCTGAGCAGCCCCCCAGCTCCCTCCCCAGCCTCTCTTTGAGCACTGCCGCTGCTGCTCTCGCCCTTATCTATATTTCAAGGCAGCTTCAAAGCCTGGTGCCTGTGCCAGGCAGGGAGGGAGCGAGGGAGCGAGCGCGGATGGAAAGATAAATGGGGGAGGGGGAGAAGGGCAGCCCCCCAGCGCCCCTCCCTCCAGCCAGCAACACACGGACAGAGTGGCCCTGGTGAGACCAGTGGCTCACCTCCACCCTGCCGATGCTCCGTCCTGAGTCCCACTCAGGTACTGCAGAATTGTGGAGCTGTTCTGGCTGGAGAAGACCTCCAAGGCCATCGAGTCCTGCCATGGCCCCAACACCACCATGGCCACCAAACCATGGGACACCTACAGGGATGGGGAGTCCATCACCCTCACCCCAGGAGCCCACCATGGACCTCCTTCCATGAGATGAGCCCAGGAGGGCAGGGGGCACTTAGTTCCACCCAGTTGGCAGAGCCCCTAAACCTCCCTCCCTGCACCTAAGGAGAGGGGACAGGGAGCAGCACAGAGGCTGCAGCCCCCGTGGGGGACACGAGCACCCTACTGCCTCAGAGCCCCCCACTGCCTCAGAGCCCCCCAGCCTGGGAAGATTTCTGGAGGGTTCCAGCTCTGTAGTGGTTTTCTATCTCAGGTGGGGCTGTGAGCAGTGCAACCAGCACTGCTGCAGGAGCTGCTGCTGCCTTCTGCCCTCTGCCTCAGTTTCCCTTCCCAATTCATCCCTCTTCCATGATCCACAGTAGTGGGGAAGCAGTGGACATGGGGAAGGGGAACTGACGGAGACAGAGATGCTGTAGGGACAGGGAAGTGCCTGGGACAGGCAGTGGAGAGGGGACACAATGGGGACAGGCAGGTTTTGGGGATGGGGGCTCAGGCACCAGCTCCCTGCCCTGCTCAGAGTTGTGGGTCCCTTGGCCTGGCTTGTGCAGGAGGATGGGGCAGGATGGGTCTGCGGGGCACAGAATGGGCACAGCAAGGACACTCTTGGGAGAGATGTGCCGTCCCCCGGACAAGGGCCGATGCTGGCAGCCTCCGCCCACCCCCAGGTCCCTCCCCAGGAGCTGCTGGGGATGAAAGGGAATTGCAGAGCAGGGCAGGGCTGCAGGGCAGGGCTGCAGCCAGGGCTATCGATCGCGGCGTGAGCGCAGCCGGGGGCCGCGGGCAGAGCAGGGTGTGGGGAGACCTCAGCCCCACAGCCCCCAGAGCACCCCTGCCACGGCCTCCCCAGCTTCCCGGGGGTGTCGGAGCCTGTGGACAAGGGGCACAGTAAAACAGAGCTAGGACAAGCACCGGGGGGAGCCAGGGTGATCTCCCCTGCACCCTGGCAGCGCTGTTGGCATGCAGGGCAGGTCCCGGTTGCACCTCGTGTTCAATATTCATGGCTCTGCTTGCGAGCAGTTGGGGTGCAGCACGCACAGGAAGCGCTCGGACACGGTTCACGGGGGTGCCAGTGCCTCCTGGTCCTCCACGGGTGTGTGCAGAGCCCCCTCCTCCTCCATAACCACCCCTGAGCCAGAAGCAGGCCGTGCCCAGCTCCAGGATGTGCTGAGCTCCACCATTCCTGCCTGTTTGCCCTTGTTTGTTGCTGTCACACACCCACTCTGCTGCATCCACGCGTGGCCCCCAGACACGGAGAGATGATTTTGCTGCTCTCCAGCCTCTGGTGCACTTCACTGTGTGGCTGCAGGGCTGTGCCATGCGTCCGTGGGCACCCCGTCTGTCGCTTCTATCCGTGCTCAAGCACAAGGCAAGGGTACAGGAAGGGCTGGGAGGGACTGGGAAGGCTCTCGGTGCCGGCATCAATTTGGCTTGTCAGGACCAGCGGTGATGGCCACTCACATCCGATTTGCCAGCAGGACCAAGGCGCCGGCAGCTGCTCCCCCGGGACCTGCGGTCACCTTGGCAGAGGGGAGTGGATGGGCAGGGAGGGGCTGTGGTGAGCTCCCAGCACCCCAAGAACAGGGCTGCGGCTGTTGGTGTGCCAGCTGAAGGCAAACCAGCCCCTGCCCGTGCCAGGGGCACACCACCCGGGACAAAGGCCCTGCCGTTCACAGACTGCACCGGGTTGGAAGGGACCCTCCAAGGTCATCCTGTCCAACCCCCACCCTGCGGGGAGCAGAGACATCCCAAGCTGGAGCAGGCTGCCCCGGGCCACATCGACTCTCATCCTGAGTGTCTCCATAGAAAGGTGGAATCATTTGAGCTGGAACCTTTAAGATCATCCAGTCCAACCAGTGCTAAACCATGTCCCCTCGGCACCACATCCCCGACCTGACTCCAAACCCTCCCCCATCTGGGTGGGGGGGTCAGTGTCAGAGCAGGCACTGATCTGCTGATGGGGGTTCTCCAGCTCTCCCTATGGGCGCAGGGTCAATGCAGCCTCTCCCCTGTCACCCCACTGCCTTCGTTAGCGCCAGGAGATTAATTGGAGGTGGTGAGGAACAATCCCCTCGGGCTGGCTCCCCCCCGGCTCGGGGCCGTGTGGCATTTCCAAAGGTTAGCAGCAAACAAGGTGCCGCTGACAGCTCCCATTTATCTCGCCGGCACGGCGCGGGTGCTAATGCGGCGGTGCAGGGTGGGCTGCGGGCAGGGCCCCCCAGGCACACGCCCAAGCCTGCGACGAAACGTCAGAAGCAGTGTCCCCATGGCTGTGTGTGCCAGCAAGCAGGGTGCCAGGCACATCACCCACTGCCCGCCCGGCCCAGCGTGCACCCGCAGCGAGCCTTTGCCCACGCACGCATGCAGCAGCAGCAGAGCGGGCATGGAAGCCTTCATGTGTCCTGCGTGTCCCTGCCTGCACGGTTACACGCGTGGAGCCTGCCCTCCCTTGCAGGGAAGCTGCTGCTGCTCTTCCCTTCGCCTGTGCACCCCCAGGGTGGACGCGTTCCGGTGCCTCCTGCCCCAGGAGGTGTCAGGGTATGGCTGTGCCAACGTCTGTGCCCTGCTGCCACCGCCTTGCAAGCGCAGATGGGGCTTGGTGCTGCTCATGCAAGTCCCCCTAAGGCGAATCTGCAGAGATGACTCCTTGGTGCCAGGGCAACGGATTAACCAGGGTATGCCCAGCCTCACATGCTGGGCACACTCAGGCTGGATCCAGGGTGCTGGTGGAGCTGGGAGGAGGCTGAGGGCTGCAGAGTGAGTCCCATCCTGACTGCCCCGGGGAGGTTGTGGCCAAAGGCTCCTTGAGGGATCAAGGGCAATAGGACAAGGCTGGGGGATGGGGGTTGGGGCAGAGGAGAGAGTCAGAGGGGACTAGGGGGAGGGCTGTGGGGTGCCCTGGGGCAAGAAGTGTGGGAATGGGGTGCAGGACAGTCTCAAAGGGCAAGAGGAGAAGCCAATTTGGCTGTTCCCAGCAGCCACCCCCGTGTCCCATCGACTCCCCACTCAAAGACACTCAAAAGCCCATTCATGGCCAGCAACACTGGAGCACCCAGGAGGTGCCCTCCCTGGCACCGCTGGCACCAGCCATGCCGCACAGAGACCCACTTCAGTGCAGGCAGCAGCTCACCACACAGCCACACACCCCACATCCCTTCCCCTCTTCAG